>NC_134571.1:194034120-194384651 GCF_050947875.1 Dermacentor variabilis
CATAAGATGGCAAACTTGCAAAGTAATTATTCACTCATTGCTGCTTGTAATATGACAACGCATTTTTGTCTATCTCTTCATACTGCTCACGTTAATTTACTATGACAGATCGCTTACTAACGAACAAAAATAATTTCCCATTCCTCACATTGATTAAGGCTGATCGACCAAGCAACATGCTGCGGGCAGTAACTGCTCAAGCTATCACAGCTGTCTCATCAACGGGAGCGCACGATGTTTTCGCATACTACAAAAGATGAACGCGAGTACATTAATTGACCTCACATGAAAAGTGAGAACGCCGAGAAAAAAAAGCACAGCAGAGAAATGCCGGGATGCAGCGGGAAAATTGTATCTGCTAGTACTTACTCTGTTTGGAACACACTGTTATAGAGCCGCATAGACAGAACAATCGTACAAGCTACACAGCGAATTCGGCGAGTTGGGAAGTTAACATGCCTGCGTATATGCGCAGCGCAACACAGATGTGTCACCCATTTTTTTGTCCCGCATCTGTGTTGCGCTGCACACATAAACAAAAAATTGCACAAGTGAACAACGTCTCATGTCAGGCGTACACATTTCAGCGTGTACAGGAATGTTACTCGATCTAAATGCTGCTTTAGTGTAAAGAAGGCGAACTCACCTCGCATATCCTGGTCCCTTCCGGAGCTGGCCGGTCTCGTCCGTCCGCACGGCACCGCGGGAAAAGCTTTCCCACCTTTCCTGCGATTTGTGCAGTTTGGTGCGCTGCACCCCATCATATTGGAATACAAGTGTCAAATTATGTGTTTCGTACCACTTCTCCAAAGTTATTAACTTAATATCGTCGAATACCGCAGCTGCAGCCCGGAGCCGATCAATGCAACGCATGATCGATGGTCCGCTGGTTGCAATTTCGATGGCACTGACAGAAACGAGTCGAGTCGGCGTCGCGTCCGTGAAGTTGCCTTCGCAGCGGCAAAGATGAAAATTTGACTTCATTTTTGCACCACGTGATAGCGCTCGGCGAATAGCGCTGCGAGTGGTGCCGGCAAAGTTATGCACAACTCTGCTTCCTGCGAGAGCATACAGAGGGACAATAGAGCTGAGTACGCGAGAGCGCCACTGCTCTTAGCCAGGCGCGCCCCGAGTCACCTGATGCGTTGTGGTCTCCCTAGCGCTGCTTTCTACCTGACATCGTGTTTCCCACGTATGCCTGTTTCAATAAATGTATTAACATAATAATTACTCTAAAAATTATACTTTTTTCTCCTCCAGCCATTTGACATCGTTGCTTGTTCATCGTATGAATGCTTGGGCACACTTGACTGCAAGAGCAACGCATACTTGGAAACACTGCTTCTGAAAACAAGCCAAGAAACGCGTGCCAACCTCCACCGTCACCACCACTGATCGCCACGTGTTCATGTCAGCTATCTGTGAGCACATGCTGCCTCACTAGCCCTCCTTTTTTTTATTACTGCCACTCCTCTCGGCAGTGCTTCTACCTCTCTGAGAGTAAGTGAAATAAAATTAAAAGTATGTCGCTCCCGGGTAAAGTGAGTGACAAAAGCAGGCGGCACTTTGACTTTTCTTTCTCATCCAGATAAGCGCTCCCCAGCCTTGTTCGTTCTGAGTCGAGACGACAGTGTCAGCTTTCGAGCACGGTCGTGCCAGCCGCAGACGGGCGACACCGCAACTGCGTCGGAACGATCCGTACGTTTGTTTCGTGAGCCACGTGAGCCATTTAGTCTGAATTCACGCGGTGCTCACGGATTATGCGACGAGGGCCGGCGGTTTGCTTTTTTAACGTTTTCTTTAGAAGCGAGATATGAGAACGAATACAACTCACTGGTTCGCATAAGCTCTTTTGTGCCTGTGGCTTTATCACACTTCCATTTTCAAGTCCCCAACACTTGAGTAGCTACTGCTTGTGGCTGCCATTCTCGTTTTATCTCGTTCCATTTATTTTTCTTCTCACTTAGGGACACCTCATCGGTACGCTTATTTTCTAGCACGTTTCTGTGTCTCGCCATGAGGTGAATCGGTACTCGCCGCTCTTCCTCCGTAATGTTGAGTATTGTTTCCTGAAACATACCCAGAACAAATCATCGAATAACTAAGCGAACAGTTACGTGAACAAGCACGCGCAATGCTTACAACACACAAAATTATGAGATGCTAAATTCCAAGAATCACGCAAGAGAAAAAGTAGACAAACCACGTTGCATCAGCCAAAAAAGAAAAAGGAAAAAATACAGCGACGTGCTGTAATATGAGAGATGCAGGAGAGCTACCACTCGAAGTTTTCAGACTGCATTGCTTACGGCGCGGAAGAATGCGCATTCTCTTTTTATATAGATTGTTTTAAGGAACTACAGGTAACTTGTTTAATAGTGAGCGAGTTAAAGCTATGAAAAGTTCCTAGCATCGCTCCCTTGCTCATTTATTGCGATGATAAGGCCGCTTTTCGTAAAGCTGCCTTTTCATGCAAAAAGGCACGTTTCTGTATCACGCCTTGCCTTTTTCTGAACCTTATACTTTCCTTACCGTTATAAAATGGCGCCTTTTAGCGTTAACATATGGTCGATTTGTCAATACGGGCTTAAGCAAATTATATGAGGTGCACAACATACACTTGCTTACGGAAATTTTCCTTTCACACACGAAGTGTCGGAAAAAAGTATTGTCCTGCGGGCCCTAACGGTTTTTCTTCATACGAAACAAACAAAGAATAAGGCTGGGAAAAGTGCCAGGATACAGTAATAGCACGGATAGTTGGCGCCCTTCACCTTTGCGGCGCCCATCTGTACTGGAATGCTTTCCGTTTGTAAGTAGTGCATGTTTTCGTAAATTTATATACATGTCTTCATGTGAAGCAAAGAAGGCATCTACTGTGGACGACCCAGGTTCATATCTGTAAAGAAATGCTTCGCTTTTGTGCATTGCAGTGCATTGTTCCGTAAATTCCTATACATTTCTACACGTGAACAAGCACGGTTTGTACAGTGGCACTGGTTTCAGGACTGCGACCCGGGTTCATATGTGTAATGGAATGCTTTGCTTTTGTGCATTGAACTCCATTGTTTCGTAAATTTGTATACATATGTTCACGTGAAACAAGCACGGTTTCTACAGTGGCACTGGCTTCAGGACTGCGACTCAGGTTCTTATCGGTATTGGAATGCTTTGTTTTTGTGCATTGCAGTGCGTTGTTTCTTAAATTCATAGACATGTCTACACGTGAAGCAAGCAGGGTTTCTAAAGGCACTGGTTTCAGGACTGCGAATGGAGCTAAGGTTCTAATGAAAACTGCACTCATGCTAGGTCAAAAGACTTCTGATGGGACGCTGGCATCCTTAGGTAACTTTCTCTTCATTCTTCAAAGGGCAATTTGCGTATGCTAAGGGCGTTGTAATAAAACAAACGTAAAATATCCGCAGCTCATGTCTTTATTCCGAAATATTCTTTTTTTGCCAATCAAAATTCCAGTCATTTTCTTTTTTGCGAAATGTATTTCCTCGTCCGCCACGTCGCTAAATAGAGCACGAATGTATTACGTTGTAATGGCGTTACCGCTAAGCGCATTAGAAGAAAAGTCATCCTAAAAAACGTGACCACAGTGAAAACACCGCTATTGTTGGAATCTCAGCGCTCACACCCGTTGTTGCACCTGGGTCGCAAGCCCCAAGGGTAGCGTTGGCCTGGCGGCCTGGGGCACAACTGGAAGCATCCGAAGGTCCCGGCAAAGTATGAGTCGACTGGTAACAGAACAACATGTTTATTCTAGCATCGCAAAAGAGCGGGCGGTCAGGTCGACCGAAGTGGAGAGACGGGAGAGCACGTAACTCAACTGAAGAAATCGGAGCCTCTCTCGGCGTCCGGGAGCAGCTGCTCTTATACTCTGGGAGTCGAGGGGAAGAAGGAACGCCTCGTCAGAGGCGCACGTGATGCGCGGCACGGACAGGCTGAGAGACACGTTGGGACGAGTGTAGTGACGCATCCGCCGGGCCGGCGCCGTCCAGACCTCCTCGCTTCACACTTGCGGAGCTCCTCTCCCCGGCTGCCGCGCTTTGACAAGCGTGGGCACCAACATGCACACACACACACACACACGCACACTTGAAGACACGTGGCATTGAAACATGCCTGGACGCGTTTAGCGGGGAGGCGTATCGGCGGCGCTGAACGGGCCAAAATATCCGCAGCTTTGAACGAAGCCCCGGCGTCCGTTGCATCCGCGCCGGCTATACCGCGCGTTGTAGGCGAAACGTAACAGACCGCCCCGCCGGGGGAAGGAGATCCCGATGGTCAGAGGACTGCATCCGCTCTCCGGAGCGATGTCGCTCTATGATGCTCATAACCGAAGTCGGGCGTCCTTCGGCGTTTCTTGAGCGCAGCGCACAGAGAAGGCCTCGTTCTCTCGTTCAGGTTCACACAGGACACTGCAAAGTGACTTCGGGAGAGTTGACATTTTTGTTCTCGTTCCTGGCAAGCGTTAGAACTACGCCGAAACTCAACCGCTCAGTCAGCAAGCATGAAACAACCCTCACCAAGTCCTGCCAGGCTCTTTCCCCTTTTAAACCACTGCCTAGTTCCTTACAGTAGTCTAGCAGCACTCAGAACGCGTCCACAAATTGGAAAATTGCACTAGAAAGCACGTCATCACTTTGAAACACTAAACAAAAGCAATATGTTAAAAATCCTGCCTCAGGAAGAAAAACATCAGTAACAATCAACTTTGAGGCTGATTCCTACGTTAGGGGCTTCGACTTAAGCCATCGGCGTTACCGTTGAGACTGCCCTTCTTGTAACGCACCTCAAAGGAATATTGTTGCGAAGCGAGGCTCCAGCGCAGGAGGCGGCCATTTGTGAAAGAGATGGTCTGCAGCCATTGGAGAGGGCAGTGATCCGTCTCGAAGCATGCGAAGCGGAGATCGCAGCGAGCGACCGTACACTAGCTCAACCGGCGAAAACCCCGTAGCCGCATGCGGCGCGGTCTTTAATGCAAACATCACTCCAGGCAGACACAGCTCCCAGTCAGTTGGTTGTTCAAACCACAATGCTCTCAACACGCGCTTCACGACGGAGTGGAGCTTCTCAACGAAATTCGACTGTGGGTGGTACACTGAGCTGTGTAACAGCTTTACCCCACACCTTTCAAGAAAGGCTGTCGTCAAAGCACTAGTAAACACTGTGCCCACTGTATCAATAACGAGCCGTCTAAAAGGCTCCGTAATGATAGGTACCAACTTCAACGGCGCCCTCGATTTGTCCCCTGGTTTGCCAACCCGCTGACAGGTGTCACATGTCCTCACAAAGTGGTCTGCGTCTCGAAAACACCCTGGCCAATAGTACTCTTGCAAGAGACGGTCCTTAGTTTTCTTAACTCCTAGGTGTCCGGACCACGAACCCCCATGCGACAAGCGCAACAGATCCTGACGGTAGCACTGAGGCACGATCAGCTGATCGAACTCCACTCCCCTGCGGTCTAGATACTTCCGGTACAGGACCACACCTCTTTCCACAAAGCGAGCATTTTTCTTGGCGATACCTTCCTTGACAATGCAGCGTATGTTTTCTAGGCTGCCATCCTTTTTTTGCTCGGCTATCAAAGCCGACCGGCTGACTTTTAGCAACCTATTAAGTCCGTCTGACGTAGGCGCGATGAGGAAATCTGCAGATAGCTCTTCTAACTTTCCCGTGTCGGGCATTTCCTCTCCAGTATCTGGTGCCTTCAACGCTACAGGCTCAATTTTATTCAGTTCGGGCGTGCTCTGAATATCAGCTTGCTGCGCCTCTGACCCTTTCTCATTGTTCGACAACGTCGGCCCCGCAACTACCCCCTTTGCAGCGAGCTCCCGAACCTTCGATCTGGTTAAGGCCTGAACGCTAGCCTCACCAAACAAAAGCCCCTTCTCGCGCAGGAGGTGATCGGACCTGTTCGAAAATAGGTACGGGTACTGGGGGGGGGGGGGCAGCATAGATGACACTGCGGCCTTCGTCTCAAGCGCTCCGAAAGGTCCTTCAATAAGCACTTTTGCTACGGGCAGACACACGCTATGAGCTTCCACGTCTTGCTTGATCCATGCGCACTCGCCCGTGAACATATCGGTTTCTACGTAAGAGGGGTGAACTACATCCATTGTAGCTGCGGAATCGCGAAGCACTCGGCACTCTTTCCCGTTCACGAGGAGGTCTCGCATGTAAGGCTCGAGAAGCTTCATGTTGTCGTCAGTCCTGCGTAATGACGAAAACACGACTTTTGTTTTTGTTTCCGGACACTGCGCCGAAAAGTGACCCGGCTTCTGGCACGTATAACAAATGCGCGCTTGCCTCGTCTCGAACCGCTTTCTGCGTTCGGCTTCGGTTGCCGCCGTCTCCTTACGTTCGGTCGGACTGCTTTCTCTCACATCCGCACTACGTGTGTGGCCCCTTGCTCTCATGGTGTTGAACTTCGGCCTCTCAAACTTGGAGCTAAATTCACCCTTTTGACAGTCCTTAGCACCGCGAGCCCGACGCGTCACAAACTCCTCGGCTAGCTGAGTGGCTCTAGCCACCGTACTAACGTCTGGCCTATCCAAGACCCAGTACCGCACGTTCTCAGGTAACCGACTATAAAACTGTTCCAGCCCGAAACACTGCAGAACTTTCTCGTGGTCACCAACCGCTTTCTCTTCTTTGAGCCACTCCTGCATGTTTGAGATTAGCCTGTAGGCAAACTCTGTATATGACTCACTTCTGCCTTTCTCATTTTCCCGAATCTTCCGACGGAACGCCTCCGCTGACAGCCTGTGCTTTTTTAGCAGACTCGATTTCACTTTGTCGAAATCGTCTGCCTCCTCTCTCTTCAAGCGAGCGACTACGTCGGCCGCCTCGCCGGGTAACAAAGTGAGCAAGCGCTGTGGCCACATTTCCCGAGAGAACCCCTGCTCCTCGCACGTTCGCTCAAAGTTAACCAGGAACAAACCAATGTCCTCTCCAAGCTTAAACGGCCGCATCAGGTCAGTCATTTTGAGCGATACTCGTTCTCCTGCACCGTGTGCCCGACTTCCATTACGAGCGCGTTCCATCTCTACCTCGAGACGCTTCATTTCCAAAGCGTGTTCGCGCTATTCTTTTTCTTTCTGCTCTTTAAGTTCGCGCTCCTGTCTTTTTGCCCTCTCCTCAATGGTCTCAAGGCATTCCGACAGCTCGTCATCCTCAGCTTCTAACTCAAGAATAGCCGTTAGCAGTTCTGGTTTTCTGAGTTTGTCTGAGACATCCAGACCCAACTCTCTTGCAAGGTCCAGCAATATCGGTTTGCGCAACGACTTCAAATCCATGGCTGCTCTGAATGCTGCTTTCTCTACTGCCTACTATTGTCTTGCCGCAAACTAACCCGGCAGCAACGGCAACCACAATTACCAGCTGTTTCTGACACTAACAAAAGCCTGGCAAAACTCAGAAGAAGAAAGTCCCGCACTCACCAAACCTCGCAGCCAAGAATTCAGCGCAGTCGTTCCGCTGCAGGCAACCAGTCATCACACAGGGCTCGTTGCACTGCTCCCGGATGGTCGTTGTGCTGCTCAGCATACAGTCAACTGCATATCTTCGCTGCTGGCCTCCGTTGTCGCGATCTCACCGCTGGCAGACAGTTGTTGGAATCTCAGCGCTGACACCCGTTGTTGCACCTGGGTCGCAAGCCCCAAGGGTAGCGTTGGCCTGGCGGCCTGGGGCACAACTGGAAGCATCCGAAGGTCCCGGCAAAGCATGAGTCGACTGGTAACAGAACAACTTGTTTATTCTAGCATCGCAAAAGAGCGGGCGGTCAGGTCGACCGAAGTGGTGAGACGGGAGAGCACGTAACTCAACTGAAGAAATCGGAGCCTCTCTCCGCGTCCGGGAGCAGCTGCTCTTATACTCTGGGAGTCGAGGGGAAGAAGGAACGCCTCGTCAGAGGCGCACGTGATGCGCGGCACGGACAGGCTCAGAGACACGTTGGGACGAGTGTAGTGACGCATCCGCCGGGCCGGCGCCGGTCAGACCTCCTCGCTTCACACTTGGGGAGCTCCTCTCCCCGGCTGCCGCGCTTTGACAAGCGTGGGCACCAACATGCATACACACACACACACGCACACTTGAAGACGCGTGGCATTGAAACATGCCTGGACGCGCTTAGCCGGGAGGCGTATCGGCGGCGCTGAACGGGCCAAAATGTCCGCCTCTTTGAACGAAGCCCCGGTGTCCGTTGCATCCGCGCCGGCTATACCGCGCGTTGTAGGCGAAACGTAACACTATGTTTCACCGACTCAATTTTCTAACGCCCAAAACGAAAAAAAATGTTATTCAATAACAATGATTTACAGGTAGCAATTACGTGTGAAGAAATCGTAGAAATTTAGTTATGGTGTCGCAATTAGGAAGGCCATTTATGAATAAGTGATGTAATATTTACAATTTATTTATTGACTCGTTGATTGATTGAAACTTTTATTAGAAAGGATGGCCAGTGGCCTAGCATCTCGGAAAGGATCAGATAAAAGCAAGGACGTCCGGCTCCTTAGCCTTGGACAGCACAGCGTGAATTCTGGTGGCGTCTCCTTGCGTTGCGAGCCAGTAGTCGTACGACGGCACCCTTTGAAGTTGGGTGTGCTTGTCCCTGAGGCTTGCGGTGGCAGGATAGCACAAGATCAGTTGTTTCGTGTCGACGTTGGTTACAAGGCTGTTGGGGCATTCAACTTGTGTTCCTCTCGACTTGTTCAGAACATGCGGTCGAATAGGGGTTGTAGCTCTCGCCTTGAGTAAGAGAACCCGGGCTCCTCTGCCATGACGAGAGCGAATGGGAGGAAGGATTCTAGGAGTGGACGCCCTTTGTAGAGCTCACTCTCGTGGTTCAGTGATGCAATCGGTGGTATGGACAGTGATAGATGACGAGGAGGTATGGGTGTGTTCCAGCAACGATGTGCTCACGTCAATGCTGCGATGGCAATCCCCTCTAATTTTCTCGCTGGAAGCCTCATGGGCCGCCAAGTTCCTCGCTTTGCTCAGGCTGATACCTGGCATGCAATGTGCGATAAAGCATAGGCATTTCTTATCCCGCTTGTGGCAGCAAGCTTGTTTTAAACGATGCGCGATGGTAGTCACGTAGTACCGGGTGTTCATTTGCTTTAGGGTCTCTTGACTGTCAGTATAGATGTGAACGAAGGCTTTTTGCACTCATAAAAGATTTGAATTGCTTCTTCAATGGCTTGTAGTTCAAGCATGGTGGCGGTCCATTGAACAGAGCCGCTGTGGCTCATAGCATGTGCTTGTCCGTTTTCTGTGCAATAAGCAGTAGCAGCATATATTTCACGGGAACCTTCGCCGTATTATAAGGCAGCGTCAGTGTGCAATTTGGTTCCTTGAAGATGTCCTCGTGCGTCTGTAATTCTTTCTGTTGGTGGTGGTGTCCTGCTTGCGCCTTTGTTGTTTGTGAAGATTGGTCTGGGTTCCATAACCTTGTTTACATCTGAAGGGCGAAGGAGGTTGTTCAGCTCTGGCAGGTGCATGTTCGCGCCAGGTAATCTAGATAACTATCGCTGGCTATTCCACGTGCTCTACAGCCTCGATTCGTTTACTGTGGGTTAAATGATACGTTTTAAGACGTCTGCAAAATTTGCCGCCGCCATACTGAGGGAAACTCGGTAGGGCGTAGACTTCGCGTCTCCTCTGAATCACATCTGATCGTCTGCTTGTGTGCGTCTGTGCAGAGAAGCAACATGGCGGTGCCCTTCTAGTTGTCCATTTCAATGCATGGGCACCATGAGGAGCATTTGTTCGGGAGTTGATATTACCTCTATGGCTAAACGTTTCAGACTTGCTAGTGTGCCATTCCACGTGCCCTTCTGCCTCGATTCGTTTAAGGTGCGTTGAAGGATGCGTTTGCAGACGCGTGAACAATTTGGCGCCACCATACTAAGGGAGGCTGGGTAGGGCGTTGATCGCGCGTCTAGTTGGAATCATCGCATCGTCTGCGCGTTGCGCGTGTGCGTCTGTGCAGAGTAGCAACATGGCGGCGCCCTTGTGGTTGTCCATTTCAATTCATCGGCGCGATGAGGAGCTTTTCCCCTGGAATTGATTATATTAACTGAATGGTTTAATGTTTAAGTCTTGCTAGTGCCATTCCACGTGCTCTTCGGGCTCGATTCATTTGCGGAGTGCTAAATAATACATTTTCACACGCCTGAACAATCTGGCACCACGATACTGAGGGAGTCTCGGTAAGGCGTTGATTTCGCGTCTCCTGTGAAAGAGGTTTTATCATCTGCACATGTGCGTCTTTGCAGAGTAGCATCATGGTGGCGCCCTTGTAGCTGTCCATTTCAATTGATCGGCGCCATAAGGAGCATTTCCTCAGGAGTTGATTATATTAACTCTATGGCTAAACGTTCCAGACTTGCTTGTGTTCCCTTCCACGTCCTCCTCTGCCTTTATTCATTTACGATGCGTTAAATGATTCATTAGCTGACACCAGAAAACTTTACTGCCTCCATACTGAGCGAGGCTTGGTAGGGCGTTGATTGCGAGTCTCCTTCGAATCACATTCCATCATCTGCGCCTGTTCGCCTTTGCAGGGTAGCATCATGACGGCGCCCTTGTAGTTGTCGATGCAAATTCATGGGCGGCATGCGGAGCTTTTCCTCTGGAGTTGATTATATTAACTCTGTGGCTAAAGGTTTCAGACTTCCTAGTGTGATAACCACCGCAGTAGATTTCTGGCTAGGGAGTTGGGTTACTGAGCTTTTTAGCTGTGTCCGCGCGATATCCGTTTATTCTGACGTTCATTCATTGTATCGTTTCACCGATATATTGTTTCTTACGGAAGCAACATTCAAGCATATCAATGACATCGGAACTAGTGCAAGTAAAGCTAGTTTTCACTTCGTGTGTATAACTATATTTGCAGTGCTTTAAATTTTAATGTCACTTCGAAGGTGCCTGCAGGTTTTGCACCTTGGGCCACATGTTTTTATTACGGAGGAATGATGTTGAATGACTTTTGCGTGCACTGACATGTCCTTAAAATTTTTGTTGGGGTAATAGGTCACCCTTGGTACAACCGGGAACAATTTTCTCAGACGTTCTTTACTTGATAATATTGGTTGGTATCTTCGTAGGATATCTTCGTCGTTTGTCTGACAGGACATTACAGCATTTTGTTACAAAGGCTGGTGGCCTGCCAGATTCTGGTGCAGGCTGTTATCTAATTCCGATTGCCTCAACAATCTTGTTATGACGTCATAAGCTCTATCGAGTAGAACTTGTAGAATGTTAATTTCTGCTAGCGTTGCTTTAACCTCATTTGGTGGTGGATATAATGTTTCTCTTCGCTTCAAATTCTTATCATTTGTTTTCTTTGTCCGTCAAAATTTTCTTCCTTCCAGTGTCACGGGTGACGACTGTTGTAGCCTAAATATTGTTTGCTCTCCGTATGATTCCGATAAAATGTCGCCTGTGTTCTGACTGCGCCCCTCTAAAACTGAATCAAAACAATCACAGCGTCTCAACGAGCTGGCATCCCCGCGAGGAGTTTACAATTTTAAGAACTGCTCAGCGGTGTTTAATTGGATGATTGGGGTTTGATTGGACAAGTGCTCATGTGTCCTCAGATTTTTTTAATATTCTTTGACTGAGGGTACGACTACCTCTTGAATTCCCCGCAGGGGCGTCTGCGTCAGCAGGCGTTTGGTGTGTTGCGACACCACGTACCCGAGCACACGAGGGTTGGACCCTCCCGCGTGTAGCCGAGCGCGGCTTAGCCGTGTCCGGGGAAAGGGGGATCCTGGAGGTTGAGCTGATGCCGGGTGTTCGGACCTTTAAGGCCCCCCGGCGGAGGCAACACACCTCTTTGGCCTCTGCTTCACGTAGACGGCACCCCCGGACTGACCCACCCGGGGGAAATCGGCAGTCGCCTTTTGCTGTCTCTCTCTCCTGAAACCTTCGTCTTTCCCTTCCACTTTTAGTACTTTCCTGTCTCCTGCTCTCTTCTATTTACTTCCTTCTTCTTGGTGGCAAGGGTTAACCCTGTGTGGCTATCCAACCTTGGGTACACCATATTTGGTTATAGTGGCGGCGTACGACTGGCCTCGTGCAGACTTGTACGCAAGCTCTGCCGCGTCCCCGCGTTGGGCTCCGTGGTGGGCGGTCGGCGCTGTTGACGAATTTTTATATATCTTCATGGAAACTGGTTTCCCCAAACTTCCTGATCGCCCTCAGAAACGAGGGCGCACCGAAGATGTCTTTAAGTTTTTTTGGAAATCGTACACAGAACTTTCCCCGCTTTCATGTCATCCACTCCGATAAGCCTGAGAAGACTGTAAGAATGATCTCACCTTTCGTTGTCTCGAAATCTCTGACAGAAGTTTTTGGTCCCGGATACAAAGCATCGAAAATGGCTAGCGGTGATCTTCTCCTAGAGCTCCGCGATCAGAAACAATTTGAAAAACTGTCCAAACTTGTATCTTTTGGCGGTGTTCCAGTCACAGTGACCCCACACCGTACCATGAATACTACCCGTGGCGTTGTATCGGATGCTGATCTGCTTGAAT
Organism: Dermacentor variabilis; assembly: GCF_050947875.1. Taxonomy (NCBI): domain Eukaryota; kingdom Metazoa; phylum Arthropoda; class Arachnida; order Ixodida; family Ixodidae; genus Dermacentor; species Dermacentor variabilis. Next base: position 194,046,672 of record NC_134571.1, read on the forward strand.
TGTCTGAAGCTGAACTTCTAGAGGGTTGGAATGATCAGAACGTGATCAATGTTAAGAGAAATAAAATAAGACGTGACGGAAAAGAAATCAATACCATGCACCTAATACTTACATTTGGCTCAAGCAACCTACCAGACACTATCGAGACAGGGTATGTGAAAATCCGAGTGAGACCGTACATTCCAAATCCCCTACGATGCTTTAAGTGCCAGCGATTCGGCCACAGCTCACAGAACTGCCGAGGCCGCCAGACATGTGCAAAATGTAGTTCCCGTGACCATGCCTCTGAAACGTGCGAAAACGCTCCACACTGCGTGAACTGTGATGGCGAGCATGCCGCATACTCACGGTCATGCCCGTCTTGGAAAAAAGAAAAAGAAATAGTCACTATCAAACTAAAAGAAAACATATCATTCAAAGAGGCACACAGGCGGGTTGCATACCTTCCTAAGGCCAGCTTTGCCGAAGTGGCGCGTCAGGGGGCAGCGTCACAACGGCCTCCGGCGGCTGTCCGACCCACAAGCAGTGAGTCGGCAGTCACGCCATCTGCCCCCGCGGCGGTTGCAGCTAGCGCTGCTCCGCCAACCGAGGAGAAGGGACCATCCACCCCGAAGGTGGGTGCAGCCGAGGCTGCCCCAACCTCCGAGGCCCCTTCCAGCGCTGGCAACGGCCAGCGCAGCCAAATCCCTCAGGGAGTCCCATCGACCTCCGGGCTGGTGGGCGCAGGGGTCTTGCCCTCCAAGGCGGGACTCCCTCTGAAAACCTCTCGCTCGCAAGAGCTCTTGTCCGGCGTCTCACACGAGGCAATGGACACTACACCTGTCCCCAAGGCGCACCAAACGCCTAAGGAGCGTCGAGAATCGCTTGAACGCTTCAAAAAGAACAAAACACCTATTACAGGGCCTCGAAAGGGCTCTGTAATCTAAGGCATCTTTCCGTTTCCGTACACACAGCACTAATTTACATTAAATATGGATACACAAATCATACAATGGAACGTCAGAGGTCTCGTTAGAAACCTTGATGATTTGCAAGAACTCATCCACACACATAATCCAAAAGTGCTGTGTTTACAGGAAACAAACTTAAAATCAAAATACACAAACTTTCTTCGACAATATGTTACTTTTCGGAAAGATCGCGATGATGCTGTCGCATCATCGGGCGGTGTCGCAATTATAATTCAAAAAAGCGTAGCGTGCCAACGTTTACAGCTACGAACGGCCCTTGAGGCAGTGGCGGTTCGAGCTGTTTTCCTTAATAAACTCGTCACCATTTGCTCGCTTTACGTACCCCCACACTACAATTTAAACAAACATGAATTTCAGTCATTTATAGACGAATTGCCAGAACCTTATGTTGTTCTTGGCGATTTCAATGCGCACAGCTGCCTGTGGGGCGACTCTCGTACAGATGCGCGAGGTCGTCTTGTTGAACAGTTCCTTTTTTCTTCCGGAGCGTGCCTTCTCAATAAGAAAGAACCCACATATTACTCTCTTGCAAACCGATCCTTTTCGTCAATAGATCTTACTATAGTCTCCCCGTCTGTACTGCCTGAACTTGAATGGGAAGTTACCGACAACCCTTACGGTAGCGACCACTTCCCTATACTGCTAAGATCACATAAAGAAAACGAATATCCACCACACGCTCCTAGGTGGAAGATTGAGACAGCTGATTGGGAGAAATTTCGATCTCTAACTGGTATTCCATGGGCTGACCTGTCTTCGTTAGGAATTGACGCTGCAGTCGAGGTTTTTACAGCATTCATAATAGATGTCGCATTTAAATGCATATCAGAAGTAAAAGGCTTGGCCTGCAAACGGCGTGTCGCATGGTCGAACGACGATTGTAGGATCGCTCGTAAAAAGCAGAACAGGGCGTGGGGGTTGCTACGCGCTTCTCCCACTGCAGAGAATCTAGTCAACTTTAAAAAAGTAAAATCCGAAGGTAGGCGAACCCGCCGACAGGCCAGACGAGAAAGTTGGCACAAGTTTCTATCGAGTATTAACTCGTTCAGAGATGAGGCGAAAGCCTGGAACAGGGTCAATAGGATAAGAGGGCGACAAGCACATGCACTCCCTTTGGTAAACACAGAAGGCGATACCCTACAAGATCAGGTGGACTCACTTGGGGAGCACTTTGAGAGCGTGTCAAGTGCAAACCATTACTCGCAATCCTTTCTGAAATATAAACAAATAGAAGAAAGTAAGCCACTCATGAGAAAATGTCAACAGAATGAACCATACAACTGTCCTTTTAGCATTGCCGAGTTGAGAGCTGCCTTGAGCGCATGCAAGAGCTCTGCACCGGGATCTGACAGAATCATGTATGAAATGATCAAAAACTTACACAATGACACGCAAGTTACACTACTCACACTTTTCAACACCATTTGGGATGCAGGGTACCTTCCCACCGCGTGGAAGGAAGCCATTGTGATCCCGGTTTTGAAACAAGGCAAAGATCCTTCCTCAGTGGCAAGTTACCGCCCGATAGCCCTGACAAGTTGCCTTTGTAAGGTATTCGAAAAAATGATTAATCGGCGACTCGTTCATTTCCTTGAACAGAGCAAAATGCTTGATGCTTATCAGTGTGGCTTCCGAGAAGGGCGCTCCACAACTGACCATCTCGTACGTGTAGAAGCAAATATCCGAGACGCATTTGTTCGCAAACAGTTTTTCTTATCCATATTCCTTGATATGGAGAAGGCGTACGACACGACGTGGCGTTACGGAATCCTAAGAGACTTGTCAGGAATGGGCATCCATGGTAATATGCTAAACTTAATAGAAAGCTATCTGTCCAGTCGTACCTTCCGGGTAAAAGTCGGTAATGTACTTTCGCGTCCTTTTACGCAAGAAACGGGTGTACCCCAAGGAGGCGTGCTCAGCTGCACACTCTTCATCGTGAAGATGAGCACGCTTCGCGCTTCATTACCACCGGCAATCTTTTATTCTGTTTACGTGGACGACATAGAAATAGCTTTCAAATCCTGTAACCTCGCTGTATGCGAGAGACAGGTACAGCATGGCCTGAACAAAGTGTCAATGTGGGCAGACAGGAATGGATTTAAGATCAATCCTAACAAAAGCTCTTGTGTCCTTTTTACAAGAAAGAGAGGAATGACCCCAGACCCTTGCTTAGAACTGGGCGGACAACAAATACCTGTAAACAAAGAGCACAAGTTCCTAGGTGTTATACTTGACTGCAGACTCACTTTCGTCCCCCCCATTAAACATCTTAAAGAAAAATGTCTGAAAACAATGAACATAATGAAACTTCTATCCCAGACTACATGGGGTAATGGCAGGAAGTGTTTAATGAATTTCTATAAAAGCCTCATTCGATCGCGACTTGACTATGGTGCCGTGATTTATCACTCTGCCGCCCCGAGCGCACTAAAGATGCTAGACCCAGTGTACCATCTAGGAATCCGACTGGCCACTGGCGCCTTCAGAACGAGTCCCATACAAAGCTTATATGTAGAATCGAATGAGTGGTCACTTCATCTGCAGAGAACATACATCAGCCAAGCATATTTTCTGAAAGTCCACTCAAATCCTCAACATCCGTGTTTTAATACCGTTAATGACACGACATATGCTACACTTTTTCGCAATCGTCCCTCAATAAGACAGCCTTTCTCGCTGCGTGTGAGGGAGCTTAGTGATGAAATGCATGTCCCACTCCTCGAGCTCCGCCTAATGCCTCCAGCTAAGCTGCTACCTCCTTGGGAGTGGCAGACGATAAAATACGATATATCTTTCATGCAGGTTACAAAACACGCTCCAGAGATTGAAATCCAGATGCATTTCCGGGAACTGCAATACAAACACTCCTGCATGGAGTTTTACACAGACGCATCGAAGTCACGCGAGGGGGTGTCATATGCAGCCGTCGGTCCATCCTTCTCGGAATCCGATTTACTGAATCCGGAAACTAGTATCTTCACGGCTGAGGCCTACGCAATATTGTCGACCGTGAAGCATATAAGGAAATCAAAACTCAAAAAATCCGTTATATATACGGACTCCCTTAGTGTTGTGAAGTCTTTGATGTCGTTCTGTAAGCACAAAAATCCTATAATAATTGAACTCTATTCCGTCTTATGTAAAGCATATGTATCCAACCAGCATGTGATTATATGCTGGGTGCCTGGCCATAGCGGCATCCTGGGTAACCTTCTAGTGGACCAGATGGCCACATCAACTGCATCGCACACTGTTAATTCTACCGCTGCAGTCCCTGTCACAGACCTGAAACCTTTCTTAAGAAGGAAACTGCGAAACTACTGGCAACGCTTGTGGGACCTGGAAACAAATAATAAGCTGCATGTAATAAAGCCACAATTAGGTTTCTGGCCTCCTGTAACAAAATCACGCCGGACAGATGTCCTATTCTGTCGTCTAAGAATAGGACACACTTTTGGTACGCATAACTTTTTACTCACTGGAAATGAGCCTCCAACCTGCGGTAGATGCGGGGAGAGGCTGACCGTCCTCCACGTCCTCCTGGAGTGTCGGGAAGCCGAATATGACAGAAAGAAACATTTTCCCTTAGCATACCGGCAGCAGATCCCCCTTCATCCTGCAATGCTACTCGGCCCAGAACCGCTATTTGACACCAATGCAGTCCTAAGTTTCCTGAAAGATGTTGTGTTGCATGTTGTTAGCCCCACATGTTCGTAGCGTCTCCTCTCTTCGGAGGATGGCGCTGTGATAGCTCTTTTGTATAGCACGTGCCTCTAGGCCCTTGTGTTTGAAGGGCTCCGGTGAGGCAACAGTGCTCCAGGTATTTTTATTATCTCATATATTTTCTATTCTGTGTCATTCTTTTACGATGGATTTTATTGTTCATATTATACGTCATTAGTCATCGCCATAATTTTATAGCAAGTAGATTTTACGCACTTTACAGCGACTATTTTTAGGCCACTTTACAGCCAAATCACATCTTCCATAATACATCGTCAACTTTACCACTTGTCATGGCGCTCTTTGGCCAAACCTGGCCCTTGCGCCACAAAACACTACACATCATCATACCTCTTGAATTGATACCACGCAATTACTTACATCATCATTAAAGATCAACATTTTCGATTTGTCTGTGATAAGGTTAATGCCTAGATGAGCCGTTGCATTGTAGCCTATATTCGTGAATCTGTAAATTTCTTGCATTGTTCGCGAGTAGCATCATGTCGTCCGCAAACATCAGCCCAGAGACCTTCTGTTGTATTTTTGGCTCATTACGGATGCAAGAGAAATCGACACCTATTTCAATGCTTTCCAGTAGGCTTTCTATGCCCTTAGCTTAAAGCGTCAATAACAATGGAAACCAATGTCATCCTTCATTCAGCCCTCGGTAAATGTCTACTAGTTCATTGCATTTTCGGCTATGCCATACAATTTGTACAATGTTTTTCATTATGCCTCCCTCAACATATCTGCGAACTTGTCTTCTTTGGCATCGTGCTTTAGGCTATCCCATAGCAATTCGCAGTCTACGTTGTCTTAAGGTTTCTGCATATTTCCAAATGCTATCCGTAAGGGCCTATTAGGAGCTACCGGTATCTTTATGCATTCGTTTCACTATCATAATATACATTTCTTTGTTTCTTCAACTTGCGACATTAAAATAATAGGTATTTATGCGACTACACCCCACCCCCTACAAAATGCCTTATAGTCGCTGTGTTCTTGTCGAATTTCCCGTAGGGTCTGAACCAAATTACTTGATGAAGAAGGATGCAACGGAAAATAAAATGGTGGCCTTTACTGCAGGATAATGCTGCTTCCGCACAAAATGCGTTCACAGCCGAAGGAATCATGGAAGTATCCTTTCTTGTTTCCTCCTTTGAAAACGAGTGGCCTGACATACTTCGTTTTTCACACTGCAGATAATGAAAAGAAAACGTTAAATACAAAATGCATACCGCTAAATAATAATATTTTAATGTTATTGTCGTAGGATAGGAAGTAGCGAGAACGTCGAATCTGTTGAAATGGCGCGACTGCATTTGGCTTCACAGCGGATATCATCATCTCCAATGATGAGGACGCAGCGCAATTACAGATTTCATGCCAATAGTTTTGTAAGGGATGTCAAGTAACAGCCTCCCCAGCCTTGTCATCATTAGAACTGCAGCAACGGTAATATTTAGGTGAAAAGAACAAAAGAAACACCGCAAGAAGATATTTATTGTAAGCAGCGAAGGTGGCAATATTTAACAATAGAAGACCACCTCGCTCCACCAGGACTTCGCATGCTTCTAGAAATGTCATCTCGTTGCACGAATGGTGGCCGCTGTTAGGCAGGCACCTGCGGTATGTGGTCCCTTTTCGTACGTGTTTATTGCGCTAGACTGAATTCGCCATTGAATTTACAGGTCGCGAACAGCAGATGAATTCAGCAATACAAGCATTTACATCACACTTGCCCGCTCGTCGTCTTCCTTGCACGATAGCCACTCTACATCCTGGTCTCTATCAACCAGGACATCGCATGGTTTTAGAAATTTCATCTGATTGCACGAATGGTGGCCACTATTGGGCGCCCGCGGTATGTAGTCTCCTTTCGTCCATGTTTATTGCGCTAGCCTCAATTCAACATTGAATTGATAGGTTGCTAACAGCAGATGATAAGAAAGAAATTGAATACAGGAATACAAGCATTTGCATTACACTTGCCCTCCCGTCGTTCTCCTTGCCCGATAGCTACTATACGTCCTCGTCTCTATCATATTACTAAGGCGGTAAAGTTTGACCAGTGAAGCACGCCTGTTTGGGGTCAGCGCAAAAACGACCACAAGATGGAGAATACAAGGCACAGAACCTCGTCACGAGGCCTCTTCTTTCTGCTGCCGTCGTTTCTACCGTATATTTCAAATGCGAGCATTTCGCTGGTCCCCGCGGCACAGCACTAACGAATGAAGAGCTTTCAGATAAGGTAATGGGTGCGCGCTGCAAGCACTCGGGCGCAGATACAGTCCCGCGTAAAGCGAGCGTGCGCCACGCATGTGTAGTTACGCTACGATTGCGCAAAGCGGACACTGTTTGTTGAGTCGCGCCACCATGCAGTCTGCGTGAGTGGCGACATTTCGCTTGCTTTGTCATGGCCCGCGCCGGAAAGCATGTTCTATCTCGCGCTTGAGTCGCTTGACCAGAGTTCATCGCGCGCTAGCTTTACTGGCCGGCCTAAAGTTCGGGTACAATGAAGAGGTTGCGCTGAGTTTGTGCTCTTGCAAAAAAAGAAAAGCGCTGGTTAGCCGCGTCCGTGTGCGCATGCTCTGAGGCAGCAGCTCATTGCCACGCCGATGCGAGCCACGTGAAACGCGCTGAACTGTACAAGGAACCAAATTTTCGGTGATCCTGGCGTAGTTGGCGTGACGTATCCGACCACAGCGGCCGCTGTCTGGCACGTTGGAAACGCCGGCCTTTCTCCGGCGCTTGAAGGTCCAGCCATTCCCCCAGCGCTGCTTGCAAGCAACGCTCAATGATGAGCACGTAACTGAACGACGTAGTTTTTGCAGCGCCCGACCCGCGAAATGTCAAGCGCGCCTCCTCGCGTCGTGTTCTGGCGGGGTCTGAAAGATGTTTTCTGGTGGCTGGTGGACACGTAATGGCGCACCAGGCGTTCTACCTTGCGTCTCTTCACTTTGGCGTTGTCATATGCTCAAACACGAAGTGCGACGTTCGTTATGCCTCCTTTGATGCGGTGTGTTCGGATGCCACGGCGAGAAGGCTTGGCTGTTGCTACACTGACATTTTTTATACATTCCTAGACGAAGGAAGACGGCTCCTGTTTTTGGATTTTGGTGGTTCAGGCCAAGATTGCGGCACAGCCAGCCATTCCATGGTGAGTTGGGCTCTGCCCATTGTCAGGATTGGGGGCTCAATCCCGTCGCTCGTGATTCGTTGTCAAGATTGGAGTCCGGCATGAATTAGAAGGTAGCTGGCCCATGCCGTCGTCCAACTTATCCACGCTGAGGACGTTGATGAAGGGAAGGACTGCTTCTCATCGAGAACGAGGAATATGGGTTTATTTACAATATTCATATCAGTCTAACATGACTGTTTGAGAAAGTACATCAGTCTAACATGACTGCTTGAGAGAAGTGTCAGTCCAACATGACTGCTCAAGAGAAGTGTGTCGAGCATCCCCACAACAGCAGTTTTTAAACACTCGGTCCGCCGGCGATACAAGGCGGCGCGAACGTTAGTTTGGTGATCGCAAACTCGCCGCCTCTCCTCAGGACGGTCTACACGCACAAAAGCACAGCCGTTCGAAGGTCCGGAACCGACGGCAGAGGGGCCCCGTAGAACTCGGAGCCGTTCCGTGTACCGCGTTGGGCACTTTGGGAACAATAGTTGGCCCGCCGAGCTCATTCCGTCACAAAGTCGATTTAGTCACGCTGTGGCTGGAAGTTGGCGGCGAAGCACCCGGTATCTTGCCCTCATAGTCGTATGCGAGTGGCAATCTTGCAGTGCAGCTGGCCATTTTTAACAGCGCCGGGAGGTTGCCTTCATGTCGTAAGTGGGTGGCAATCCTGCACTGCAGGTGGCCATTCTTAACAGCGCCTCCATGGCCCGAAAAATCTCGACTGTCTAGCGCTGACAACCGCTGGGCAGGAAGAGAATGGCTGGTGGTCAGGGGGTGATTGATGCCTTGGCTCGCAGCGACCACTTGTGTATTGATATCACCGCCCCAAAACATCCAACAAGGACAGGCAACTGCAAAAGGAACTCCACAACACGGCTCTGCGCCGAGATGACGTACATTGGCTCTCACCTTACACCCGCTAGGCTTCAAAAAAAGAAAGAAAAAACATAAGTGCAGAAACAAAAAAAAAATGCTGCATTTCGCTATGCCAATTTCTGAAGCAATTTCGTGCTGACAAATTCAGCAATCATGGAGGGAATCCTGCTAAATGAGAGGAGATCTTCTTGGCTTAAAACATATTAACACTAGTAACCCTAAAATTTAGGCGGGACCCCCAAACGCAGAATTCAAGTTAGCCTGGTGAAACCATCCGCATTGCTATGCAACTTTCCCTTCTTATATCTAACGGAGAAGTTGTACTCTTGGAGAGTGAGGCTCCATCGGAGCAAGCGGCCATTTTTGTGTGACATTTGATTGAGCCACGTCAGAGGGCAGTGGTCGGTCTCGAAGATGAACTTCGCTCCGTACATGTAACACAACTTCTGGACGGCCCAAACTAAACAAGCGCATTATTTCTCTGAAGCGCTGTAGGATTCTTCCCTTACATTTAGTTTACGGCTGGCATAGAGGATAGGATGCTCCTCGTTATCCTCGCCGACCTGACTAAGTACCACGCCCATACCTCTGTCGTTTGCGTCGCATTGAACTATGAATTTCTTTGTGTAGTCTGGCGCGCGAAGCACAGGACGAGAAACCAATAGCGTTTTCAAACTTTGGAAAGCGCTCTCTTTGTCCTTATCCCAGTGTACGTTACTCGGTGCTCCCTTTCGGAGATAGTCCGTTAATGGACTTGCCATTTGCGAGTAATTCGAAATGTACCGTTGGTCGTACCCCATAAGTCCCAAAAATGAACGAAGGTCTGTTTTCGTGTGCGGCTGAGAAAATTCTCCAATCGTAGCTATTTTCAGCTCGGCCGGCCGTCTCATGCCCTGACCGACAACATGGCCCAGATAAGTAACCTGCGAACAACCAAACCTACACTTTTCCGCTTTCATCGTTAAGCCGGTTTCCCTCAACCGTGACAACATCTGCTTGAGCTGCGATACGTGTTGTTCCCAGCTGTCCGAAAAAATTGCTACATCATCAAGATAGGGCAAGGCGAACTGCTGCAAGTCCTTTAGGACAATATCCATTAACTTAGAGAAGCTAAACGGCGCGTTCTTCAGCCTGAAGCGGAGTGCGAGAGGGCGAAAAGTGCCTACAGGCGAGATGAATGAGGCATAGCGGCTGGCACTTTCTGAAAGGGGAACTTGCCAGTACCCCCGCACGAGATCTATAGTTGAAATGTATTTAGCAGCGCTAACTCTTTCAATTCGTTCCTCAATGTTGGGTATCGGGTACAGCTGATCCCTAGTGATAGCATTTAACTTCCTGTAGTCAACACACGGACGAGGGTCCTTGTTAGGGGTTTCTACGAGTATTAGCGGTGACGTGTAGTCACTCTCAGCGGGCTCAATAACTCCCAACTCTAGCAAGCGCTGTATCTCTGCCTCCATAATCTCTCTCTGTCTTGGAGACACCCTGTAAGGCTTTGATCTTACTGGTTCGGTTGATGTCAGCTCTATTTGATGCGTTATTAGTTCGGTTCTACCTGGCCGATCGCTGAACCTGTCGATATGTTCCCCAAACACCCCTTTTTGCTCATTTAGCTGCTCGGGTCTTACAGCGTTCGAGCTTACCGAATGTTTTACTACTTCTCATAGGCCGATTTCAGAGTTGGAGGTCGCCCTACACTCCTTAAATTTGGTACTAGCGCCATCCGGCTCTTTAATGGTATAGTTAACGACTCCGCTCCGCTCTACATACGGCTTCATCAAATTACAGTGATATATCTTCACTTCCTTCCTGCGACCGGGCATTTTCAGAGCATAGTTAGTATCTGAAAGTTTGTGCAACACTTTAACAGGCCCGTCCCAGTGAACTTCAAACTTGTTCTTTCTTGAAGGTTTGAGGATCATTACCTGGTCTCCGGCGTTAAACGTACGAAGCCTCGCATTCTTGTCGTAATAGAATTTGGCGTTCTTTTGAGCTACTCCCATGTTCTTTCCGACTAGTTCTTGGGTTGCGTTTAGCCGTTCCAGCAATTTTAGCACGTATTCAGCCGCTGTTGGACTCTCCCCTCTTTCCTCCCACATCTCTCTTAACATTCTTAGTGGAGAACGGAGTGTCCTCCCATACACTAGTTCTGCTGGCGAGAACCCTGTCGCTTCATGTGGAACCGTTCGCAAAGCGAACAAAGTTGCCGGCAGACAGTTCTCCCAGTCCTCCTTGTGCTCGTAACAGAGCGCACGCAAAACTCGCTTAAGCACCGAATGCCACCTCTCTACACTGTTTGACTGAGGGTGATACACAGAACTGTGTGTTAAACTTACCCCGCACTTCTGCAAGAATGTGGAAGTATGTGCACTCGTGAATACTGACCCTTGATCTGCCTGAATTTCGGCTGGAAACCCAACTCGTGCAAACAATGTCGAAAGCGCGTCTACTACTTCGGTGGAACTGAGCTCTTTCAAAGGGATTGCTTCTGGAAACTTGGTAGCCGGACACAGCATGGTAAACAAGTACCTGTAGCCCGATTTTGTTTTTAGAAGATGCCTTACCGTGTCTATTACAAGTCGTCTGAACGGCTCTGTTATTAAGGGCACTACCTTCAGTGGAGCTATCCATGTCTCTCCTGGTTTACCAGAACGCTGGCAGGCGTCACATGATCTTACAAAGTTTTCTACGTCTTTGAAACAGCCAGGCCAGTAGTATTCCATAAGCAATCTTTCCTTTGATTTCTTTATGCCTAGGTGGCCGGACCACCCATTTCCATGACAGAGACTCAAAATGTCCTCCCAGTACTTAGTAGGTACGACTAACTGATCTAAATCCTACCCTTTCGATCTCTGTAGTTGCGATACAACAATCCTCCTCTCTCATGTATCGTCACGTTGCGCCTCGTAATGCCTTCTTTAGCTATGTCATGTAATTTAGCTAAGCTCTCATCATTCTTTTGCTCGGCTGCCAGTGACTGTCTATCCACACGTAAGAGCTGATCAAAGTTCTTTGAGGCCGGTGATAATAACGACCCTGTCTCGCTTGTGAGTGCGTCAGCTTGCTCTTCCTGCAGGCTAGAACCTTGACACTCTAGTGCTACGCTCTCATTGAGCTAGTCAGCTGGCAGGCTCTTCTCAACTGTTCTTTTCTCGCTCGGGCCTAGCTCGGATTCGGGTATTGAAGTTATCGCCTTTTCTGCTTCCGCTGGAGGAGCTTGTGCATTTTCAGCCGAAAGCGCCGCGATCTTACGAGCTTGGCCTCGGGTAAATGCTTGTACTATGCCCTCTCCCAGTTTGAGCCCTTTGTCACGCAGTAACTGATTCGAACGATTCGAAAAGATGTAAGTATACTGCAGTGAAAAAAATTTGGAAACGGCAGCCTCAGTCTGTAGCTCCCCGAATGGTTCACTGATTTTGACTTTGGCCATGGGCAGACACACGCTGTGTTCTTCTACAACCTGTTTTATCCATGCTACCTCTCCGGTGAAGTCATCTACCGTCACGCAAGACGGATGGACAATGTCCATCGTGGCGGCACTGTCTCTTAGCACTCGGCATGGTTTGCCATTAACTTGCAGGTCGTGAAGATATGGACTTAAATGTTCCATATTCTCGTCTTCTTCCTCCACGTAGGAGAAAACTACGCTAGGATTCCCGCAGTTTACAGCTATATGTCCCAGTTTGTGGCATTTGTAACAACGAATTGGTCTAAAAGATTCGAATTTTCTTTTCTGTTCTTTTCGTGCGGTTTCTCCGTTAAGCTTCTCCTCACTCTTTTCTGCGGGCTTTTCCGCCATGTCTATAGGCTCCGATCGTCTAGTCAGCGCATTCCTTTTGAACGGAAATGGTTTCCGCGGTCCATTTCGACCTTCCAAGTTTCCCTCCTCGGCGTTCAACTTTCTACGGGTTGCGTACTTTTCGGCTAATTCAGCCGCCCTTTCCACAGTGTTTACATTCCCTCTGTCTTGCACCCACAGTTTCACAGCTTGGCGAATGGTTTTGTAGAACTGCTCTAGACATATGCATTCAATGATCATGTCTCTGCTGTCGTATGCTTCCGCGCTTTTAAGCCACTCGACTAGGTTGGCCTTTAAGCTATATGCAAACTCCGGATATCCCTCGCTGTCTTTCTTGCCTGTGCTCCTAAACCTTTGCCGAAAAGCTTTGGCTGAAAGGCGGTACTTCTTCAAGAGACTAGCCTTAACTTTGCATAATCATATGCATCCTGTGCACTCAATCTGGCGATTACTTCCGCCGCCTCACACGGCAACATAGACAGCAACCGCTGTGGCCACGTACTCGGGCCGAAGTTCATCTTTTCGCAAGTCCTTTCAAAATTGCTTAGGAACAAGCCTATGTCGGTCCTGACCTCAAATGGCTTTAATAGCCTGTCCATGCGGTACGATTCTGCCTCACTTGATCGTCCCAGAGCGCCTTCACTTCCTTGAGACAACTCCAAACGTTTGCTTTCAAATTCCAGTTGCATTTTTCATAACTCGCGATCTTTATCGCGTTCCTCTCTTTCCCGTTCTTTTCTTTCTCTTTCCCGTTTCTCCCTCTTTTTGAGAAGTTCCAATCCCATTTCAATATATTCCTCACTGGCCTGATTGGAAATTAGCTCCAATAATTACGGTTTTAGCATTTCCTTGCGTACATCTAGGCCCAGTTCCTCACCAACAATCAACAATTCGTCTCTCAGCTGTGTCCTTAACTCCATGATTGCTGCTTTACTGCCTTGATTCTGCTCTCTAAATCTAGCTAGGAAAACACAACCTAGCTAACACTCCGCAATCTGACTTCCCTACTGTTCTAAACAGAACAACCACAAAATGAAGCCTAGAGAGTCAAAGCAAGAACCAAGCACTCACCGCAGTCACAGCACCACGTCGCAAAGTCCATCTCACCGCTTTCAGCCAGTTTTCAGGATTGGGGGCTCAATCCCGTCGCTCGTGATTCGTTGTCAAGATTAGAGTCCGGCATGAATTAGAAGGTAGCTGGCCCATGCCGTCGTCCAACTTATCCACGCTGAGGACGTTCATGAAGAGAAGGACGACTTCTCATCGAGAACAAGGAATATGGGTTTGTTTACAATATTTTTATCACTCTAACATGACTGTTTGAGAAAGTACATCAGTCTAACATGACTGCTTGAGAGAAGTGTCAGTCCAACATGACTGCTCAAGAGAAGTGTGTCGAGCATCCGCACAACAGCAGTTTTTAAACACTCCGTCCGCCGGCGATACACAAGCGTTTCCCCGCAGGCTGGCTGTACCCGGTTTCGAGGCAAACCGGATGTGACGTAAGCCAGTGGCGTACTCCCTGCCCCCAGATAGGTACTTGTACGCCTAGGGAAGGACGCTGCTAGGTGCTGCTGCTAAATCCCTGTGGTGTGTGCCGGCCACATGCCATGCACATGCGGCCACTGCCGGCTCACGTAGGTTCGTTCGCGTGGTCTTGTTACGCCTCGCTGGATCGTGTTCAGTCATGCCGTCCTTGCGCGGCGTCATTGTCGGTGAGTCAGGTTAAATTCTTAAATAGGTCGCGCCTGCGCCTAATTGAGTCTATGAAAGCCTGCACATTCAGTTTTGTGGGCTACAATGCAGTGCGGCTGGCGTGAGCTGTCTCCACGATGCGCTTCGAGCGTGTCGATTTCGCCGTTCTTTATGTTGGCGGAAACGACCTTGAAAGCAACATTGATCCACAAGAAATATGCGACAACATCAAGGTAAGTCTACTGAAATCACAAAATTTGAAACAATAAGCGCTAATAGTTGTGTTGTCTCTTAAATTTTAGGCCTTGATTGTTCAACGAGACGGCCCCCGTCGTGCTGGTTTTCAAGGTGCTCCCTCGCTGCGTAGAACATGCTGATGCGGAATAGAAAATGCAAAATCGTCGCTTGCTCAACCGCAAATTGACGGCTACGCTGAAGCGCATGCCGTGTCTGCAGAATTTGAACCCCGAGGTATGGACCCCCCTTTTCCCAGCGGCATGCCGTTACATACCGTCAGGAACACGCTTGGCTTTTCTCTGTCTCGGTAAAAAATGTTTCACTTTTTCTCGCTGCTCGCTGCGGAAGAAATGCGGACCGTTTGTCGTAGTTGTGTCTCCATTACAGGGTGGCATTACTGCGGTGAACAAAGCAAGTGTTGCCGTACATACTGTGCGCATTTCACCCTTTGTTGGGCGGTCGGAAAATATTGGTCCCACTTTTCAGGGCAACTTCGTTACTCTGTAGCGGTGAAGTGTAATTTCTACCATTGAACATTCCTGTGTAGATATGTTTCTGAATCACGTTAAGCACATTTTTTCGTCCATTTCTTTGTCAAACAACGCGATAGAGCGATTGCGCAGATTGTTTACTTCCCGTTCTACAATGTTTATTTTATTCTATTCTATCGCCTTCCTTCAAACCACCACAGCGGCAAATGGACTCTTTTTATCGAAATTCCGTGTTTTCATATAAGCTGAATTTTGGTGCGGTTAGGTGTCTAAATTTCTCGTGCCCACAGCTACCAAAACAGGTGATCAAATTATTAGCATTGCTAACAAATCGCATTCCTACATATGCGAGCTGCTACATACGAGCCCTCAAGAATTTTCAAGAAGCATCTTTTTTTCTAAGAACCCTTGTGATATCGGAAAGCCCTGATTCAGGATTCTCACACAAAGCATGCTCAGTAAGTATAATGAAAACGTGCACAAACAATGTATACTTTACTGGGTACTCTGGCTGCTTGTAATCACATTACAGGTGACCACGAGTAGGTAGAAACGGGCCTTGAGGCTGTATAGTGGGATGTAATATTCCCACTTTTCGCTATTACAGAATCGTAGTCAGCTTTGAGATTTTACGTTATGTGAAAAATACTTCATAAAAAGAAAAAGCACTTGTAATGTCTCGGACACAAAGCGGCCTGTTCTCTGCTTGCGTCTATGAAAGGGTTAAGATGCACACGCTATTCAAAGGTCGCATTAAGGAAGAAATGAGCGGCACCGTACTGCCTTCATTTCTTCAAACCCTTCAACAAAGCTTGAACAAGAAATGCACGCGAGGGTGTCACTACAAACAGCTGCGGCAACACTGACGCATGTGCGAGAATATAAAATGAGGTGCAGCTGTGCGGTGCACGCTGCCGTGAAGTTCGAATTAGTTTCCCCCTTGCGAAACTACCGGAAAGGATATATTGCATCCATCGGTGTTAATATATTTTCTTGTTTTCAGCCAACATACACATCCCCGTTAAATCAAATAGATCACTGTAGATGGTGGCCACAAGCATATTACAAGAACTGTGAATTGGAGGCTGTTAGCTGCCTGTGGCACAAAGTCATGCAAGGGTACATGTAGTCTTTGTGTGCACATTGACTTCATGTTTTACTAATTTGACTGGCTCCTATTGCACTCTGGCTGAATAGCAATAACACACAGGCCACTTTACGTTCGAATTACTTGAAAGTCTGCGAAAGCTGAACGTACATTCATAAAAGTTCATAAGTCCATGGCATTAGTGAAAAAAAATCTAAACCTTTTCTGGTACAGCTGTGCGTTGTCAGAAGTGGCTCAATGCATTGCAGTGATTGAACAGGCACATATTGGCTGTACCACTTGGATTTTAGCCTGCATGCGTTGGCTGGACAAAAAATTCTACCATATTTTACCTCCAAACTTTTGCTCACGAGTGGAAAGCGCTGTTTCTGTTGTAAATAGATGTGGCTTGCACACAAGGTATGTGCATGCTAAGTGTCTTGGTAAAGAAAAGTAAAGGTATGCTGCACGAACAGAAGGTGCTGCAGCCACATAACCTGACCTTTGATCTTCATTATGCTCGCAGATTGAAGGGATGGAACTAAGTGCGTGTCTTTTAAATGCTTGATTTCAGCCAGTTAAATGTGCCAACACGGGGATTCAAACCACTGGTGTCCATCTGCTGTTGGGCTGAACTCTCAATTTAGTGAGAATACTAACCACTGCGTTCATTGGTGCTGACAGATATCAAGTCAGTTGTAGCTTGGCATTACTGTATTACGTCACCAAAATGCTAGAGAACCACTTGAGATCCTTCGATGTCAGCATCCTCATAATCAGTGGGCACCTCATAAGAAAAATAGGTCAATTTTGGATGGTATCCTTGCAAGTGTGAGAAGGCTAGGCCACAGAAACTCGCGTTTCTGATTTGTGCACTATTCAGCCACGTTAAAGTGTGGGTAGCCTAGACATCTAAAAGACGAGGAGCAAGCAAATTGAATGCAGCTACCAAGCAAAAAATGTGGAAGCGTAAGCTGTTGATTTTCTTATTCTAAAGGCACGTTCACACTGAAGACAAAGCGGCTAAACCGGGCAAAGCTCTTGGCCAGGCGGATAAAAGCAGGCGTTAAACGAGGCGGCAAGCCCGATCGCTCGCGGACCACTTTTTTTTCCCGCCCACCAGAGCTGTCCGCTTTGCCGCAGCCAATCAGAACACCAGACGACGGTGGCGTGTGCGCGATAAGGATGGACGACCGGTGCCACGAGACGGCGACAAGTGCGCCACAAAAACGTTTGATGCTCCGCCTCGGCGGTGCGGGCAGCCAGGCAAGCCGTCCAGTATACAGGGTGTTTAAGCTAATTTGTGCTGAGGCTTTAAAAGAGAAATACGGAAAGAAACTAGGCCTGCAGTACTCAAATGCAATGAATTCAGTAAACTACCCTTTTGAGCAACTTTAATACTTACAGCTCATTCAGAAACATCTGCTTTATTTTATGAAGATAGCTGCTGTGGTTATTTTTTCAGGACAAAAGAAAGTGCACAAGATCGAAAAAAGTACCATGCAACTATGCACTTTTGAGCAGTGACGAACAAATGAACAGTGCGGCATGCAGACAGGATGTAAAAAATATGCAGATCCGACACACTGAAGATTATGTAACCAGCTTTCTTTGCTGCTTCTGTTCATTGATGGCATTTGGCAGTGATATGTTAAATGTTACCTTGCATGCACCACTTGTGTTTGTAGTACAGAGCTCACAGGCAGACGTGCACTCCGATGCTCAAGGTGGTGTTGTGCACCATCCATATCCTGTGAGAGTAGTGGCACTGTCATTCCCTTGCATGGCGCATCGCATAGCGGGTGACGTAGAGAAATCCGTTTATTTTCTCCTTAGGAGAAATAGTTGCTGCCACGTCCTGTGCCCGACAGAGTAGCGCCTGCTGGCCACCCAGGCTTCTGTCATGCAGCATGGCCTCCCAGTGTTGCAGTGTAGGGACACTGAAGTTTTGATGCTGGACCACCACTTGCATACTGTCGTTTTGAGGCTGTGGTGCTGTATTGCAGCTTTGCATCTGCACATCCTGTGTCAATTGCTGGCATGGACACACTTGCCGTGTTTATTTTTTCAGAAATAGCATAAACATGCCATACCACACCTTGAACTATTATTATAATATTTTTACTTTGCCACCACAACTGTCACCATGTCCAGTTGTGGTGTTTTTCTTTTAAAGAGACTCTATACGAAGGATGCTTTCTGATGACATCTTTACCTTCTCGTATGATCATTCAGCGAGCACAAAGTGCTGCAGCTTCTGCAATGCTTTTGCCTATTCCTTCCAGGCACACTACTCTCTATGTATCATTTGCGCTGAAATAGAATACCGCCCATTGCTCAAAGCAGCCTCAATATGGATTCCAATCGGAAGAATAGGCAGACTTGTGGCAGTATATGGCTTTCTATAGCCATAAAAGGCAAGCTAGCATAGTGGGTCATCTCAATGCTTGTAAAAGCATTCAACTGCATGTATCTCGAAATAACTAAGCTCAAGCAGACACTGTCAAAATTCGTGCTTGTCACGGTGAGTTGGTGCGGGAACTTGAAGGTGTCGCTTTTCCTTCATTTTTGTGTGTCTCATGTTTTTGCTAAGGCTCTTGCCACAGCAAAGTTGCACTTGTGGTATTTTAGAAGGGTAATTTACTAATCACCTAGGCGATGTCATTTCCTTCATTTGGTTGCACTTTGTGCATCAGTGCAATAAATAGGTCAAACGGCTTAATACGAAATGTTGCCAGGCCATTTTGGCACAACACTTGTGGATAGCATTTTGGTGTGGCTTGGGCGAGACTGAAAGAGAGAAATTGACACATACAAGCACAAAGGCCAGGCACTGTTCCCTTGTGGCCTGCACAACCACTAGAATAGCAGCTAGTCTTATCAATTCATACTGAGTATCACAAAGTGTAACGTTGCAAGAACTGCAGCTTGGTTGATGAGACAAGGCACTTACAGCTGTAGCTTAAACATGTGTGATCAACATGTACAAGGTTACAATACTCTACACCCTTTTTGTATTTAAGTTTTTAACTTTGCCCACAATCTGATTACAGCTTTCCAGAGTTCCTTGGAAAATCATCACATGCACCTACCATGTGGCGTGCAAGATGGCAGCAGCAGCTGTGGGAACAGTTGAAGAGGCGAAGAAAGGTCCACTTTATAATAGGTTGTATGTAAATAAAACTGATTGAACTCAACCGATTTGGCTTCCACTTTTGTCAAGACAATTGTCAGCAAAGCAATGGAGCAATTTCAATGGGCGATACTAATAAATAGTGCATAGAAATTCTTGGAAGCCCCGTCAGCTTTCTTGCTGTTAACAGGCTGTGTTGGTGAGGTGGTTTAGGCAGGGAATGCCAATTCATGAGGGATGGTCATGGCCACCATGTTCAATGTATGTGCAGCATTAATCAGTTCTCTAGACCGAGTGCACTAATGTCATGGCAGGCCAGCACTTTGTCACATGATACATTTTCGTACCTCGCATGCTTTCTTTGGGGCTGAGAAAATTAATGAAGCATGAAACTAAAATCGGCATGTTGCAGTTTTCAATTAACCATCACTGCATTTGTCCATTTCTTGAAACAAATTTTATTGTACCAAATGCATACAGAATGAATTTGTGGAATATCCAAAGTACATTTTGCTTGTTTTAGTCAAGCAGCTGGCAGAACAAAACCACGAAGTTCCAAAGCAGAAAGGTAACACTTCTTTTGAAGTACACAATTGGTGAAACAGTGTTGCTAACACACGAGTGCAAAACTTGTCGCCGATTAAAAAAAGAAGGGAGCTGCTACACACCACTTGGTTCCTTGACCATTCATTTTTTTTTCTTTTGTGGCAGATTTTTAAAAATCCTTGCTATAGCAAATGCAAGGACATCAGAAAATCAACGCACAACAGATATTGGTGCTATGGTGTAAAGTAATGAAGATATAATTTTGCATGCACATTATTTAGTCTGAAATAGAGGGATACAGCACAAACATTACTCTTCAATCCCAATAAAAATATGGAACTCGTGGGCTACACGAGGGCTACGGATAAATCTTGAGGGCCTCGGCTTCTGTAATGTGCAGCTATACTTAAGTACACAAGCATTTTTGGATTCTGCCTCTACCTGGGTGCAGCTTTGTGACCTGGAATGAAAAGCCATAGCCATCAAGCTGCTGCAGTGGCGACATCACAGTAAAAGGTAATAGCGAAAAATTAAAACAATAATATGGCCATGCAACTTGCACATCAGATAGGTCACCTGAAGCTTCTATTTCCAATTTTTCTGGTGTCGCATAGGACAAAAATTTTGAAAAGTAATAGTGTGCGATTTTCATACATTAACAATTATGCATATCTAGTTTTTTTTTAACCATGCTGATATTTAGCAAAAAGTTTTGATCACGGAGAGCCCGGCGTTCTTGCAAAGGAGTTTCTAGGTGAGGTGGACACACTTTGCTGCTAATGCTAGTTTCAGAAAATTAATTTTGAAAAATTCAGTCACTTTTTTATTAGTGACTTGGCGGCAGCCTTCTAAATGGCATATTTGGAGGCAGTCGCATGTGAACGCACACCCTTTCTTTTTCTAAATCTCAAAAATTGCACTTATTCTGAAATATTGATTATCGCGCTCGATTGAGTACAATCAAAACTTGGTGCATCCTCCTCCACATCAGGCGGCAGTGCCCTGTCAAGAAGTGTGGGACAAAGCTTAAATGATAGCCTGACATGGCACACTGACGCACATGCTTGCCAGGCAAAGTGTGTCGTATCAGCAGCTACAATGACTGGCCAAGATGTTTCCATCTGATGAGATAGCGGGACCTTCTTTTCTGTGCTCCCAGCACACTCGGTTCCAATATTGCCTCGATTTACCAGTGAAATTCAATGATGAATATCTTGAATTAGGTGCAACTTTCAAGATTTGTAAGAAATGAGAGTGCATTAAAATGTGACTGCCTCCAAATTTGTGGAGTTCCAAAATAGAGGAATTCCTCTGCAAGAATGCCACATTTGCCGCGCTCATAACTTTGAAACAAGAAAATCTGTACGGTAATTGATGCTTCTAATGATGTTAATGTTGAACATGAATCCTGAACTTTGTGTTGCTTTTTTGTTGTTACCGACCATTGTATATGTAACGACTGCTCCCCCCCCTTATGTAATGCCCTAAGCCAAGGGCCTTTAAGGGTAAATAAATGATGATGGTAATAAAAGACACCCTGTACGTATACAGTGTCCATTGGAGCATTTCATGCAACCAATATTCAAGCACTTTCTGTCTACAAAGAATTCATAAAGCAAATTTATGCATTAAGACTGGAATCAGTTACGAGCACTGGAAATGCAAACACTGTTACGAACCCTGGTCACATGCCAGGCATTG
This sequence comes from Dermacentor variabilis, assembly GCF_050947875.1. Classification (NCBI taxonomy): domain Eukaryota; kingdom Metazoa; phylum Arthropoda; class Arachnida; order Ixodida; family Ixodidae; genus Dermacentor; species Dermacentor variabilis. The sequence continues at coordinate 194,068,121 of NC_134571.1, forward strand.
TGTTGCTGCTCTCTGCGTAGGGCCTATGAATAAAAACCACCTTCAACATCGTACAGTAAGCTACCAATTGCTATGTGTAGGAAGACTTGCAGTTCTTCAAATGCAATTATGACCTAGACATTCTAAAGCTTTTCTAATAGTGTACTTTTAGTGAACAAGTACCCCAAACTTGAACAACTCTGAAGCTATAATGCCATTATTATCTGAAAGATGCAGTACACATTTTTTTAACGCAGTAAGGAAACATTCTGTAATAAAAGCACAAAATGGCATTAGATAGTGACAAGTACTATTGGGAGAGAGATGCAAACAAAAGTAATCGCTCTGAAGGCTCTGGACACGAGCTAATGTAGCATTTATTTTACTCCTTCACCTTCAACTCGACTGTGTCATGAGGTCACCCTTGATATTGCTCAAATTTATGTTAAAATTGAATTTCAAATGCAATGCGCCACAACTTGAAAAAATTTATCATATTAGTTTTGTTTTAATAAGAAACAAATATGAAACTTAAGCATGATCTATGCTCACTCCTTCCTCAATATTGAATTAGACTGTACATTCATAGCAATGCTGTTACGATAAGACAAAGACGAACTGAGAGCACGTGGTGGAAGCTACGCCCCAGAACAGTGTGAATCCCTTCTCTCAGTTTCTTCTTGAAAAGCTCCTTCTTTTCAAGAAGAGCTTGATTTTTTACTGTACATAGGGGCTTGGCGAGGGAGTGTTCCATCGTCACGCGGTTATGATCTGGCTTGGGCATGCGCCTGGTTCGAAGAGGCAGCATTATGTGCGATTTCAATAAACCTGTTGCTAGTCTGCGTTCGTCCTGTCTTCTTGTACGTTGGTGTCTTTTCCCAAGCGCAGTTTACGTTCACAAAAAGATGTCTTACCAAGTAGCCTCCTAACACACTCTTCTTAAAGAAAAAAGGATTGCGCGTGCGTCAAATTTCGCTATACTTTATGAGATCTACAACCAGAGTCCTTCAATTGAAGGACTGTGGTACTACTAAAGAATTTTCCCAAAGTACGCCGGGAGACCAAGCCGCTGACAGCCGCAATTGCAAGTGTGGTCCTGGACCTACGTCGGCCTGCATTCGGACCTATTGCGGCCTGCACTGAGGCGAAGACTACACCACGCACGCAAGTAGCGCAGAGCGACGTCAGAACGCAGAGCAAATTCCTCCTCTCGTTTAAGTAAAAAAAAAGGGGAGGGGGTTGCGCGAGCGTCACATTTCGCTCTATTCTATGAAATGTACTGCTAAAGAGCTTGCCCACAATACGCTGGGAAACCATCCCGGCGACATCCGCAAATTCATGTATGGTCCCGGTTCTGCGTCTCTGCCGCATTGCAACGTGCACTGAGGCGAAGACTAAGCCACGCACGCATGTGGCACAGAGCAACGTCAGAACGCAGAACAGCTTACTCCTGTCGCTTAAAAAAAATAAGATGTACAAACGTCAAATTTCACTCCAGTTGCTGTGCAGGATAGCAGACAATGCCAAACCTATGTCATGTAGCGCATCGCTGGGAGCGCGCACACATGACTATACTATAGATGGATAAACAAACAAATTATATTTAACGAGGACACAAACTTCAAAATACCCCAAGGAAATAAATTAGGCACCTGCGCAAAAGCTGCTCTTCGCGAAACAGATGGAGAAAGAGAAAACAAAGGCCCGCAAAGCATAAACAACTGCCTTTTTGGAAGCACACTGCGCAACAAGAAATTAAAAAAAAGTCCAAGATATAATATTGCGTTTAAACGTCATTTGCTCACGATGACTGAGAATAAATTTAATAAAACTGTTCCTCACCCTTACTGTTCCGGAACACCAGGTGCACGTCAGCCTCGAAGTTGTGCGCAGCGATCTGGTGCACCGAATACTTGTCCATTGTAGGCAGGGAAATGCCACATACGTCGCATTTCATCAATTTCTTGACATCCACGGCCATTTTGTGAACGTTCCTGATGTGTTGCAGCATGTTCTTCCTCTGTATGAATAGTTTGCTGCAGCGACGATCGTCATCGCCGATGGCAGCTCGATCACAGACGCGCGCCATTCCGAAGCGGAGTAGGCGGCGTTTGGAAGCACGTGGTTTCTGTGTCATTGCACGCACTACAGCAATACAGAGAAGAAACCTCCCCAATCACGTGACACACTAGGTATTCGGTGGCCCCATAGGGACAGTTGGAAACCAACTTAGGGAACCAACATCCGGGAACGCAGGGTCACGTGGATGTTGCCTTCTATTGTTCACCGGCCTCAGCCGGCCTGCGGGGAGACGCATGTGGCGATACAAGGCGGCGCGAACGTTAGTTTGGTGATCGTAAACTCGCCGCCTCTCCGCAGGACGGTCTACACGCACAAAAGCACAGCCGTTCGAAGGTCCGGAACCGACGTCAGAGGGGCCCCGTAGAACTCGGAGCCGTTCCGTGTAGCGCGTTGGGGAGTTTGGGAACAATAGTTGGCCCGCCGAGCACATTCCGTCACAAAGTCGATTTAGTCACGCTGTGGCTAGAAGTTGGCGGCGAAGCTCCCGGTATCTTGCCATCATAGTCGTAAGCGAGTGGCAATCTTGCAGTGCAGCTGGCCATTCTTAACAGCGCCGGGAGGTTGCCTTCATGTCGTAAGGGGGTGGCAATCCTGCACTGCAGGTGGCCATTCTTAACACCATGCTAACTCCTTTCCTTCACGAGAAATATTTCGCCCGCATCGAATGTCTTCTGTTTCTCTGGGCCCAACGTACTCGCGCGCAACTTGCACGGTCATGTCCTCAATCATGCATCCGAAATGTTCTGCAAAGGGCAGTAGCCCATTGCGCGACTGCACTGCTCTTGCCACAATTTAGAGAGCGACCATCAGAATTACAGTAAACATAAAATTTTGTTAATTTGTTGTTCCTTTTCTCTCTTAACACATAGATACACTTTCAGGCCATGTGAAGTAATATGTTTAAAGCCACATACGCTATTGAAGCTTATTCGCGATGTATATTCTGCGGCAGAAAACTTCACAATTTCTGGGAGACAGATAGAATAGAGAATGCTGTGTCATCTCCAAATACCCATTTTATTGCCGTATCATTGATGTTTCCAACTTCGTAGCATTTTTAATACAAATAATCTCGCCAAAGGTTCCGAAAAACCGAATGCCTTGACTTTGATACTGCAGTGCTATCGTACTGTGACACAAGAGCGTTTTAATGGGAAATTGTATCTTCTAATGGAATGTGCACGCAGTGAAGACAGTATATGACATGACATCATAAAGCGAGGAATTGTTCTCCTGTACCTTCTGTAAAGGGTGGGCGTGCCGTGATAGCGTAAAGGTAGAGCATCCGCCTCGCGTTAAAGGGGACCGTAATTCAAATCCCGGTGCCGTGCAATTTTCCACCGGATTGAAAAAGTCCGCGTGTTGACACAAATTGATAAACAGGCTCGGAGTGCGGCCTGATTCCGGCGACCAGAACCGGTAACCCACTCCCTCACCAGAGCAGGATTGGCTCCCCTCGTGCAGTACTTGGCCACAACCTCCTATATGACTACAACAATCCAACCCCGGCCCTCAGTCCCCAGCAGCTGCGTAGAAACTGACCACGGTGGCGGTCAGACCTGTGACGCAGCAGATGGTGCTAAGAATCTCTGGATCCGGGCAGCTCGCCATTGGAATCCGAACCTGGCAACATTTAACGCTAGAACGTTATCTAGAGAGCCGAATCTAGCAGTTCTATTAAAGGAATTATCGGGCATTAATTGGGATATAATAGGGCTGAGTGAGGTTAGGAGGACAAAAGGAGCACATACAGTACTAAAAAGCGAGAACGTCCTGTGCTACCGGGGCTTAGCGGAGATACGAAAACAAGGAGTCGGATTCCTGATTATTAAGGATATAGGTGGTAACGTACAGGAATTCTATAGCATTAACGATAGGGTGCCAAGTCTTGTAAAACCCATTAAGAGGTACAAATTGGAGGTCGCGCAGGCCTACGTGCCTACATCCAGTCATAATGACCAGCAAGTCGGAAGCTTCTGTGAACACGTGGAATCGGCGATGGGTAAAGTCAAAACAAAATACGCTATACTGATGGGCGACTTCAATGCCAGGGTAGGCAAGGAGCAGGCTGGAGACAAGTCAGAGGGTGAATATGGCACAGGTAATAGAAGTAGCAGGGGAGAGTTATTAGTAGAGTTTGCAGAACGGAATAATTTCCGGATAATGAATACCTTTTTCCGAGAAGCGCGAATGCACGTCACTCAGTGCGCCAAATTGTACGGCAGATAGTCCTGAATAATTATCCTTCCATGAACAACCACGATGGAAGTTAATGAAAAAGTGCGTACGTTTATTTTGACGAATGGTCGAAAACAACTGCGTGAGCCACGAAGATTGTTTTCGACAATGGCAGACGCACGAACACTATACTGACAACATGTAGGAAGCATTTGCACCTATTTTCGTGACTGCGTAGATTAATGAACAAGCCTGTTTCGTAAATGCATCACGATTTGCGAATGTGCTGGTCATACTCGAATTGTGCCATCCATAATAACGAAGTGCGATATACTTGTCCCCGGTGAGTGGTGCATACCAGGATGTCTTAGAAACTGAAATATGAACCGTAAGATTCGGATAGTAAAATTTCGTCTTACAGCTCCAAATGAAAAGAAAATATACGCAAATGCGAGCAATTAAACTTTTTGAAGGGCAATAATGAAACTCCATCCTACAGTACATTCTACCTCAACAATCAGTTACTAAAGGTGACCATCATTCCAAGTATTCAAACTGCTCTCGCCACACTCATTTTTATTCGGCACGTTCTTTTTACTCATAGTTGCAAACAAATTTTAGCTGGTGCGTCAATACTATTAATCAATATTATGTTCTTTATTAGAAAGGTTTGCACTTTGGCTTATGTTGCAGGGCTTGTGGAATTGAGATATTGGAATGGGAAAAAGGGAGCGCTGAGCTGATGACTATGAGTCACCTTTATGCGTGGACCTCATAGTCTAAGCAGCAAACCAGACTCGCCAGCGACGGCCAGAAGCGACTTTGCACGGCACCTTTATCCGCTGGTCGGATCCAGGCCTCGTAATTTGGAATTGTCGTCCTGTCTAGGTATTTGCGGCCGGACTAGCCCGACCTTTCCTGAAGAGGCGTTTCGCAGTGGGGCGGCCTGGTGTGCTGCAGCTGGAGCACTTATGGTCGAACTGCATCGGTGTATCCTCGTCATTCTTGTGGGCCGCTCTTCTTCCCTTGGGAATATAGGACTTCCAGTTGTGAATGCCATTAGGATTCCAGGCAAGGCCCAATAGTAGATTGCGAAGAGGTGCCTGTGCGGCTATTGGTAATATTGGTGGTAGCGCACAATCAAGGACGGGTACTCATCGACAAATAGCAGCCTTGCGTTCTTGAGTAAGCTTCCGCTTTGCTTGGCAATGGTCATGCGTCTCTAGTTGTTTAGGGTGGAAGGGGGGGGGGGGAGGCGTGGATTATATTGCTTTCATGCGCCGCCACCTCCTGTGCCCTCCCATCTCCCTCGATGCCCGCGTGTCCTGCTGTCCATGGTATTTGTATCCGGACATATCGATACTCCTCATCGGTTAACTTGTACATGGCGCATTATTTTTTCATTCGATGAACCAAGCTGTTCATACGCTGTCGGTCTTTCCTTGCACTCACTGCTGCTTGTGAGTCGGTATATATGGGTACTATTTCCAAATTGGGATGCACCTTCTTCACGTAGTCTATGCATCGGCAGATAGATATTAGCTAGGCTTCAATGAAGGACGCCGTTTGGCTAAGGTAGAGCCGTTCGCTAAGTGATGTGGCAGTTGTGGAGTCCTAAACGCCGGTGGCTTCTAAGCAACTCTCCATGGTACAGTGCACATTGCCTTCTATTTTTTGTGCCGTGGCGTTGCATACCGATGGTTGTGAGACCGAGGAGTCGACATACATGTACATGTTGCTAGGCTATATTACCCGCGCTTTTTATTCGTGCCGTGCCGCGTGTGACTTACGGCGGAACGGAGGCTTTGGTCTCACGTTCCTCGGTAGAGGTTTAGGATCTGTAACTCGGGAGTCTTGCCACGGTCGTACACTGATTCAATCAGTGCTCGTATTGGAGGCAGACCACTGCCTCTGTATAGCTACTTTCGCGTGAATGTGCTTAGGTATTCAAGTAATCGTCCTCAATGCAGGTTTTCCCGCTTAGTTTAATCCAAACGACATTGAAAATAATCCAGGTGCCAGCCAATTTGAGCTGAGGGCTAGCATATTTGATCGAATTGCCAATAACTTAATCAAGGCACCACCACACGTTATCCCAGCGCCATCCGAATTAATTCGCATGCCAACTCATTTATTCCTTGCGCGAGCCATATTAATCCAAGTGCCTCACATTTTAATCCCAGTGCCAGTCAATTTCATCCTGTCGGAAACTGATTGAGCAACAAATAATTATTGCACAAGAGGTCGTAACAGGTATCATGAATACCGTCTATTCATTGATGTGATTGCTGTATTGGTGTCAGCACTATAGGAGCACAGTTTCCACGCTACCAGTGTCATAATGGCTGCTTCAGAAACACTTCCGCGTAGTATAGACATTTTCATCAGGCGAGGAGGAAAGGGCGCGCGGCGAGCCTTTCCTCCTCTCTGGCTTCTGCGATCCAGCGTGGCGCCGCTTGAAAGTGTTGCTGTCGCGTGCTGCGGAACGATTTCGAGATGCTTTAGATCGTTCTTTCTGACATTTACGCAATGCCCGTTCATATAAGATCGCCAGGGAAGCCTTTCGGTGCACCAGTAACTATGTTCGCGGAAATATCTCTTGGGGGCGCAAACATCTGCTGCGTATTATGAGCCGCGGTGTGCGTATGTGTTGAGAACTATTTTGCGTGTATCGGTTTTAATTCAACGAAGAGAGCCGGTGTCTCTATATTACCAGCATGAAATGGTAAATCTGCTCACTATCTGAGGGCTTGTCACGCGGACTTAAACATAAGAGCGCATGCTCGTGTAGGGCCAACCTAAGGCAACTACAAACGTCTAAGCGACAGTCGCTATCAAATTTTCGTGATACAACGGCGTCGTTCCCATGTATTTCAAGTCTAGTAGGCTTGAAATCACTGTATGTGTATGCTAGCCTTCCTGTATGAGGCCGGTGGTGCTGCTGAACAGAGTGATCACAGCAGTTGGGGAACAAGCATGGTACATATATAAGCAATGTGCTTCGGCATTGCCTTTTCGCCCTGTAAAGCCATAATATATGAGTCGTGCCACATAAAGAAAATGCGATGGCTATATTTGAGGACAAAATTTTCGTAATAAGTGTGAGTGCGTCATAGAGAAAGGAACAAACACTACCTAAAGAAATATCGGTTATCGTCCTCTTTCTCGAAAACATAGAGAAAACGGGCTAACACCGCAATGCGACCTCGCATAGTCACGCTGCACAGCGTTTATAGATCTATAAACGTTGATGCCTATGCTTGAAGCATGCGCTATATAGAACATAGACATCTGTAATCCAGCGCCTACCACTGCTTAGGACGCCGCCCTTGCTTAGGTCGCATTGTTGGACAAGCTTTATTCATACTGTAAGGTTAGCTGTTATTACTATTCAAGACATTTTTATATATGAGTGGAAACCTCATTCACCAGACCATGTAGTAACGCAATGTAATGTGCAGCTAACAGATTGAACGCTAGTCAAAGTACGACAGCACAGCTCCTATCGAAGCATGACAGTCCCCACACTGTTACGATCTTCGCGTATATTTCATGGCTACTAAACCGCAACTTAGAGCCAAATAATACTCCTATAAGGTGACGTTCATAAATTGAACATACAGAAATACGCAATTGATCTCTGAGGCTGAATGTAGGCTCAAATATCTGGGCACAGATCGCGCTGCGTGCTCCCTCTGCCTCAACGTCAGCAGAAACTCCGGCCATGCCGACTTAAACCACTTCAGCACGTCTCAAAGAACCGTTTACCACGTAGAACACACACGTCATGCTAAATAGACCACACAAGTGCGAAAACAAACACTAGAAACTACGGCCGAGCGCATACCTGCCATGCAGGACGTAGCGCTCGATCAAGCCAGCATGCCGACTGCCCATAGATGGCGCCACTGCGTCGCAATATGGTGGCACGCTAGAAAAAAACAACGATGTATACAGCTCGCTCATATCCTCCTTTTCGAGTCGCATTTCCTAGTGACAACAGTAACTCACTTAAGTGAGTCAAAATCGTGACGGATATTACGCGACTTCGGTTCCGATCATGAAATGCGAGTTTCTTCCCTATCTTCATGCATATTGATAGACACCGTTCCCAAGGGTAAAAACTTGCTCACTATTACTCAGGCACGTGACATAATCACTCAGGGACTCATTATACCTCCCTAAGCTTGTATCTTGCATGCACTCCTATGCTTCCAACTCGCATATCAAACGAAATGGTTCTGAGAGTGTAATTACTTATTCTTGAGTGACATGATTAGGTCATTAGTGGCTAACTCGACGTCACTGCCGTCTCACGTCTCCTAACCTGCCTACTAACATATCAAAGGAAATGGCTTCGAAAGCTTAAAAACCTGCTCCCTATCGCTCACTCAAGTGACGCGATCACTAGTGACACTCGTGACGTCACCACGCTTCTCACACATGCACACTCCTAACAAGCCGACATGCATATCAAACGAAGTGGCTTATAAAGGGTAACAACTCGCTCAATATCACTCAGTCAATGAGGTGATCACTAGTGAATCTCGTGACGTCACCACGCTTCTCATGCATGTAATATCCTAACCTGCCGGCATGCATATCAAAGGAAGTGGCTTATAAAGCTAAAGCCCAGCTCACCATAACCCAGCTAATGAGGCGATCACTGGTGACTAAAATGACGTCATCAAGGTTCGCACCCAAACATGTACCCGTGCTAACCTGCCGACATGCATAAAGGAAATGGCTTTCAGAAAGTAACAACATGCTCACCATCACCCAATCAATGAGGTAATCACTAGTGACCAACGTGACGTCATCTGAGTTCTCACCCAAACATGTACTCTCCTAACCTGCCGACATGCATATCAAACGAAATGGCTTTTAAAGAGGAATAACCTGCTCATTATCACTAAGTCGAAAAAGGTGACCACTAGTAACTCACGTGATGTCACTACACCTTTTACCACCCATACACTCTACCAACCTACTAGCATGCTTATCAAACGAAAGGGCTTTCAAAGAGTAACAACCTACTTCGATCTCAGTCAAATTAAGTTATCACTAGTGACTCACGTGACATCGCCCCGCGGTTTAGCCACCGATACACTCTACTAATCTACCAACATGCATGACAAACGAAATGGCTCCCAAAGAAGAACAACCTGCTCATTATCACAAATTCGAATGAGGTGCACACTAGTGTCTGACGTGACGTCAACACACACGCACGCGAATGTCAACTCCACTTAACTGCACGCATGTATGTAAAAAAAATGGTTCTCAAAGGGCAGGTGGCTGCTTACTATCACTCATTAACATCACGTGATCACAAGTGACTAACGATGCGCTGTTCCGATGAACCCGCGCAGGATACCGTTTTAGCTAAGAGGCGAATTGACCCGCACAATCCATATTATGGTGGTTACTCACACGACGTCACCTTGAAGAATATTTAGCAGCTATTCTCCATTAAACGTAGCATTCACATAAAGTATTTTGAAAGCGAAAGATATATGAATTGAGTCACACCTTTTTCTTACAAATAAATTGAATTGGTCATAATAGAACTATGGTTCTAATATGACCAGCAACCTTCTTATGCTACCGACCTCAAAAGAAAATATTGCATCGGCTTACACTTTGATGGTTGCCGGGCGTTAGTCAAATATAAGTGGAAAATTGACGAATAGCCGAATCTCGGCTGCGTGGGATTGAATGCGCATTCTTTTCTCGTAAAGCTCGAGGTTGGACTGCAAGAAGGACTACCTGCAAAATAGCTGCGTGATGTATTTTGTGAGACATCTCGATATAGGCCAGATGTACAAAGATGCGATAAGATCTTTTGAACGACAAGATGTAATTTATTCGACGCGGTATTTAATTCCACGAGATACCAGGGCACTTCCTGAATGGGATAATAGAAACAAACCGAGAACGACTACATGTCCTCCTCTCTAAGCGCAGCCTGAACAAAAGAAAAGTTGTGCCTATTAAATGCAGCGCAATCCACGCGTTGAACAAGTGGGCTTGCATGTTTTGCAGTATTCACAAGCAACGAGTGTCTGCGCTCCTTTTGTGTGACTCCTTGCGGAGTCACCAGCACTGTGTCGCACCGCTCACTGAGGTACTTTTAACTTGACATTCGAACTTTGACTAAACTTAGTCAATTGGATTAAAAAGGGGCTATATGGAGGCAGGTGCTTGATGGAATGGTTCGAGCTGGCCACGTTAGCCTGTTCTGCGCGATTGTTAGCGGGGGGTTGTTGAAAATGAAGACAACCTCGGTATCCAGCTCCTCAGAGTCAACCTGGGCAGACACGTCGGTGAGAAAGTAATTGAACATGATCGAATGGACTTTTTCGACAATTAGCCAGTGCATTACAGCGTTTGCAACATGCAGGCTAATATGTTGATGTTCGCGCCTTTCGACGAATTCGTCAGCTGGCGCGCTGCAGTGCCCATTTTGGCGCGGCCGAATTTTCTCGAGCACCATATATTATGCTTTGTTTCATCAACGTAAAAGTGGTCAAAGCCAGAGCCCATTGGTTTGTAACCACTGCGCATGCTGTTTTCGATTCTTCTTCACATCGGAGCAGCTCCGGTCCACCGGCCTCTGGGTCGCTAATTTTATGGAGTAGGTGTGTGCGTCGAGGAGGCGGTCAACAGAAATGGTGCTGATTGTGAGGCCAGGGATTTGTGGTTCAACGGTCCGCTTAATATGTTTCAGCGTGAACGCTGGGTTCTCGTCGACAGTCCTTGTTACGACGGCGCAAATGTCGGCACCAAACTTTATGATGGAGCCCCCCGTTTTCAGGGACACTTCACGTTCTGTCGCTGGAATTGACCTTGCAGTTTTTTAGCTTATGCCCAGCGTCTCGGCGAGTTGTTTCAAATCTCCGCCGTGCCTTGAGGCATCGACGATCCTTGATCGGCTTATGTCAGACACGCTGTTGTTTTTCTTTCGTGACTTTCTTTCGTGACTTATTTTGATCACTGAAAGGAGGGCCCCGCTTTCGCACGACGTTCGCTGGTTCGTCTGCAGGAGTCTCACCTTCCATCGTGGTCAGCTCAAGTAAAAATCAAGCAAAACAGTAGCACCGGTAACACATAACAAAAGGTCATTTCCACGGTCATAACTGAAAGTGAACTTTACACGGCCCATAAAACTACCATCCTTATTTTGCACAGGTGTGTACTAATTTGCTGTGCTAATGAACGCTTCAAATTTCAAGTGAAACAGCGACTTTTTGAATGCTTTATTTCAGCTCAAACAATCATGCCTGATTTCCTGTTTTTTTCAGTCACGGCTCTCCCGAAACTAACTCTAACTGATAGCGTTTGGGTATTGTAGCTTCCGCTGTAATTTGTCCTTCGCGCTGTTCACGCTTCTGTAAATATTCTCGCGACCTACTAGGAGACGGGAAAGCCGGCGTAGAGGACGTATAAAAGCACTTGATCAGAGCCGTCAACTTGGCGTCATTGACGTGTCTATGTTTCTAACCGCGCGTTACTTCAGTGTCGTTTTCATCGCCTGGCACATACCCGCGGCGACCATATAGAATGTGGCATTGGGTGCACCCTATCAAAAAAAAAGGTCTTTTCCCGATGCAAAGTTGAGGTCATGCGGAAAAGTATGGCTTCATACGAAGCACGTGCACAACCTCGGGCAGATGCCGCGGGCGTTTGGAGCAGTTATGATTGTCGGGGACAACTTCATAATTCACATCGCTGATGCGGCGCAGAACTGTGTACGGCCCGAAGTACCTTCGCATGGGATTCTCAGAGAGCCCCCGCCGACGAACTGGAGCCCAGTACCACATATGGTCACCGACGTTGTACGTGACGGGTCTGTGCCGAAGATTGTAGTGTCTGGCATCTAGGTCCTGTTGTTCGGGGATTCGCAAATGCGTTAGCTGCCTGTCTTCCTATGAGCGTTGCGTAAACTTTTCGGCACGAGTCTCGTCGTCACCGCACTTGTGCGGCAGCACTGCGTCCAACATTGTTGCCACTTCCCAGCCGTAAGCGAGTTTGAAAGGTGTCAATCGTGTTGCCTCTTGACAAGTCGTTTTCTGCGCAAATGTAACTTATGGTAAAATCTTGTCCGAATTCTTGTGATTGGGGTCGATGTACGTACTCATCATGTCTGCCAGAGTCTTGTTCAAACGCTTTGTCAGCCCATTGGTTTGGGGATGATAAGCCGCGGTCTTTCGGTGAGTGGTACCACTTAGTCGCAAAACGGTATAAAGAAGCGCAGCCGTTAACGCAGCACCTCTGTCTCGTATGACCAATTCGGGAGCGCCATGCATTAGGACGACGACGTCGATGAAAAATCGCGCTGCTTCGGCGCTGTTCCCCGTTGGAGAGCACATGTTGCAGCGTATCGAGTAAGATAATCGGTGATGAGAATTATCCATCTATTGCCGGCAGTAGACAGTTGAAACGGACCTAAAATGTCCATGCCCAATTTTTGGCCCAAAAATGTCCATGCCCAATTGGCTTGCGGTATCTGAACAGTATACAGCAGTCCAGCTTGCTTGCCGGGTAGGGATTTGCTGCGCTGGCAACTCAGGCATGTCTGGATGTAACGTTTCACGGTCGCCGCAAGTCTCGGCCAGTAGTACTTTAACCTAATTCTTGCCAATTTGCGGGTGTAGCCCAAATGACCAGCGGTTGGCTTATTGTGACAAGCTTGTAGGGCTTAATCGTGAAGAGATGCGGGAATGGCGAATAGGTAGCTGCTGCCACTAGGTGAAAAGTTTTTTATAGAGAACGTTGCGGCGCAAGTAAAATGAAGACAGCCCTCTGACGAATAACCTTGGTACACTGCTGGTTCTTACCTAAAAGTAATAGAAAAGAGTAACGCATCCTGCGTCCCCGCGTTACTGGTAAGAAACGGAGAGAGTATCTAGCATGCCTCGAAAAGCCGCTTCATCATCGTGTTGCACCGCAGTCCCAACAGGAAACCGAGAAAGGCAGTAGGCATCGCTGTGTGGTTTCTCTTATTTGTATGCAACTGTTGCGCGCTGCAGCCGAAGACTCGAGCGCGCAAGCCCATCAGCTGGATCTATTATATTTGCCAGCTAGCAAAGTGCATGATGATCACTGACAACGGTGAAACACCGGCCATACAAATATGGGCGAAATTTCAGGGCGGCCCATAATAGTGCGAGACATTGTTCTACTGTAGTGGAGTAGTTAGCCTTGGTTCTCGATAGCGTCCTCCTGGCGTAAGCAATCACTCTTTCGCTGCAGTCCTCTCGCTGTACAAGCACTGCATCCAGGCCGACATTACTCGCACCTTTATGAAGAATCGTCGGAGCGCCTTCATGAAGGTGTGCCAGCACAGGAGGCGTCTGGGCAGCCACTGCCGTAGGTTGTGAAATGCCTGTTGCTGCACTTCATCCCACACAATGGGGACATCTTCTTTGATATGTGTTAATGACCATGTGATGCTCGAAAATTTCGCAATAAACCGTCGGTAGTAGGCGCAGAGGCCCAGAAAGCGTCGCACGGGCTCTTTATCTGAAGGCCTTGGAAAATTAGCGATGGCAGAGATTTTATCACGGTCAGGTCGGACACCTTCACGACTAACAACGTGACCGAGGAATTGAAGTTCTTCAAAAACTGAAATGGCACTTCTCAGATTTTAAAGTTAGACAAGCCAAGCCTATTGCTTCAAAGACCATCTTTAGTATCCGTAAGTGTTCCTCGAACGTGGCGCAGAAAAGAATCGCATCGTTGAGGTACACCAGGCAGGTTTGCATTTGAGGCCTGCGAGTACCGTGTCCATTTGTCGTTGAAACGCTGGTGGCGCGGAACACAAACCGAAGAGAACCGCCGGAATGTCATAAATTCCGTCGGGCGTCACAAAATCGGTCTTCTCACGGTCTCTCTCATCAACTTTTATTTACTAGTAGCCGCTTTTTAAGTCCATCGACGAAAAATAACGTGCGTTTCGTAGCCTGTATAGTGAATCATCGATGCGCGGTAGTGGATAAACGTCTTTCTTTGTGATCTGGTTGAGTTTTCGATAGTCTACGCAGAAACGCAGGCTACTGTTCTTCTTTTTCACAAATACGGCAGGCGATGCCCAAGTAGTCTTAGATGGCCGAATAACCCCGTCCTCAAGCATCGTCTTCACTTCTGTTTGTGTAGCCTCGAACTCTTTCGGTGCCTGCAGGATTCTGCAAAACTGGTCTGGCGGCAGCTTCGGTGATAATACGGTGCTTAGTGAGCGGCGTCTGGCTAACATGTGAAATAGATTAGAAGCAGCTCTTAATTTCAAAGATTAGCTCAAGAAGGCTGTTGCGTTCGACAGGTGATAAGATGTTACTGACATCTACCACAATGGCAGGCATCGCCACGGTGAATGCTGTGTGCTGTACTGAAAATCAGTCTTGTATAGGGGTACATTCGTCGAAGTTAGCAACAGCCGTGCCTTTAACATTGTGTCGACGTTCTCTGCTAAAGCTCGTCAGTAGGAGTTAAGCATGTCCATCGACTACATTAATTAGGGCCCTGGCAATGGAAACGCTTTGACTCAGTACCAGTGCGTCGATGCGTTCAGCGACGCCAGTCCCGGTGTGCAAGCTGTCGCAGATTACAGGCACGAGGGAACAGCTTCGTGGCGGAAGCGTGACGTCGTCGTCGCCAATACGTAAGCGGGGTCACTGCTGTACTGCAGAGTCGACGTCGTCTGAGCTCGTAGACCATGCAACGACGAGGTCACGGACATTAATCACTGCCCCGTACTCGCTCATGAAATCCATCCCAAATATAAGTTCTTTACAATACCCCAAGGAGAATGATGAGGGTGGCGCCGAAGGCTGAACCGGCGATTACACCAGTCAGCGTCATCTACTGGCCGTCATCAGTTCTGACATTAGTTGCCATCAACGGCGTCTTCACTTTTCCCAGCGTGTTGGCCAGGAGGAGGAGGAAATAACTTTATTGAGTCCTGAGGAACCCCTCCCCACCGACTCTTGGTTTAGTTGTCGGCAGGGGTCGCGGGCCGCACCTACGTTGTTATGGGAAGCCCGTCAGCCTCTACACTTTCGTGAGCACTCTGGACGGCCCTGAGCTGGGTCTGCTGGTAGTCGCTTCGCAGGGCGTCCACCAAGTCTTCTTCTTTACTGAACACAGTGCCGCCTAATGCGGAGCTTTGCGAGAGCATGTGCGCCAGCGAGCAGTACGATTCGCCACAATCCGGACATTGCAGCCCTACCTCTGGTGAATAAAGGCTCAGTCTGCCTCTCGAGGCGAATGACCCTGTCTGAAGCATTCTGAATATCAATGACTGTGCTCTATTGAGTTTAGCGTTGTGGAGCGGGAAGGTCCTCCTCGACAACTGATAGTACGTTGTTATTTCGTTGAAGGTGAGCAGCGGGTCCAGCTTTAGACTTACTATCGAAAAATGCGGACCAGTATCGACGAGAGTGGCCACTTGGTGGCCGTCAATGAAAACGACAAGATCGGTGCTGAGCGTAGGCTACAGGGGATGTGGGTGGAGTCGTCTGAGTTATAGAGCTGTCGATTGCAGTTGATGGGGGCTCTTGGAATTGCCATGACAGAAGTAAGTAGACGCCTTCTTGCAGGGTCCTGCAAAGGGTTCAACTCGGGCGTCAGGCCTATCAGGCGGTGACTTTACTGGTGAGCAGGAGTTTCGAACAACGAAGGTGATTCCGCGTTGGATGTATGGCTCCGCGAAGGGGTGACGAGCATGAGACAATCCTATCTAGCACCTCCACCATAGTCACGACCTAGCAGGAGACGGGAAAGCCGGCTTAGAGGACGTATTAAAGCACTTTATCAGAGCAGTCAACGCGTCGTCATTGTCCTCATTGTCGTCATTGTAGCACCGGGAGCATATTGCGAAGATCATTTCCACGGTCATAACTAAAGGTCAAATTTACACGGCCCATAAAACTGCTATCCTTACTTTGCATAGGTGCGTACTAATTTGCAATACCAATCAATGCTTGAAATTTCAAGCACAACAGCCGATTCAGCTAAGTCTATTCAACATTTAGTTAACGTCGATGAGCGACAATATCTTCCTGACCGAGTTGGGTCTAGGTTGGAATGCTTGAGCCACATAATTTATACGAAGTGCACCGGAGCATCTCAATCGACCACGTCTGCGTCTTCGCTTGACTGCTTTGTTTATATAAGACCTCCGTTTTGGAGGTATTACATATGGGGTGGGATTAACATCTCAGATTATACCACTTCCTTCATGACGTCGGTTGCAATGCAATTTTATTTAAGAATGCTGATGGGCAGGTGATGACTTGTATTTCATGAGGAAGGTTGTTCCAGTGATTTGCTGTTTCGAGGAAAGATTATTTGGCAAAGTTGTACGGGCATGTTGTGGTGAGACTTTGAACAGATGACCGGTACATTGAGAGGCGTGTGATAGATGTGCGCTGATTTAAGTTTCTTATTTGAGCTGAGAATAATAACATTTCTTAAATAGAGACCCACTAGCAATCTGGCGGTGGATGGAAAGAATGGATAACTGGGACTGTAGCTTGAGGAATGATATGCCGAGATTGTATGGAAGCTGAATGAATTGTGCGGCTCTGTTTTGTACGGCTTCTAAAGAATCAATGAGGTATGCGTGTTGTCGATTTCAAACGACGGATGCGCAGTCAAGTTTTGGTCTGGTGGATGATTTGTACGCAATTTACATACAGAGTCGCGCCGCGAAGATGAAGCTTGAAAAAACCAAGCATTTCATTCGCACATGAGATTAGGTCTGTTACCTGCTCAGGCCATGACAGATGATTTCTGATAGTGGTGCCTAGGTAAGTATAGCTCTGCTAAAGTTGGACAGCACAATCGGAAATTTTGTATGTAAATAAATGCGGTTTACGACGGCGATGAAAAGACTTTAGCTTATGGTTAGTGGGATAAAGGGTCATCAACCCGAGATTACACCATGATTGACAACGATTAAGGTTGTCCTGGAGGAATTCTTCTTCAGTATTGTGAATAACAGGGGCATAAATTATGAAACCGCCGGCGAACATGACATGACATATTCTGAGGGAAATCATTAACATATAAAGTGGGAATGGGTAGGGTACGAGCACAGTTGCTTGCGGAATGCTTGATGTTGCCGATAAACTTTTGTAGAAGTGGTTAGTAGTGACATGAGCGCGAGCGGTTCGGGACGTATTCTGTTCGGCATGCGTCAACTTGGGAAAGCTTCAAGGGTAGGGGTTTGTGTCGTACTTTATAGAATGCTTTGGCAAAATCCGGAAATATGTCATCAGTTTGTTAGTTATTATCAAGATTAGAATGGAGATTGTAAAGGAAGATGGCAAGCTGCGTCTCGCACGACCAGCCGTGGGAATGGAGTAAAAAAAAATTTATCTATTCTACATGCTGCTTAGGCTGAGAGTAGATAACGTGCTCATTCAGTTTACAAGGGATGCTAGTCAGTGGAACGGGTCTGTAGTAGAGCAGCAAGTCACCTGACCTGAACTCAGGGACGAGGTTCCCCATCTTGCAGTTTTCTGGCATGATGCCTGTGACAAGTGACTCAGCAAACAACACAAATTAGAGGAAGTGTGCCTGGAATTGTTGAGGAATTTTTCATAAATTTTGCCGATTCCAGATGGTGATGAAATTTTAATTTGTCAGTTATACAGGATATCACATCTTCAAGAAAAATTATGGCTGACATTGCCGACTGAGTAGTAGAGCTTAACGACGGAAGTGGTTCTTCAGGTTCACTGGTGAATGCTGAAGAAATTGCCGTGTTGGTGATGTCGGCAAACAGAGCGTTGCAGACAGTGTCACCATTTTCGTCGATTGAGGTGATGTCACGTGAACGTTCCGGATTTATGATTTGCCAGAATTTTTTTAGGCCATTGGTTATCGTTTCAGGTAAATCTTTGCAAAGAAACGAATGGTTCGCGCAATGGACCGCAGAGAAGTATGCATCTCCAGTCACCTTGTATATTTCCCACGCAACAGAACTTGGTCAAAGATTCGGTGCGCGGTAAAGCCATTGTTTCTTACTTCTCCAATCTTTTGCGTGTTTTGATAAAGCAAGGAATCTCGCCATCAGCTTTGATGGTGCGTTTTGGAATTTGACTCTTCGTTAGATCACTAATTTTAACCTTGAAAGTTGACCTATCAACGTGAATTGCATTCTGACGGTGGCGAAGTATGAAATCTGGGAAAAGTAATTTAACTCATTATTTGTTGCTATGTAGTAAGCCTTAATATGGTTCAATTTTTTCCACACATTCCTTCATTCACGAGTAATGATGATTGTGGCGTGAATACCATTATGGTCTCTGATTTCTGTAAGGCAGGGAATCGAAGTTACCGTATCCGGATGGCTACTTAAAACGATATCTAGAATGTCTTTTTATGTCCCTGCGACGCGTGTTGGCTTAAGTATTATTTTGGAATCATTAAAGTTAAGACGTAGGTTGACAAATTCGCGAAGTTCCTGAGGCAGCAAAATATGAGGCAGATGGCCCCAGTGAATAGATGAGTAGTTAGTTGATGAGTAGTTAGTCACAAAATGAAATAATTCGCGCATTCACATACTTGGCTGTTTCGAACAAAACATTGTTCAGCTTGCGCGGTAAGTCGGGACTATCATGGAGTGGTCGCTAGCCGGCAGCATTCAGTGTTGCTATTGGTGGAGTGCGGCAGCATAGCCACAAGATCGCAAGGTCAGATGAGAGAATTACAAGATAGAATGGTACTTCCTTATCAGATGCAATTAAAAGACGTCCCACGCCAGAAGCGACACGCTCAGTGCGGAAGCGGTAAATATTCGGCAAATCGCCTAAACCTTGGCAACGCTTATGTTAATGTTGAGACACGTTTCAGCTAATACGAGTATGCTAGTGCCAGATCATGACACAAGTCTCGATGTAAGCTCTCCTTTTCGAAGGAAGGTGCGTGTGTTTGTGAAAATTACCGAACACCAAGACTAGTTAGGGAGTTGGTTCTAGGACAACAAATCGGATATGGGTACTGCGTAGAATGACTGCGAACTGATGTGCGCTATGCAATTTCCTTTTAGTTACTTCAATGTGTTGAAAACAGTTATCGATGATAAGGTTTTCAAATTCGGCAAATGCTTCCGCAGGGATTAGTGAGGGATGCCATAAAAAATATGGCTTTTTTTGTCTGAGCTCTTTCAGCATCGTGAAGACGAAGATAGAGGTCGTGAGCCAAAAGCGCTGTCTCCATAGCGGTTGACTGAACCTTCTCAATCTCTATGTCGATTAGGAGGAGAGTCTGGCAATCGTTCTTCAAGGTCGGTGAGACAAGTGTTAAAGTAACATATCGCTTTGTCTACGGAAAACATGCGTACACAGATTACATGCAATTCATGTATTAGCGTTATGTGGCCAGCGGACACCTTTTTCCATTCACCCAGAGCATTATCCAACTTGTCAGGATCAGGGTATGCTTTCATGTCACGAGCGAGTAGTAACGAAACTGTACACTGTGGCAGCATTCGGTAGTAGCAGCAATAAGATATAAAGGGATCGGAAGCTGTATGAGGAAATTATTACAGGATTTTTTCGCAAAAGAAGCTGTGCGCTTGACTAAACGGCATGATGAAGAAAGCCGGATTTGATCACTGTGCCATGGCACAGGCACCGAGCCAACAGATCGCGGAACGTGATTTCCGGTCGTTTTTAGGTAGCTGGCTGAGTGACGTTGTTGATAACACTTCCCAATCCATCTCAAGGGTCCAGCAGATCGAACGCGCGGAGTAGGCAGAGGTTTGCCGGCACTGTAGAAAGGTAGATCCAAGTCGGCGGCGTTCAAAAAAAAAAAAAAATTCGACTGGAGCCCAGCGAGTGCCCCGTTTTCAGAGGGTGTAGAGGAACACGGCCAGCAGAAGGCAAGTAAAGGCACGCAACGGCATCTGCATAATGAAGAAAGTTGGATTCATCAACTGTGCTGTGGCAAAGGCGCCTACTGGAGGCGCAGCTTCTCATCGACAGCATCTCCAATCTCTAGCTCTCACGAGCGAAGAATCAAGGAACATTTCCTTATAGCTTTAGATAGCGAGCTTACAGTGGATATCAGCAACACTAGATAGGCTGCGTTCGGCGAAAGGCGACCAAAGCAAACAAATTACAATGACCTTTGACTTTCAGAACACCAGTCACGCGCAAGTTTATGGACGCCGCGAACGTGCAGAGAGAACAGCACCATGGCGTCGAAGCATAATCGGAAAGAGCGCCAACGCGGTCTCGCACGCTGCAGTGATCTCGAAGGTGCAAAGTGTGGTGTGCTACGAGGCTAGCGCATATTTCTACACAGGCAAAAATACGCGCGAACATGCACAGCGACGCCCTCGGCGTCGATGCAGAAACGGAATGGGCACGAACGCGGCGATTCTATTCTGCACCTCCAGACGCCTTCCGCCTCCGACGCAGGCTTCACTCGCAACGAGAATCATAATTTCGCACATTTCACACACGGGGCATCTACGCTTGTGCGAAAAAAAAAATCTGCAGAAACGCTAAACACTGATTACGGGTGGGAATGCAACAGCAGTATATTACCTTTGGCGAGCTCTTTTTGTCCAGGTGTTTCTTGCCCGCGCAAGCTCTAGCCTGTGTTCTAAATGCGTCTCGGTACGCTCAACCCAAATGCGCCAGGTCTCAAGGGTCTTAACGGGCTTGTTTGCCCACGAGGAGTTCATCACTGGAAGGACCGCTCATTGGCATTCAGTTTGACATGATGCTTTGTATTTTATACGCTCATCACATGGCGCCACCTCGTGCCCATTGGCTACGCCGTCACGTGCCTAACGACGAACCCACTAAGTTACACGTTTAGTCAGCCAGATGACTTCAACCTTAGGAGCGCAACCTTAGGCACCTTAGGCACCTTAGGCACACCTTAGGCACACCTTTAATTAACGTGAACCGTGGTGCCGCCGTGGGGTGGGGAAAAAATGGTCGTCTCCTATCTCGGAGACGCGGTTTTCATTCTCACTACAATCAAAATTTACTGAATTTCCTTTTCAAAGGCATTATCTATTAGTGTAGAGGAACCTTCCTGAGGAAAAAACTGAATCTGGGGATTTTTGGTGTCTTTCACTCATTGTACCATCGGCCATTCTTGGTACGATCTCGGCGTAGTCGGTCACGCCATTGACTACGGTTGATTTTCGCGTTAATATGCATACATAATGCTTTCGCATGAAGAATCCGCTGTGTGCTCTATTATTTTTTTCTATAGACACAAACTACAATTGAGGTCATGTTCAGTGCTTGGTAAGACCGATAGCATAGATAGATCACGTCATGTTCATATTTGATTAGCTTTTCGGCACCCACTCTGTAACTGAATGATTTACTTTTGTAACTAGTGGACGCCAAATAGCACGAGCAGGACAACCTGCCTTCCCTTATTGGGGACGTATTCTCGGATAATCACTTTCGGCGATATTGTAGCCTTCGAGTAACGCAGTGCTCTACCATCCAATAGGCAGTGGGCGCAGGATGAGTTTGGAGCTGTGGCGCCTTTATGTGGCGGCGCCACGAGTGTAATGACATTGTGACGTTCGGGCCGGGCTCAGCAGGCTCTGCCGCCAGCTACGTTGATTTAATATGTCCCGTCGTGTTTTTTCTGGTTTGTGTTGCCCAAGTACCATGTAAAACAAAATCCGATCAAACATGTTGCGTTTTTGGGTGCACGAATAGCTCTGAAACCTGAATGTAGCTGCTTAGGCCTTTTACTTCAATCGTCGTTTTTCAACGCGGCCTCACCAGATGAAACGGTGGAAGGACTGGATACGCGCCTTCTGTAGGTAACGGTACGTACAGTGATTATCAATGTAAACGCGATATACGAACGGTATGCTCGCCGGCGCTTGTTGCATCGACTGTAACTCCTGGGGACACCGAGCTAATGCATTGTGGTGTACAGTTAAAGCGAGTGCCGTTGTGACGCATTATGACTAAATTTGGTCCCACGCAGATCACGCCGAGCTCATCTGTGGCGCAAAAAAAAAAATGAAAAAGCGGTGGCATCCGTGCTCTGCGAGGTTGCCTTTGAATAGATCTGACGCTGCTTTGCTATGATCTTGCTGTTGTAGCATTATTTAAAGAGCCGTTAATGTGGAAGAACTCCGCGTCCCTTGAGAATTAGCTATGTTCGCCGTCGCATCTGTAAAGGCTCCGAAGCTTGGGCTACGAAGCGGAACACTCAGATTGTATCAAGACGGTTGGGCCAGTCGGTTCGGATTAATAGTACGGTTCGTTACAGCGCAACGCAAGACAAGGACGAAAGTTGTTTCACATCTTCTTTCGTCCTTGTCTTGTTTTGCACTGTAACGAACCTTACTATGAAACTCAGATTGGAGTTGCCGTTCTTCCGTCTCATCATTGCATCAGTCTTCCTTTTAGGTAGATTCTCTTTCGAAGTGCTTGCGAACTGTAGTTGCGTGCATCAAATCATTTTTGCTGTGCATCGGTGGCGAATGCAAACGCAGTGGCGTGTTCACACTTCGAGCCACAGACGGGTGTCGTCGCGCTAAGCTTTGTGAAATGGCTCATGACTGAAGATTGGGCTAGGTTGTAAGACATTAAGAATAACGAAGCATTATGATTAGAATAATTACAGCCAGCAGCGAGCTGGAACTTGCCAACACATGTGCGATCGGCTAAGCAGCTCAAGAAACAATAGAGAGAGACGTACTTCTTGCTTCTTTGTTCATAACTTTAGTGCAGTGGACTTCGGCGCCCATTCCTGCGTTGAGCATCGGCGATAGCGCGCGAACGACCACAGCGAAGGATAAAAGAGGGAACGTGAAGGGCAGCAGGGTGTGAAAGACGGTGATAGCGGACAGTGGGCGAGGAGGAGAGTGCAACGAAACCATGTTGCAGAAAGCGGAGGGGGATGGTATCGCGAAAGCGTGAGAAAAAGAAAGCGCAGTGCCGCGCAAGACGGGCTCGGCAGTGACGACCGCTACGAGATGGCTCTAAAATAGCGCGCTATCATCTGTTTACCGATCGCGTGCGGAGACCGCGTACACCTATACCATATATGGAAACAATGCGCTGCTTGAGCGGAGGTCGGTATGCAGCGGCTGCTGTGAATCGCGCCTAGGCGCCAGCCACGTGCTGCCTCTCGCAATCTCCCGATTAGTGAGACAGTCCCGCTACACTTCGCTCCGTTTGTAATTTCTTGCACGAGACAGATTGTCCGCGCCAGAGTATATAATGCGAAGTGAAAGCGCGAATATATTTGGCATTAGGGAGTACCGTAATCGTCGGTGAATTTTGTACCCCAGAAAAAATGGTATAACCTGGACCGAACCAGAAGGCGGTTCAATGTCTCACAGCGGCATCGTCACAATCTGCTACGAGGAAATGACTAGGCAATGAGCGCCGTCTGCAACTGCAACCCCAATTGCGGCGTTGCAGTTTAAAACAGCGTCCCAATACGTTCGCTGCCACGAGTTGAGAATGGGACAAACTTACGGCTATCACTCGTCACGCAAGGAAGAAAATCATTAATTCTAGTGGCTGAAAGGAAGCTACAGCGCCCACGACTGCACCAGCTGGCGCTATGTGGGATGTCACGTGTACGTGCCAGTCGTGTCAGAGAACTGTAATGCAGTTGAACGCCTTTAAATCGGAGTGCTTGGGTCCTCCGGAATTCTTCGTTATACCGGACACTACATTGGAATGTTCCCGCCACGCACAACGCACACAAGAACAGGGACAGAGTTATTTCTTAGTTATACAGGTCATCCTGTTCTAGAGACTTTCAGTATAGAGGGGCTAGAGTGCAGTCGGCGTAGGTATGAGAGATGCATGCCTACGGTTTGAACATCGCGTTGGTATGCCTGTGGCATGAGTGGTTCTAACCAACCATCTTTGCTAAGATACAAGATATGAATTCTACTGATATTGGATCCGAATAATAGACACACATTCCTACGTGTTATCGCTAATACCCATGCATCCACTGTGGTAACCTTTGTTGTCTTCTGACAAATACTTTGTTATGGTGTGATTATCGAGAAAATCGAACAGTCTTCTTGAACAGCTTCGGTAGCAGCGAAAGGTTCTTTATATCTGCTACGCAAAGCCTGTAAATATCACAAATGCGACGTTGAAAGTCATCTTTAGAGAAATCGCGCTTTTTCAGAGCCGAAAAAGATCACCGTAGATGCCGACCTTCATTTGCAAGAAAAATCGCTTTACGTAAATGTCACCGTGTAGTTGTGATGCGATACTTGCAGTGACCCACTTTTTCGTCAACAAAGGTTTCCTGAAGAGCGGCAGATAACCTGTTTGTCCCTGGGGCGCATACCCATTGGCCTCGTGGCTACATAGCCAGTGATATGTAAGGTATACATTTTTGATACATCGTGGGCGAATTCTGTTGCGCCCTTTTCCTATCGACGTGATTAGGTACGTGACAATGCTATCGTGCAAAACAAAATAACACGTGGAATATAAATTTTGGTGCTTCCTGCCGGAGCTTGCCGCGTCGAGCTCTGCCGACGGGGTGCATTTGCATCGCTATTTGCATAAATATGTTATATAATACGTGATACCAGGAATCCGGCCTGCGTTGTACAAGTGGGGACCTTTCTCAAAAGCGGACACATGAAAGTGCGTTTTCCGTAAAGTCATGCCTTAGAAACCGCAGTGCGAAATCACTGAAAACACCGTGAGCGCAAGAGACTGCTGGCGACCAGTCGTTCGCAGCGGAGTCCTTTTAAATCAAGTACAGGCCGTCCAGAAGGCCCACGATATTGCGATAAAATTAAACCTTACTGTCCCGACAAGGCAGGCGCTTGCGTCAACCTTAGGGCATAAGCTGTCGTGACCATCTCAGCCGGATTTTGTACCCGTGCGCAACGCGGGGCCGTCCATAACGGAGCGTTAAGTCACCCTTTTTCTCGAAGAAGCGTGCGACCTGTCGGGCAGGGAACCGTCAGATTCGGGTCAGTGGTGGAAATCTTTACACACCATTGCTACCGGGAAAATTGTGAATAGCGAATTAACATCACATCAGACCATGACGTCATAATGGATAGAAACAACGCGTCGCACACTTTAAATAATGTCACCATAGTTGCGCACGTGGACGCCTCTTTTTCTAACGACTGCCGAAATAATCTGCTGTACGAAACCGCAAATCTTTTCCAGAAGTGAGCGAGCGGAGTCAACAATGGGTCGCATAGTAACACGTGGCTTGTGTATCTTTGGTAGGCCATGAAGTGCAGGAGCTGATTCGTTGCGGCAAAGCCGTCAGTAATAATAAGTTTGGGCTGGGGCGGGACCTAACGGAAGGCGTGAGCTCAAAGTTGTAGTTTTCCTGTGGTATCAAGCGTCAGGCCAGTATAGGTGGTCGCGTCAGTAACCAGTTTCGCGTCGTCTTGGTGCAGTTGCCGTAATCAAGCAAAACGGTTAGTAAGACCTTGATGAGTGCTAGTTATTTCATATTTAGAACCTAGGTTAAACAGCGCAAATAAAACAAGTACAAAAAGAAACAAATACCACAGACAAGCGCTTCCAGTTGCGATGTTGCGACAACAGTTGCGCTTCCTTTATGAGCCGGAAGAATGATGATGTCTGGATCGCTTCGAATCTGGTCGATAGCCTCACGTTGGCGTAGGTATGAGAGGTGCATGCGTACGGTTTGAACATCGCGTTATTATGCCTGCGGCGTCAGCTGATCGAACCGACCATCTATGCAATGGTACGGGATACGAATTCTACTTATATTGGAGCCAAATAATAGACGCACAATCCTACTGGTTATCGCTCATACCCATGCGTCAATTCTGGTAACCATTGTAGTCTTCTGACAAATACTTCGTTATGGTGGGATTATAGATAAAATCAGAACAGTCTTTTTGAACAGCTTCGGTAGCAGCGAAAGGTTCTTTATATCTCCTACGCAAAGCCTGTAAAGATCCTAAATGCGATGTTGAAGGTCATCTTTAGCAAGAACCCGCTTTTTGAAAGCCGAAAAAAAGATCACCATAGACGCCGTCATTCATTTGCAAGCAAAATTGCTTTACGTAAATGTCACCGTGTAGGTGTGATGTGATACTTGCAGTGGGCCAAGTTGACGCCAAAAAAGGTTTCCTGAAGGGCAGAAGATACCCTGTTTGTCCCTGGGGCACATACCCATTGGCCTCATGGCTACATAAGGAGTGAAATGTAAGTTATACGTTTCGGATGTATCGTGGGCGAACTCTGTTGTGCCCTTTTCCTATTGACGTTACAATGTTAATGTTCACAACAAAATAGCACGTGGAATTTAAATTTTGGTGCTCCATGCCTGAGCTTGCCGCGTTGAGCTCTGTCGGCGTGGTGCATTTGCGTCGCTATTTGCAATAATCTGTTATATATTACGTGATACAAGGAATCTGGCCTGCCTCGTACAAGTGGGGACCTTTCCCAGAAGCGGATACACGAAAGTGCGTTTTCCGGTACGTCAGCCCTTAAAACTCGCAGTGCGAGATCACTGAAAGCACCGCGAGAGCAAGAGACTACTGGCGACGAGTCCTTCCCAGCGGAGGTCTTTTAGATCAAGTACAGGCCGTCCAAAAGGCCTACGATATGGCTTTAAGGTTAAACCTTACTGCACCGACATGACAGTCGCCTGCGTCAACCTTCTTAGGCTTGATCTTTAGGACGTGAATAAATTTCATCATACCATGCCATCTGCCATGCCGTCTGCTTCACATTCCTGTCTCTGACTTCTGGCGTTCGCGGCGCTGTTCGCCAGCGCGTCGCTGGCGCGTTTCGACGGCCGCCCGGTGCCTACAAACTCCCGCTGAAAGTCATACGGTCGAAAGCGATCATCCGAGAGATCATTTCCTATTCGCTCGGATTTAATACATGCTGTCACATGAGAGAAACCTTGTTTTGAAAGAAGTGCATTACAGAGTCACTGCAGGAATGCGGAAGGCTGACAAGGAAATTTATTCACCCGTAGGCACGCTTACAACCGTGGTATGAACAAAAAGTACAATATAAAGTACATCACATGTAATACATCATACTTGATGTAAGCAAAACAGATTAACAAATGAAATAATAAATGGTGTCTACTTAACACTGGCTTTGCCACACACAACAACATCAACAACAAAACTCATTACCGCATCCACACAAAAGCATTATTGTCAGCCTCGAATTTATGAAAGGTACCCGGGGCGCATAGAGATACAGTCTGAACTCAGGCAACAGAATTGAGCATTATTCTGGATGTAGAAAGACTTTGCCTTGAGAGACGGTTATGTACCGCGTAGACCAGCGGCGAAGAAACTCGGCTTCACCGAGTTTGAACAACTGTTCTTCAAGATGACCCCATAATATCACCCGAAGTTTCCGCATTCTGGGGTACATTGCTCTATTTGACTGCCGAGATCGTTCTGCGATGTTACGGAAGCACCACAAAATGTAGCTAGCGCTGTAGTAGACGAGACTCGCAAACCGATCTCGGCGCTGTGGTGGCCGCACGATAGATATTCCGAACATTCTTGCAACTAGCTTCCAGAATTTGCGTGCTACAACGCAGTCCTTTACTACATGCGCGTTGGTCTCTGTTTGTGCGCAATATATGCATTTATCATTCGCTACCATATGCCAGCGTTCAAGCCGGTCTCTTGTAGGTAGAATGCCCCGCTGATATTGCCAATGAAAATCCTTCACTTGAGAGGGCAAATCAGGTGAAAGCACAGCTGTCCATGTTTGTGTAGTAGCTGTCCGTGGAGGTACAGCTGTCTCACACAACATTTCACAAAGCCTGGAAACTGGTGTCGCACGCCACTTTGTAATTCTTAGTTGTACAAGCTGGCTTTGCAAGCGCGCAGCCGCCGCATACTGCGGTGCTGGCGTTACCGCCGTCGGAAGCAAGTTGCCTGTACTCTGCGGCATAAGCGTTCGACGGTAATGGCCCAGCCAATAAAGGAGCAGTGGCCTACCAGGGTACTCATCATCATCAAGTAGATCACATGTACTCGTAGTGCACAACAGCCTACCGAATGTAACTATGCACGGCAAGCTCCATCCTGCGCTAGATTTTGGCAGACGCAAAAATTGCTGCGCTACGTATTGCGACTTGTTTAGCCAGAACCATGAGAAAATAAGTGAGTTTACTGCTCGTACTGTTGGTGACGGCGGGAGAGCTACCCTTGCAGCAAACCACAGTTTACTGCACAATAAGTTCTTAATGAAGAAAGCCCTTTCTGCCAGCGGCAGTGGCGACGCAGCCACTCCTTCTGACTGCTCTTTAACGGAGCTGACAATGTCTCGCCACGTGTGAGGTGAAACACCACTTGTACAAAATTTGATACCTAGTATTTGCATATGTTCGGTCTGTTTAATGTCCCCTGGTAGCGTTATTTCGCCGCGACCTAAATTTAATGCTTCGCATTTTCTCATACTTATTTTGCCCCCTGACATTGAAGCATATTGATTATAAATACGAAATACCTCTACAAGACTGTCCCCATCCCGTAAAAACAAAGTGATGTCATCCGCATACGCCGATACCTTTATGCACCCGGATCCCGGCATAGGAAGACCTCTTATCAGTGGGCTCTCGCTAAACCGCCTTAACAACGGGTCAATCGCAAGCACAAACAATATGGGTGACAAAGGACAACCCTGCCGCACTCCCCTTGTCACATCAAATCTAGGTGATAAAATGCTGTTAAGTAGTAGCTCAGCTGTTGTTCGCGAATACAACATCCGCAGGATGTCTACAAACTCTTCAGGGAAGTTATAGCATCGTAAAACCTCAAATAAGTACTGGTGTTCTAAGCGGTCGAAAGCTTTGGCTTGGTCCAAGCTTACTAATACTCCTGAAGCTTCACGCGGTGTAGCTAGAGAGGAGAAAAGGCGTGCAAACTTTCGATACAACCAGCCCGTTATGATATTACTCGTGCTACGTTACACAAACTCCGTTCGGGGCCTGGGATCTTTACATAACTTTATATTTATTTCTCAGAAAGTGCTGGACATGTGCAAACGTTCATCAAATAATACTTAAGTAAGATATCCGCAGCGTATATCTTTATATGGATAGTTTTCATTAGGCATTGAAAAATGCAAGTGTCCTTTTTTTATTTGGAAAGTATTCTTCGCTTTCCGATACGTAGCTTGATCGTGGAACAAGGTGCAACATCGTCATGATCTTATTGCTAAACTATTATAATAAACCTGGTCGTATGAAAACCGTCAATTGCAAAGGGGCCGCCAAGTTGCTACCTCCAATTTTCGCATTGCTAAATTTTGCGAAATTGTTACGCGAGAGCTAGCATTTACACGAGCACGTATGATTGGACAAAGTACGATCACGCTTAGACTACGGTGCCGTAGTGTATCACTCTGCTACACCCAGTGCTGTCAAAATGCTGGGCCCTGTGCACATCTTAGTACCTGCCTCGCCACCGGTGCCTTTAGGACGAGTCCGATTGAAAGCCTCTATGTCTGAATCGAATGACTGGTCCCTTGATCGGCAGCGGTCATATTCTACATTTAATTATTATCTGAAAGCATATCCTAACAAAAACCATCCTTGTTATTCGACCATAAACAATATGACCTCTGCAGCGCTCTTTCATAACAAGCTAACAGCCTGAGAGCCATCCTCCATCCATGTGAGAAAGCTGAGCGAGAATATGGATGTTCCTATTCGTTCCTATTTTGCGGAAATCTTATGCGACAGGTAGCATTTACACGAACAGGTACGACTGGGCAAGGTGTCGATACCAAAGCCAAGGGGAGGGATCCGCGGCTCTTTGAAAATGCACGTGGAGTTTCCAAATACGAGAAAGCTTGCGAGCCCTGATTTATAGGATTACGATACGCTCTAAACAATAAAGTTTCAGTACAATCAGATAGGGGGGATGTTCCTACTAGGTGGCGGCAGCTGCGCCTTTATTCCGACTGTAACAATAACTACTTTTCATTTTGACACTTTATTTAAACATACTTCCCCGATTTTCACATCGCTGCGCATCACACCACAGCGCATCTAGTAGCAGAGCGAGACAGCCCTTCGAACATTCAAATATGTTTAATAAGTGCGCTTGCTGTGGTAAATAGCAAAGAAGAAATCGTGGTGCTCTACAGGGCTGCATATATTAGTCCCCGTAAAAGCGACTAAGCCTTGCACATGCTTGCAAGACTTACAGAATACCTGAATCAGCCGCCGGTATTGGTGAAAAGAAACAAGCCGGGGATGGCATAGGCGGTGGTCAACATCTCCGCCGGATTTTTACCCGTGCGCAACGCGCAGGGTTCACTAACGGAACGTTAAGTCACCCTTTTTCTCGAAGAAGCGTGCGACCTGTCGAAGAGGGAACCGTCAGAATCGGTGTCAGTGGTGGAAACCTTTACAGCCAGTTCTACCGGAAAAATTGTGATTAGCGAATTCACATCAAATCAGACCATGACCTTATCATGAATAGGAACAATGCGTCGTACATTTTAAATAATGTCGCTAGAGTTGCGCACGTGGGCGCGGCTTTTTCTAACGACTGCTGAAATAATCAGGTGTACGACAATGGGTAGCATAGTAACACCTGGCTTGTGTATCTTTCGTAGGCCATAAAGTGCAGGAGCTGATTCGTTGTGGCAAAGCCGTCAGTAATTAAGTGTTTGAGCTGGGGCGGGACCTAACGGTAGGCGTCAGCTCAACATTGCAGTTTTCCTGTGGTATGAAGCGTCAGGCCAGTATAGGTGGGGGCCTCACTAAGCAGTTTCAGCGTCTTCTTGATTCAGTTGCCGTAATCAAGCAAAGCAGTTGCTTTTTCTTTATCAGCCTGAAGAAAGACGATCTCTGGATCGATAGCCTCAGGTGTCTCTAGCGACTGCGCGGAGTTGGAAGAAGCGTTTCGAAGCTTAGCAAGTACATTAATAACACGCGTTGCAGTTGAATAAACGTTCTAGAAAAGTCATCGGCCTTCTCTTGTAGGTGGGCGGTTTGAAACTTTTGCTGTTTGCACCAGAACAAGCCAAATAGTATATATGGCAAGCATGGCGGTCATGCGTCAAGAATGCGCGGAGTCCCTCAAAGTAGACGAGGGGAACGATGACAATGGCGAGAAAATTAAGTCAATAGGCAGACACTGTGATCTCCATGCTAGGCTAAAGAAGATGGAGGATGTCCAGGATGAGCTTGTAAAGGGGATCGAAGAGCTGCAAAATGAGCTCTCTATGCAGTGTGATGCACGCAAGACGGCAGAAGAAAGACTCCACGCAGCCGACGAAAGAGTGAGCAGGGCCGTCATCACGAACGAAAATGGAGGTGATGGTAGTACACCGGTTGTGCCGAATAAGTGCGTGGAATGCGAAGAACATGAGCCGGGGGCAGCTGGAAGGATGGTTATCTATATTGAAGGTACCACAAAAGGAAAGAGGGAACGCAAAGGACAATGCCCGATGTCAAATTCGAATCACGTGGAAACGGTTGACATAGGTAAACAAGAAGAGGCCACGGCAGTAGGAAAGATTGAAAAGGGAATTATCGCTGGTGGCTCCAATCTGCCTACGGGATCAGAAGTAGTTGTGAAGTGTGTAAAAGGCGAGAAAGGACTTGCAGTAGTGACCTTTCTAGGGTTACCTTGGGTTATGTGATAAAGCTAGCTAGAGAAAGTGTTGCGGGAGTGCATAGGGACAAAACCTTGCAGTAGTAGTGGGCGGCCTGAATGACATGCGAAACAGGAAAGCAGCGGGGCTAGAGCAGCGTTTGGCGGTGGGCGTAGACGACCTGAACGTGATGTACCCTCTGCCGCAGATTGTGGTGGGCAAAGTGCCGGAGTTCCGTGTACTTTTATCTATTTATTTATACATACTCCAGCTCGTTTGGGCTATGGTAGGAGTGGGTGTACATGTGACTAAGCTAATTATGATATGCAGAAACAGGAACATATAAATAGAAAAATGTATAGGAACTATACATCAACAATAACATTTAAAAATTGAGAAATGGGTAAGAACCGAACTTCGGCAGATAACAAATTCCACTTTTGAATCATACGGGGGAAGAACTGTATTTGAAAGTGTTAGTGCCTGGATGGAGTGGTCTGATATTAGAGGCTTAATAAGTTCTAGTTGAAGTCGGGCAGGCAGACGTTAAAAGGGAGGGATTTTATAGGTGACAAAGAGTGTTCTTATAAGAATAGAAAATCTTCAGAGATGCTATGTGCCGCCGACCAGATAGAAACTGGAGGTTTAATTGCGCAAGAGCAGCTGACGGTGAAAAGTCTCGGTCGAAGGGACGGTAAACAAAAGGAATAGCCTTCCTCCGGACCGATTCAATACAATAAATTTCACATTGTTTATGTGGGCTCCATACGGCGGAAGCACATTTTAAAACTGGGCGAATCAGTGCTTTGTATGCTACTAACTTAGTGTCCCCCGAAGCCGCAGACAAAGTCTGGTGGATGTAACCAAGTTTTTTTAACGCTTTACTGCAAATGTAATCTATGTGTTTGGACCCGCCGTGGTTGCTCAGTGGCTATGGTGTTGGGCTGCTGAGCACGAGGTCGCGGGATCGAATCCCGGCCACGGCGGCCGCATTTCGATGGGGGCGAAATGCGAAAACACCCGTGTGCTTAGATTTAGGTGCACGTTAAAGAACCCCAGGTGGTCAAAATTTCCGGAGTCCTCCACTACGGCGTGCCTCATAATCAGAAAGTGGTTTTGGCACGTAAAACCCCAAATATTATTATTATGTGTTTGGACCAAGACAAGGTGGGTGTAAAAATGACGCCTAAATATTTGTATTGAAAAACTCGTGCTAGTGATACACCGTTGCAAATATATTCAAAACATACGGGCATGTGTCTGTTAGTAATAGACATTATAACAGCTTTATCAAAATTGATGCTCATTTTCTAGGCAGCACACCAGTCACAAAAGGAAACGAAGGCATCCTTAAGGCGCTGATGATCAGCGAGCGAATCAACTGGGCTGTACATACAATCATCTTCATAGAGGCGTATGTTTCAAGTAACATGCTCTGGAAGGTCGTTAATAAACAATGAGAATAGCAGAGGGCCAAGTACAGACCCCTGTGGTAAGCCTGAGGTGACGTCCACTATAGACGAATTCTCATAATCATAGCATACAAATTGGAAACACAAAGAAAGGAAACTGGAAATCCAAGACACTAACTGAGGGTTATTTAGAATATTATGAAGTTTCAAAAGCAATTTAGAGTGTAATACAGTGTCGAAAGCTTTGCTAAAGTCAATGAAAATTTTGTCAATCTGATTACCTAAGTTGCTGTATTGGGAAAGGTCATGAGTGAACTCCGTAAGTTGGGTTACAGTTCTAAAACCGCGCCTGAAGCCGTGCTGAAAGCTGTTCAATAGGTTATTATTTTCAAGGAACTATTATTTTCTATATGCTTATAGATTATGTGTTCTAGTATATTATATGAGGTTGTAGTTAAAGAAATAGGTCTATAGTTAGATAAGAGCTGTCTGTCACAAGATTTATAGAAAGGCAGTACCCTAGCTCTGTTCCAGGAAGAAGGCACAACGCCACTATTAAGGGATTTGTGACATATAATGAACAGATATTTAGATGCCCATAGCGAGAATCGTACTAAAAAGGAATTTGGAATTCCATCAGGACCGGCTGGTTCTTTAGTATCTAAGTTTAGTACGAGATTCAAAGCGGCATGAAAGCTAATGTTGATACCATCAATTGCCTAAGAATCGCTAGTTGTAAATATTGAAAGTCTGGAATCATCCGAGGCGAACACTGACTGAAAATATCTATTAAACGCTGCTGAAATCGAGCGTTTACTGCGAAGTCTGCCAGGATGTCGCGATAAGTGCAGCATTTCTCGGTTCATCCAGGGAAGGTTATTGTTCTTTTTCTTAGTTTTCAAAGGAACAAATCGATCTATACATGATTTTACAATGCTTTCAAAAAACGCCACGAGCGCAACGTCAATAGATAGTCCAAGTGCCGAAAATGCGTCGAAATTATTCGATAGTTCATCTATGATACGGACGTCATCAGCTCTGGCAAAGTCTCGAAACGTGGACAGTGTAAAATTTTGGTTATGGATCGGACGGTTTACAGATACAAAAACAGCGTTGTGATCCGAGATACCATAGATTATTTCGTACTTGTAATCCGTTTTGGTCAAGTCAGTGCTGAGAAAAGTCAAATCCAGTACTGCGTCACCATGGGTGGGACTGTGAACAACCTGCTCTAAGCCAAGAGATAACGAGAATTCAACAAATTTCATATTTAATGCATCACCATGATCAAAAAATGAGGGAGGCGTCCAGTCGATTCCGGGAGCATTAAAATCACCCAGTAAGACGAAATTTGAGTAATCTATATTCTCTTGTAGTAAAAGTTGGTGCAGAGTGTCAAGAGTTTCCCGTGAACTATTAGGGGATGATAGAAAATGCGTATGTTTAAGAATTGTTTACCGTAGTAAAGTCTACAGCAGACGGATTCTATGTCTAGTGGAGAGAAGAGGACTTTGAATCCGAAACCCGAGCGAAAAAGCAATGCAACACCACCTCCTCTTTGATTATGACGATCATTTCGCACGGTGACGTAACCTGGCGGTGTAAACTCCGAGTCATGAATAGCCGCATGTAACCAAGTTTCGGTGACACCAATATTGTCAGGTGAATAGGACAAAACAAGGGCAAGAAAAAGAGGAAATTTATTAGCTATACTTCTAACGCTGATGTTCATAATGGCAAGATCTCTTTGGGTTGTAAAAGAAGGTCAGCCTGTTGCTGACTGTGATGCGGAACCTGCTGTCTTAGAAAAGTTGTGACGATTAAAGACTTTTACAAGAGAGTTTGGTGGAATCGCACCAGTTATACCGAATGTTGTCAATGAAAATTTGGTCAAATCTAATCTTAACAGAAGACCCATTGTTGCGATACTGACTGGACGCCTCCCAATGTTTCTTCCTAATACCACGAACTGTTGGAGAAAAATCCTCAGAAAGCCTAAGTCCGGAATTCGTAAGCTTAAAACCATTCTTCAGCAAAGTAAGCTTGTCATTAAAATCAAGCATTTTCAAGGCTAAGGGCAACATCGGCTAAGCCATCTGCTCCTCCTTCAGCGAGGATAGGTGGGCTGCGCTCTTGGGCAGCCCCGATCTCAGTGACCAAACCCTGGCCGTCCAGAGTGCCCGCGATCGGGCCGACAAGCTCGGCTTGGCGGTCCCTACGTGGGACTAGCCGGGTGGCGCGGAGTCTCCCCTGCGTCTTCTCTGGACCTGATAAAGTTATTTCACTCACTCACTCACCGGGCGTGGATGGTTTTCACGAGCTCTTCCAAAACGATGGAGGCGTTCGATACGAGGACATTGAACGCCAAGACTCTGTTCAAATAATTCAGATATTGTGGAAAGAACGGAATCGTGAGTTTCACCAATAGTTTCTAATAAGCCATGCAAACTAATGTTGTTCCGCCTAGAGGAATTTTCAAGATCCTCATTCTTTCCAGTCAACTCAGTGACCGTACGCTTTAGTGCACCTATATAGTTATGTAACTGGCCATTTTCAGGCCGTGACGCAAGGCTTGGCCAGTGCCTTTTCAACAGCAGCAGTGCGCGATTCGAGTGCCTTGAAGCGCATACCAACAGAACTTTTTATTTCTGCAATGTCGCGGGACATGTGCTTATTCAAAGTCGTGATATAGAACGTGCCCACAGACTTGGCACTTTTCAGGAGGGAAAACGGAGGCCAATAATAGTAAAATTCGCCCACTTTAAAGATAAAGAAGGCATCCTTTTCTCAAGCGGTAAGCTGAAAGGCACCGAATACGGCATTAGCGAAGACTTCTCCCCAGAAACTCGTCTGGCAAGAAGACGTCTAATCAAATTTGGAAAAGCGCAGCAATCTTCATTCAAGCTCCGTTGCGACAAACTTATCTCTGACCGAAAAACCGACGTTTACGATGACGCTAAACAGTCGGTCGTCGAACGTCAATCCTCGCAGCAAGTGCAAAAAGCCACTGAGGCCGACTCTGCGTGTTGAGCACAATCTATCGTTGCTCTACACTAACATCCGCAGCCTGACACCCAAACGGGATTCGTTATGCAGCCTTATTTCCTCGTCATCCAGTAACGTTGTTGTACTAACGGAAACATGGTTAAATTGCACAATACTTGATTGTAAAATTCTTCCTGATCTACGAGACTTTGATATTTTTTGCAAAGACAGGTGCGATGGAACCCGTGGCGGCGGTGTGGCTATTGCTACTCATCGCCAACTTATGTGCTCTTTAGTAAATATAAGAACGCCTCTAGAAATGATTTGGACGTGCTGCCACGCAACTTCACCGCGCACGCTCATCGGCTGTTGCTATCGTCCACCCAGCACTGATAAGTCCTTTCTTTCGTTTTTTCACGATGTGTTGTTTGAACTCACAACGGCTTATCCTAACACCCCCATATTGTTACTCGGGGATTCAACTTTCCAACTATAGATTGGAGTAACGTTGCGTCATGTCTAACACAAACAAACATGGCTAGCGAATTTATAAACATTTGCTTGCTGTTCGGTCTATCGCAGGTTGTTACCAAACCTACGCGAATAACTCAACACTCATCAAATATCCTAGACATCGTTTTAGCGTCACACCCAGATAAGATGCCTCTTCTTACGTACGTCAGTGGTCTTAGCGATCACACCGTCATTCATGCCACGTTTCCTTGCAATATACTCAAAAGTAAAATATCAAAGAAAGTAATAACGCTATATGATAAAGCCGATTATTCAAGCATTAATCGTGAACTTTCTATCATTCATGAGCAACTTGCCCTTAGGTATCAGCAGCGGTCGACCGAGAGCAACTGGGCACTTTTCAAAACAGAAATGCTGCGTTTAATAGGTCTTTATATTCCAACTATCACGATAAATGAAAGAGCGCGTTCCCCCTGGTTTAACACTACTTTAAAGCGCTTAAACAATAAGAAAAAACGATTATTTCGTGTAGCCAAATGCTCAGGTTCTTCTTCTACCTGGGAAAAATGTAACAAAGCTACTAAAGAATATAACTCATGAAAAGCACACACAAAACGTAATTTCTTTTCTACTACCGTCCCAAACATGTTGCACTCTAACCCGCGGCGTTTTTGGAAAACGATAAAACCCGAAACTAATAGCTCTATTTCTCTGTGTGATAATTCTGGCTCACCCATTTCTGACTCAAATTCTCCTGATGCCTTGAACCTTGCATTTTGTTCAATGTACACAAAAGAACCTGCCAATGAACTACCAGATTTACCATTTTTCGATTTTACACCAATGGAAGGTATTAATTTTTGGCCGGAAGGCATCGTTAAGGTAATCGATGGCATGAAGTGCTCATCATCGTGTGGGACCGACGGCATTAATGCCAAAGTGTTAAAAAATAGGAAGTATGTCTGTAGTTCTATCCTCTGTATCATCTTTCAGCAATCACTTGACACAGGCATTGTTCCAAGATACTGGAAAACAGGGAAGGCCATTCCAATCTTCAAGAAAGGTGATCGGTCTTCCCCAGGTAACTTGCGCCCCATTTCACTCACCAGCGTATGCTCCAAAATCATAGAACATGTCATTTACTCTCATGTTGCTAACTTCCTAACTTCAGTGAAGTTCTTTCACCCTAATCAACATGGCTTCAGGAAAGATCACTCATACGAAACGCAGTTAGCTTTATTTATTCGTACACGTCCATTCGGTGTCCGACGCGGCCGCACTGGTAGCAGACGTCGATCTGCTTGCGGTGCAGTGAACATTCAGCGAGCAGGTTCCCGTAACGCACGTAATTGGGAACCTTGGGTCCCTCGAAGGCGATCACCACGGATCTGGTCTTGCCAGTTCGTTTCGCCTGCAACGCCGTCGGGTTGTGCTTGTGCACCACTAGGTCTTGAATTTCTTGGGCGGTGTCCTCTAGCGGGATGCCTCGTATCACTCCTTTAACTGTTCCGTGAGGCGCCGATTCGTAAGTGCTCACCTCGTGGCCGTTCCTCGAATGTCGATGCTTTTCACCATGGCGCACTTGTGGGCATGCTCCCTCTTCGAAGTACTCACGACGATTATGTTCTGTTGATGGTTTGGACAAATAATATCTTCTCTTGCTGCAATTGCATCGACTTGGGCCGCCCCAGTAATGGCGCGGCTGATTTCGACCCGGGCCACATCGCTCACTTAAAGCCCACCGCGTGGCCGCATTATGATCTTCATGTCTTCGCGCGGGAGGTCCGGCATCCTCGCGCCCTTGAGCAGCTTGCCCTTGTTTACTCGCTTCATCCTGTGACTGAGGCTCTCGTCGGTGGTGCCATAGATGCCATCGCCACGTCTGTTGCTGACGTCAACTGCGGCTTCGGCGCCATCTTGGCTTGCGTGGCTCCTTTGCTTGAACTTCTCGCCGGCGGTTTTCCGCCCCTCGGCTCTCGTGAGCTGATCCGGCGAAATCTGCCGGGGGTGCGGCATCGCCCTCCCGGACAAAGAGCACGCGTGCGTGCCCAAGTGCGGCCTGTGCGGCGGCAAGCATCTCACCGCCGACCGGGCCTGTAAGGCAAAATTCAAGACGCCGTACGTGGTGCGGCGCCGGCGCTAGGAGCGGCGCCGGGCAATCGACGACAGTAGCCAAGAAGATAGAGGTCCTGCAGGCCGTGCCCAACGCAGCACCTCTTCGCGGAGCCGTTCGAGAACGCCGGCCCGCAAGGGCAGCCACCAAAGCCGCCAGCGATCGAGATCCCGTTCCCGGGATGGCCCAAACAGGGCCGACCAGGCGCCATCGGCTGGCTCCAAGGACGGCCGCCGCTGGGGGACGATGGGAAAAGGAGGCAGTCGTAGCTCGAGCGGAAGACGCCGGGGATCCCGTTCGAGGTCCCGGACCAGGTCAAGAACCCGGGTGGAGTCCAACCAACGAGGGATACTCGCCGAGAAAAAGGTGGGCTAGACCAACAGGTCTTCCGTCGCTCTAGGGAACGACAGAGAGTTCCCACCCCTCAACCCTACCCTACCTCCCCCCTCTAGCCAAAACGCCGCAACACGCCAAGAGTGCGGTGAACGTACAGAACCTAAAAGACTAATCGAAAGGCAAAACGAGCAGATTCAGGAACAGAATGTGCAGATAAGAGCACTCATGAGTAAAATAGATGCGCTAGCTAGCGGCAGCTCAGCGACTAAAATAACCAAAACGAGCACGGCGCGCGAGGACCCCACCGAGAAACGCAAGGTGCCGGGGAGGGACCCCCTCTCGCCCCGCCAAGAGCGGAGAGGAGAGGCGCAGCCCATGCAACAAGCATTGAATGTTCAAGCAGCGATGGACGCTGAAACCACAGCTGACTGCAAGACGGCAGCAGCGGCACCGCAGACGTCACAACAACAGCACCGCCGCAAGAGGGCAAACTGGCAGCGATACACGCAGCCATCAATCAAATTAACGAGAATCTCGACAATATGAATGCCAGGTTAGAGGTCTTCGAGGGTCAAATAAAGATCCTGTCACTCAAGCACGAACGACTGACGGCGAAGACAGCGACGATATCCGTGAAGAACAAGCTCGCAGCGCTAAGGAAAGAACGCGCCAATAAAGTCAAGGAATCGATCGCGTACAGGCGCGGTCGCATCAAAACGTCAAAGGAAAATGGCGCAGACGCCGAACAGTAGAAAGCAAATCCGCGGGGGGGAAACAACGATCATTTACCAATGGAATTGCAGGGGCATCCGCACCAAGGAAGCCGAGGTACAACTTCACATAGATGGGCTCCACCAGAAACCGGATATGATCGCGTTACAAGAGACACACGGCAGACCCAGACTCCTGGGTTACGTGACCTACACGGATCCGACGGAAGGCGGGACGGCGTTACTGGCGCGCACCAACATAGCAGTCACCCAGCACCTCACGGCACAAAAGGGCTGCGAACACACGCTGGTCGAGGTTCACACAAGAACTATTGGCAGTGCCGGAAACCTGTTTGTGATGAGCGCATACTGCAGGCCGTCACAAAGGCAGTACGACTTTGAAACAACAGTGAGCCAGGCGAAGAGGTTGGCGGAGAACAGGCCGCGCCTGGTCCTAGGCGACTTCAACGTTCCTCACACTACATGGGGTTACAAATACCAATCTAAACGAGGCAAGGCTCTAGCAAAGGCAATGGAGGACCAAGAAATGGCGCTCCTTAATGAACCGGACGTCGTCACCCGAAAGGGAAACAGCGTCAACAGGGACACCACCCCGGACTTGTCGTGGATGGCGGGCTCCCTACAAGTGGCCTGGCGGAATGAAGACGTAGACCTGGGCTCCGACCACAGCATCATAAGTGTAACGATCAAGGGACCAAGGTACCGGGCAGCGCTCGGCAAAGCCCGGATCACCGACTGGGACCGAATGCGCAAGCACACGGACGAAGAAAACCAGACCTCCGGAGAAAACGCGGAGGATAGCAGACATCAAACGTACGCAGATTGGGCGCGAGAACAAAAGATCGCGCTCGAGAGATT
This sequence comes from Dermacentor variabilis, assembly GCF_050947875.1. Taxonomy (NCBI): domain Eukaryota; kingdom Metazoa; phylum Arthropoda; class Arachnida; order Ixodida; family Ixodidae; genus Dermacentor; species Dermacentor variabilis. The sequence goes on from NC_134571.1 coordinate 194,108,844, forward strand.
TACTCAAGAAGTTGTGACAACGATGCAGACGCCCTTCGTCGACGCCAAGCTAGCACACATGTGGGAGGCGCGGCACTCGCTCACGCGAAGATGGAAGCGTCAACGACGAAACAAGAAGCTCTTCAAACGCACCGCGCTCCTCAACAAACAGATCGCTGAATACGCAACCAAGCTGTGCCGAGAGAACTGGATGAGTACGTGCGACGGGCTGCAGGGAAAGCTGTCGGCGCGCAAGACTTGGTGCCTGCTCAGACACCTGATGGATCCGTTGAGCAGCAAGACCGCAACCAACCGCAACCTCACCAAAGTTCTGAACGCGTACGATGGCAACGGCCAAAGGCTCATTGAAGACCTCAAGGCGATCTACCACAAGACGGAAAGAGGGTGATTTCCGATACCGGAGGAGTACGGGGGACCGGAAAATCCGGCATTGGATGAACCGTTCACCATCACGGAGTTATTAACAGCCATAGACGAGAGTAATAAGATGAGCGCACCCGGAACGGACGCCATTACATACAAGATGCTCAATAACATGAGTGATGCGGCGGCACGCGGGCTCCTGGGTCACATCAACAGAACCTGGGAAAGCTCGAAGTTGCCCGCAGAATGGAAAGAGGCCGAGGTACGGTTCATACCTAAACCCGGCAAACCTCTGGCCATCGAGAACATGCGCCCCATCTCGCTCACGTCCTGTGTGGGCAAGGTCATAGAACGCATGGTTCTCAGAAGACTTCAAGCACACCTGGACGAGACAAATCAGATGCCGGCGACCATGTATGAATTCCTCCAGCACCTGAGCACCCAAGACGTCCTGATCCAATTGCGCGAACTAGTGATTAAAAGAGCAACGAGGCACGCGCACCGGGGTATACTGGCTTTGGACCTCAAAGGGGCCTTCGACAACGTGTCCCACGGCAGCGTGCTCGAGAACCTGCGCAAGACGGGGTGTGGCCGCAAGACCTACGGCTATATTAAAGAGTTCCTAACCAATAGAACAGCAACTATCCGGATAGGAAATGAACGGTCAGAGCCTGTGGAGCTCGGAGACAGCGGTACCCCACAGGGGTCTGTCCTGTCACCTCTGCTTTTCAACCTAGCACTCCTGCCCCTGCCCGAACTACTCAATCAGATCGAGGGACCACGCGTTCCATGCCGACGATATAACGGTGTGGACGAACCACGCGGGATCTGATGCCTGGGCAGAGGAAGCCCTGCAGAGAGCGGCAACGACCGTCCACGAGTATGCCAGGACCTGCGGCCTGAGCTGCGCTCCACAGAAATGGGAGCTGCTCATGGTACAGCCCGGAAGACCAAAGAAAGAGCCGCCGCCGAATATAATCATCACTATCGACGGCACAGAGATCAAACCAACGCAGCAGATCCGGATACTGGGCCTGCTATTACGCAGCGACGGCTAGGCGCATGCAGCCGTCAACAAAATCAAGACCACATCCGAGCAAGTCCTGAGCATGATCCGGAGAGTCACCAACCGGAACAGAGGAATCAAAGAAGAAGACGCACTGCGCCTGGTGCAGGCACTCGTCGTGTCACGCGTAACGTACTCCGCCCGTACCTCCAACTTGCGAAGGTGAACCGCGAGACGCTGAACACGACGATAAGGAAAGCAGTCAAACTCGACATGGGCATCCCAGTCTACTCGTCAACGCAGAAGCTGCTGGAAATGGCTGCCCACAACATGGTGCAAGAGCTGGTGGAAGCACACCTATCCCAGCAGAGAGTAAGGCTGAGCCGGACAGAGCACGGTCGGGCCGTCCTACGCAAGATAGGATGGCAAATTGCACAGCTACCGACAACGGAGCCGCTCCCCACAACGTGGAGAGACATTATTAAAACCAAGCCCCTCCCCCGGAACATGCAGCCGGTGAGGAACAACGAGAGACGCTCTGCACGGGCCAAGGCACCGGCTCGACCGCTGGAAGAGGACCCCGAGGTCCTCTACGCGGACACCTCGCTTCCCAAGCACGGAACCAGAGCAACGGCGGTCGTCACCACCATTGATGAACTGGTGACAGGCGCGTCGATACGGACGACGAATACAGCCGAAGCAGAAGAAGTGGCCGTGGCCCTCGCACTCGCACAACCGGGAGTGAGGACCGTGGTCACAGACTCCCAGACCGCCTACGCAAGCTACCGCAAGGGGAACATCTCTCCCGCGGCACTAGCGATCCTCACCAAATGCAAATCACCGGGACGGGCCGTTGAGCTCGTGTGGGTCCCGGCTCACTCGCAAGTAGAAGGCAACGCACTCGCCGACCACTATGCCCGAGAACTTTCAATCCGGGCCGAGGACGAGCCAGAGCTACCGCACCCCGTGACAAGCTACAAAGAAATCACGCAAATGTACAGAAGCGGCAGATGTAGGCTTCCCCGTGAGCATCCGCAACTCAACCGAATGCAGCAAACGATCGTGCGACGCACGCAAGCGGGGTCGCTAGGCATCCCGTGCTCTTGCACAAGATGTTCCGAACAGAGCATGACACTTCATGCCCTTTTTGCAGACGGTCAAAAGGCACTCTAGCACACATCCTTGCAGAGTGCACTACGCTCAAGAACCCCTCACCATCCCTACCCCCCACCCTCCCCAGTCCCAACCCCCCCGAGCGATGGGAGACCTTGTTGTCCAGCCCCGACCTACCGACCCAGCTCGCGCTGGCGGCTAGTGGCCAGGAACTGCTGGACGCATATGGGACCTGAGAAGAAGGTTCCACCCCATCTGGTGCCAGCGCGCACCAACCGTGACTAAGGGCTCAGCACAAAAGTTGATTCTCTCTCTCTCTATATTTATGCGTAATATTAATTTAAACCTTGACTCTAACATTCCAACTGACGCCCTGTTTTTAGATTTCGAAAAGGCTTTCGATAAGGTTCCACATTCTCGCCTCTTACTAAAATTATCACGCCTAAACATCCACCCACTTGTTCTTTACTGGATCCAGTGTTTTTTAACTAAGCGAAAACAGTTTGTATGTGCTAACAACCTTACATCTACCGTTACCTCCGTTCTATCTGGTGTACCTCAGGGCACTGTTCTTGGGCCACTCCTATTTTTGATCTACATTAATGACCTGCCATTCACTGTAACCTCTGCAATACGTCTTTTCGCTGATGATTGTGTCCTATACCGCCCTATCAATACCGTCGCAGACGTCTCTACTCTTCAGGAGGACCTCTTTCATATTCAAGACTGGTGTGCTACATGACTCATGTCCCTAAACGTTAGTAAGACTGTGCATATTTCATTCCATCGTCGACCTAACTACATTCCCCCTGCCTACAAGATTAACAACCGCACTATATCTACTACCGACTCCTTCAAGCACTTAGGAATTCACCTATCCAAAGATTTGTCTTGGATAAATCATGTAAGCCACATAATTAATTCAGCTAACAAAATTCTTGGTTATCTTCGCCGTAATCTCTTCATGGCACAACCACCCGTGGAATCAGTTGCCTATAAAACGCTTGTGCTACCAAAACTTGAATATGCATGTGCTATCTTTGACCCTACCAAACTAATCTCACTAAAGCCCTTGAAAGCGTTCAAAACCGTGCTGCTAGATTTTTTCTTTCAGATTATTCATATTACACTAGCGCTTCTTCAATAAAATCTAAACTAGACCTATCGCCTCTTGGCTCTCGTCGTCGCATCTCTCGCCTTTGCTTTTATCACAGGTTTCTTTTTATTCCATACCTCTTGACAGCCAGCTCGTCCAGCTGGCTCATCGTGTTCGTCGAACAGGCCATCCGAACTCGGTAATTCCACCACAAGCCCGCACCACTACGTTCCTGCAGTCATTATTCGTCCGAACTGCCCGAGACTGGAATGGCCTTCCCAGACAAACTGCACTCATCCGCGACACAGCACGCTTGAGATCTGCCATTGAGTGTTCCGACTCATCTTTCTAATTTCCACATCATCAATCCCGCCTTTTACATGCCCACCCCTCATCTAATGTCCTATTTGGACCCTTGAGGTATTAATAAATAAATAAAATATTGTTAGACAATATTTCAGTCAAAAGTTGTACAAGCACAGGATTATCGGAGTTAGACAATGCTTCCTCAATCACCAGCTCTCGAGCAGGATTGGAAGCTCTCGGCGAATTAGCAGAGTGGCTTGAATGTCCTAAAGGATCGCAAGCCTTTTTAGCAGATTAAGTCGACCGGGTTGCCGTAGTGGGTCCAGGGTTAAGCTCAAAATCCCCACTCAAGGGCAGGCGGTTGAGGGCCGTCAACATAACGGAGCATAGATCATTAAAAATAGTGGCTGTGGGCAGCACAGCAACAGCAAAAAAACGATCGTCGGATTTTAAACAATGAGGATTTTTGCGGTAACATACTTGCATAAGCAAGAAACATCATTTAGGCGGCATTGCGTGGCTGTTGCCGAGCTGCCCACTCTTGACACTAACGTACAAAGAGCAGCTGGGCCACTAAACAGGAGGTTTGCAAAGTGAGGTAAGTGCAAGGTTTATAGGTGGTGGAAGTCAACCGGGGAGGGAAAAGGTATGACGGCTTTCAAAGAGATGGAATGCACTTCACTCACCGGCTTTGACGAGAAGCGAGCAGGCAACTTGCAGGTCGTGCATTTGCTTTCTTTTTTTTGGGGGGGGGGAGGAGGGGGCACTGGCGCCCAGGACGCCAGTGTACGTAGTAATAAAGAAGACGCCCTATGGGCTCTTCAGGCTAGCATCACTGGCAACAGAACAACTAGAAAAAGTAAGAAAGGAGCTCGACTTGCAATAGGTTACTCAACCATGTAAGGCGGCTGAAGAAGAGTGGTTAGAAATTGAGGAGCAGATAAAAAGAGAATAAATAGGTGTGTATGTGATTGCGGAAGCGCACATTCGGGGCCTGCAAGAGCAACTGATGATTCGTAATCGTGTTTCTGCACGTTGTAAGACCACGAATTGAGAAAGAAAGGTAGGGGGAGTCCGAATCTACATACGGGCTCGAGCCAAATGAGAAAGACGAAAGTCAAACTATCAAGATCGTTTTTGGCTATCAGGCGCAGTCAGCCGAAAAAAAAAACTTGTGTAGCCGTGACGCATTTATGGACGCGTAAAAAATGCCAAGAATACAATCGGCAGGTAATGCAGTCCCTAAGCGGCGATATTAAGAGTTTGGGGAATGATACTGAAGTTATCCTGTTTATATTAATGCTCGCATACTGGATCTAGACGGGTACACCGTCAACAACGTGAATTTTATGTTAGGTTTATATGAGCAACGTAACCTCGTTATCACTAATGCGTGGCCTAAATGTGATGGCCAGATCACACAGGAAGGCGGATTTGGGCCATTGGCCTTCGATTACTCTCTGATAACTGAAGGAGTTTGTGATACATGGAGAGAAATGATCATTGACGAGTAAGGATGTAGCAACATAGGGAGTAGACAAAAACGCTTAATTTTTTTTAATTGTTGGGAAAAAGAGCAAGGAATGAAAAATTTCCAGTCTAAGTGTGAACTCTGAACTAACAAATATAGTTGCAATAGTCGAGGAAAACTTGTCAAATGACCAAGCAATGAGTAGAAAATTAGTTTGCTTTGAAGTGTAATGACCAAGGAAATTAGAAAAGAGACGCAACATGTTTGCTAGAAAGCGAAAATAAAATCGCAAAGTTGGCGGAACAGGGACACGCGGGAAGCGATCGACGAATGACAGAAAGGATCAGGAGAGCATAGGGAGGCGAAAAACGCACAGTTGCTGCAGGATGAAACACACAGTGAATGGGAAATATACCAGGATAAAACAAAGAATATGATTTAAACAGTATTTCAAGCAAAATGTGAAAGTGGAAGTTGGTTGTGAGAAATGCGCGAGAAATAGAATGCCGCACCTTGGGTATTTCTGAATCACATTAACTTGCTAGCGAGGAAGTCGGGTGCAGTCGAACATTAGCTAGACGAGCATGGCAACGAACTGCTAAGGGATACTGAGTTAAATTCAATTCGAAAAACAACAGCCGGATAATTTCAAGGCCGTGGCGAGGTGGTTTGCGAGGAAAATAAGAGAAGAAGCGAGAACCAGAATTGAAAGGAGCTGGTGCGGAAATCTGGAAGGAAGGTGAAGAGAAAATTCCTAAACGCACAGCCACAGGTTTAGACTAGCTTCCTTTTCGCCTAATTATAGAGCAAGGACCAAAAAGTAAGGAAGCTTTCTTGAAAGTGGTAGAAAAGAAAGCTTACATTATAGGCAAATACCTGGATGTTTGCGACGAATTAGAATGAATTTAATATATAGAGCTAAGGGCAAAACAAAAATCAATTACATCGGTAGTATGCAGGTTGGCAATGCAGGCCAACAGATAAAGACTGCAAGAACGGGCAAAACAAAATGGTGTATTAGGAGAACTACAGGATGGCTTGAAAATCGGTTGGCGTCTGTATGATAACTTATTTGTTCTCTATCCGTGTATTGAAATATCCAGAGTACTAAGAAGACCATCACATGTCGCTTTTTTGCTACATTACCGGAGCGTATGACAACGTTGACCGCCACCATTCTGTGTTATTTTCTGGAAGGAGAAGGTGTAGGCCACGACTGTATACAGCTTTTTAGGGAGATTTACCGAGAAAATACCGTTTGCGCTGAACTGTAAGAGATGAGGATATAGCAGGAAGTTGACATCAGCAAGGGACACAGGCAGGGGCGCCCTCCATCAGCGCTCTTGTTCATGGTGTACATGGTAAGGATGCAAAGTACGCTGGAAGGAATGATTATTGGTATAAGCCACTGGCACAATCATGAAGGAAGAATAGTGGAGCAGCAAGTTCCAGATTTATTCTATGCGGACGACATTGTGTTGCTTGCTAACAAGCAAAATGATATGCAACGTCGGGCTAATATCTGTCGATGAGAAGGTGAGAATTTAGGATTAAAACTTAGAGTCCAAAAATCAGGTTTTATGGTGTTAAATGAAAACAGTCAATGCGCAGTGTTAACACAGTGCCGGGAAATACGTCGGGCAAGAGAGTACAAGTACCTTGGTGCATCGACAAACAAATGGGATAGATCTCTGGAGACACAATCATCCTAAACGACAGCGTCCGAGTCTTCGACCTGAGGCACAGCGTTTCATCGACAGCAGTTCGTGCCTCTAGCTGTCAAGGAAGAATGCGGGAATATTTCCTTAGCACTCTTTATTATTATTATTATTTTTTTTTATTGCCTCTGCGAGGCGACAACACAAGCGAGCAGCTACGACGGCAGTTGCTGCGGGACTTGGACGACGTCCTCTCCATGTCCCCCAGTAAGCGTTCGCAACGCATTATTTCGCCAAGACTACCGCAGCAGTCAGCTACCCCCGGTGAACGCTAGTGCGCGTGCGTGGCTACTTGCTGCGGGCTGCCGCTCAACGCAAAAGCGTCGGCCTCGCTCCTCGGCTTGTCATAGTAGTCGCTTTGGGTATTCTCGCTGCGAGGCGACAACAGGTGCTGACAGTTCCAGTGACAGTTGCGGCGCGCCATGAGCGATTTGTGCGCTTCGCCTGGTGAGCGATGCCAGCTGTGTGGTCACACACAGTCACATTTTCTTATGATGTAAATGCGGTGTGCGCCGAGCATGCTGGGAATTAGTGGCATAGGACAGCGCCCAGAAGTCGACAATCGTGAGGCAGGTTTCGGCGTGAGATGTACGCTCCCTGTGAACGGGCTATGTGATGGCTGCAGACCTAATTTCTTTAGACTTCGTAAAGGCGTTCGATAAAGTGTGCCATAGCTTATTAACCACAAACTGCAACAACTAAACCTTGATCCTAAAATTTTGTACTGGCTTGACGTTTTCCTCACTAACCGTTCGCAGTTTGTTTCAGCTAACGAAGTAACCTCTATTCTGAGTCCTGTTTGTTGAAGTGAACCACAAGGCTCCGTGCTTGGACCCCTCCTATTTCTCATATATATTAACGACTTACCTTCCTGTGTTTCATCTCAAATTCAGCTGTTTTCTGACGACTGTGTAATTTACTACGAAATAACTTGCGATGAGGTTGTAAACATGCTTCACGGTGTCCTTAACGCCGTTTCTCCATAGTGCAATTTATGGGTATGGAACTAAAGGTTAACAAGTGTACATTCATGCGTGTATCTAGAACTACCAGTGAACCACCTGTGTACTCCCTTAATAACGCTCCATTAGAATTGGCAACAACTTACAAGTACGTTAGCCTTCACGTCACCACTGATCTCACTTGGAATGCCGACATCACCTATTTAATAAGTTACGCAAACCGAACGCTAAGTGACTTAGGACGCAACTTTTCCAATGCACCTTTTTGCTTAAAGTTAATCCTCTATAGAACTCTAATACGACCTAAACTTGAGTATGCCCTTTCAAACTGGGATTCAGGTCAAATAAATCTAACGCACTCACTGGAAATGGTTCAGAATAACTCTACTCGTTTCTTTCTTTCAAACTACAATAGAACCGCGAGTATCAGCGCCATGTAATCTAGCCTTAACGTACCGTCCTTGTCATCACGTCGCAAAATCTTCCGTTTGTGTCTTTTTCATAATTTATTTCATCACCCGCGGCTACGCAATAAACTTATTTCTCCGCTTCCGTATGTATCGTCCAGACTAGATCACATTCATAAGGTCGGCATACCAATTTGGAGATGCAACCCTTTTTTGCAGTCATTTATACCACGCACTTCCAATGAGTGGAGTAAGCTTCCCACTTCGATGGCCACCATCGCAGATCCCCAATACTGCACTGTATAAGTAGGAACCTTTTTCTTCACATTGTTCAACCTGTACTGACAAACGCCATAGCTAACACTGTACATCTAGGTGCCATGGGTTAAATGTTTTTGTATGTGCATACATATAACTTTCTGTATTAGCAACGCCTGTGTGTTGAATTTACCCGTTTTGCTTGTAACCACTCCCCTCTATAATGCCGTAATGGCCCTGAAGATATGCTAAATAAATAAATCAATTGATAAGTCATCGTATATTGGTCGATGCACAAGCTTCAGTCTTCACGCGCCGGGAACACAGCTGGGCCAAATATTTCACGGATTAATTCGATAAGGTTAGGCTCAGCACTATGTCTGATTTGGTGTGCCCGCTACTGGAAGACCTGATGCGAGGTATCAGCCATTACAACCAAAAAAATATGGTAGGTGACCTTTATCTTACACTTGTATGTCTCTTAGTGGCACTCGCATCTCGATGTTGGTGCTCTTTAGGTTAAGCCAGGGAACGTCTTTACCATGGCCCGATATACGGGCGAGAAATGAGGGAGGCCGAGGAGGAAGCGAAACGCGCGACACCTGGAGTGGCGTAGCTCCTAGCAGGCGGCGCACAAGGCACACCTTTCGCGCCATCTCCGGTGCTGACGTCAGAAGATACAACGAGCACCACGCGCACAGCTGCTGCGAGCAAGCGAGCGAGCGAGTGAGTAGGTGCTCGCCGGGAGAAGAAAAGCGACAGGAGGGAGTGACGTCACATCCGCTCTTCTATTCATATGTTCAGTATATGTCAGGCAACTATTTTCCATGCAGCAGGCGGTTAAACACCATGCCACCATTCTTTTTGACGTCATTAGTGGCGTCATTACCTCCGCTTTCTTATACCGGAATTCAATAAATATTGCTAAAAGCGTGTTCACTTGCCTGGTCCCCAAACTCTATGATTCTGTGCTTCAGTGTGCGCAGATCACTGATTTCTGATTAATATTTTTTATTGCGAGGCACTTCAGTAACTCAACTTGTGGCTAAACTTATACTCTCATATGATCAGTATAACAAAACGCGCATATTTTACCGCAGCGTATGTTGTAATATTGTGTCTGGTTTATTTCTAATTTTTTTCCGGGCCCTCTCAGCAGGTGAGCTAGAAGCGCTGCGCAAGAAACAAGAGGGTCAATCGATGCTTGTGCCACTAAAAGATTCTTTTGATATAGTTCAGCTTTCGCGCTATTGATTCGAAATCAACCGCTCTTTATATTGTAACGCTCATAGACAAAAAGGGAGAAGTGGCGGTAAGGCAGACAATAAACAGACGCACATTGCTGTTCTCGAAGGCTGCAACACGTGTTCCCTTCCAGTGCTTGCTTTAATAAGTGTGGCTGCGCACATAAGTGCAAGTGAACGTATTGTTAAGCTAACTCATTACTTAACTTCCTAGATGCATTGTTTGTCTCTAATTCCAAATGAGAAACAAGCGGGGGCCCTTCTATAACAGCACCGTTCAACAACCGCGTCGTTCAGCAACGAACGGCTTTAGTATTAACGCCGACGCGTGTTCATGCGTCGAAGCTATGCATACCCGAAATGAATGGTCATACGCTAAGATTCCTTATCTATGAGCACTCTATACAAGTAGAGAAGTTTCCGCATTAAAAGTGCACGAAGAATGATACATATGCATTAGTGTGTATGATCTTCTGCTCACTGTTTTCGAAAGTGTCCGGCAGCCAGACTAGTACACGTGACCTATATAATGTAACCGATCACGCTGACTTGCTTAACAATCCGTTATTGATTATGTTTACCAAAAACTGCTCCAACAATACTTGCGTAATAGCTAAAAGGTACTGGGTTACTTTAAGGCTACATTCTACCATTTTTCTCCTCCCTCATTGTACAAATACAGTAAATAAAAGTTCGCCTGGCGTTTTTATTGCGGCCTCTGCAACCATTGACATGTTTTTTGCCTTAAATAAGAATCGGTTTCTATTATTCGTACATAATCTTCCCTCGCTTTTTTTTTCCAGGAGACACTTTGTCATTTGCCATTAGCGAGGCATAGTTAGAACGTAGGCTAGAGCATTCTGCGCCAATTACCCCCAGCGGTTGCTCAGTGGCTATGGTGTTAGGTTGCTGAGCACAAGGTCGCGGGATCAAATCCTGGCCACGGCGGCCGCATTTCGACGGGGCGAACTGCGAAAACACCCGTGTACCTAAATTTACGTACCCGTTAAAGAACCCCAGGTGGCTGAAATTTCCGGGATCCTCCACTACGGCGTGCCTCATTATCAGAAAGTGGTTTTCGCACGTAAAACCCCATAATTTTTTTTCTGCGACAAGAACGCGCGAAAAAAAAAAGCATTTCACCAAAGGGACTCATGTTCTTCTGCGTTCGCACCCGTAAAGTTCTTAAGTGTCTCCGCCGTGATTTTCTACGAGAAAGCGCAGATGCCCCGTCTGTCAAAACGACAAAATTACGTTTGTCACCGCAAGGGAAGCAAGCGCCGGAGGATGAAAGCGCTCGAAAGTGGAGAAAGGATTCGACGCGTTCGCGGAATTCCCGTTTGTGCACCGACGCCGGGGAGTTCGCTGTGCGCGTTCGCTTGCGCGTAACCCGCGTTCAGGTAGTGAAAAGCCACTAAATTTATTGTTTCATTGGCCTTTCACCTCATACATTTCAGTCTAGTGCCCTTATACATTCACTATCAGCCCTGAGACACAATTCCCTGTATTTGGGCATTATTCTACTGTGCTTGACCTGTACTCTGTGCGTTCTGCGTAACTCTGAAATTTGTCATATTCCTGTTTATTTTCTCTTCCCTCCTTTCCTGCTTCTCTGCCATTTCCACCTTTATGTCCCTTCTTTCGAAGAGTAGGCAGCTGGTGGTGCCCCTTTCGGGGGGCCGTCTCTTGCGCGCCCCTCGCTCTCTCTTTTTTTCTAGTGTCCTTATATTTTCAAAATAAATAAATAATAATAATAATAATAATAATAATAATAATAATAATAATAATAATAATAATAATAATAATAATAATAATAATAACATAGCGTGCTAAGCAAATTTACTCACATTCTTTATTCTTGACAGCTAGAGGTATGAGATACTGTCGATGAGACCCTGTGCCTCAGGTCGAAGATGCGGACGCTGTCGTTTGAGATGATTGTGTCTCCCGAGATCTATCACCTTAGTTTATCGATTCACTAACGTACTTGTATTCCCTTGTCCGACGTATTTCCCGGCACTGTATTAAGACTATCCGTGGACAGTTTTCATTTAATATTATACAACCTGAATTTCGGACGCTAAATTTTAATCCTAAATTGTTACCTTCTCGCCGACAGATATCAGCCCGAAGTTGCATATCATATTGGTTGTTAGCAAGCAACACAATGTCGTCCGCATAGAATAAATCTAGAACCTGCTGCTCCACTATTGTTCCTTCTTCATTGCATCAGTGGCTAATACCAATAGTAATTCCTTCTGGCGCCTTTTGCATCCTTACCATATGCACCATGAACAACAGCGCTGATGGAAGGCGCCCCTGTCTATGTCCCTTGGTGATATTAACTTCCTGTTTGCTCCTCATCTCCTCTAATTCAGAGGGAACGGCATTTTCTGGCTAAATCTCCCTCAAAAGTTCTAGACAGTTGAGGCTTACACCTTGTCCTTCCAGAATATACCCGAGAATGTGGCGGTCTACGTTGTGATACGCTCCGGTAACGTCGAAAAAAAAAAGCCACATGCAATGGTCTTCTTTGTACTCTCGATATTTCAATACACCCATGAGAACAAGTAAGTTATCATGCCGATGCCAACTGATTTTCAAGCCATCCTGTAGTTCTCCCAACGCGCCATGTTGTTTTGCCCATGCTTGCAGTATTTTATTTACTCGCCTGCATTGCCGACCTGTGCACTACCGATGTTGTGGTCAACGGTATTTATCAGTGATTTTTGTTTCGACCTTACCTCTATAGATTAACTTCATTATTTCTTCGTCACAAACAGTCAGGTATTCGCCTACAATATAAGATTGATTTGCTTTCGCTTTCAACAGAGCTTCCATACTTTTTGGTACCAGCTTATTAATTAGCCTAAAGGGAAAGCTCCTCTAAACCTGTGGCTCTGCGTTTACGAATTTTCTCTTCAGCTTTCTTCCAGTTTAATTTTCTCAGCAGCGGCTGCTTTCCCGTCAGGTTCTCGCTCATTCTATTACTTTCCTTACAAACAACCTCGCCATGGCCTTGAAATGATTCGGCTGTTCTTTTGCAAATTAAATTAACTCGGCATCCCATTCCAGTTTGTTGCCGGGCTCGTCCAGATAATTTAGTGCACCCGATTCTCTCACTAGAAGGTTAATGTGATTCCAAAATATTCAAGGTGAAGCATTCTATTTCTAGCTCATTTCTCACAAACAACTTCCACTTTCACCCTTATTTTTGCTGGAAAGAGTCTTCAAATCACAGTTTTCTTTCTCCCAGTGTATTTCTCATTTACTGTCTGTTTCATCCTGCGGCAACTGTGCGTTTTTTTTTGCCTCCCTATGCTCTCGTCATCCTTTCTGTCGTTGGTCGATCGCTTCCCGTACCTCCATGCTCCGCTAACATTTAGGTTTTCATTTTCTTTTCCAGCAAGCAAGTTGCGTCTCTGTCCTCATTTCTGTCGTCATTAGACTTCAAAACTAACTATATTCCTACTCATTGCTTGGCCATGTGGGAAGATTTCCTCGACTATTGCAGCCACGTTTGTTAGTTCAGCGTTGGCGCTTGCACTGGAAATTCTTCGTTCTTTGCTCTCTTTCCCAACAACATATACCATCTTCAAAATTATGCGGTATTTTCTACTCCCTATGCTGCTACATCCTTCCTCATCAATGATCATTTCTCCCAACGGATCACAAACTCCATCATTAGAGGGTAATTGATGGCGAATTGTCTGAATCTGCCTACTCGCGTGATCTGGCCATCACATTTCGGCCCCGTATTCATGATAACGACGTTACGTTATTCACATAAACCCAGCATAAAATCCACGTTGCTGTCGGTGCTGCCGTCTAGATCCTCTAGGTGAGCATTGATGTGAACCAACAGGATAACTCCGCTATCATTCCCGAAACACTTCATATCACCGCTTAGGCTATGCATTTACTGGTGATTCTATTCTAGGCAATTTTTACGCGTCCATAAGTACGTCACGGCTAGACAAGTCTTTTCGGCTGACTCCGCCTGATAACCAAAGATGATCTTGACACTTTGAGTTTAGCCTTTCCCATTCGGCTCCAACATGTATGAACATTCGGACTCCCCCTCCCTTTCTTTCCCAATTTGTTCCTTTACAACGTGCCCAAACGCGATTATCAATAACTGGTTGCTCTTGCTGGTCTCTAACGTGCACTTAGGTAATGACATACACACCTGTTTATTCTCTATTTAGCTTCTCCTCAATCCCTAACCACTTTTGTTCAGCCGCCTTACATGGCTGAGCAACCTTTTACAAGTCGAGCTCTTTTCCTTCTTTTTTTCTCGTTTTTCTGTTGTTGCCGGAGATGCTAGCCTGCAGCGCCCTTATGGCGCCTTCTTTATTACTACTTAAACTGGCGTCCTAGGCGCCTTTGCGCCCCCCCCCCCTTCAATTGAACTACGGAAGACAGCAAATGCACAACCAATAAGTCGCCTGCACACTTTTATTCAAAGCCGGTGAGCGAAATGCATTCTATCTCTTTGAACGCCGTCATACCTTCTCACTTCCCTGTGGACTACTACAACCTAGAAACCTCTCACTTACCTCACTTTTCAAATATCTTTATTAGTGGCCCAACCGCCTTTGTTACGTTAGTATCAAGTACACGGAACACCGGCTCATAGCCTACCCAAAACGGCGACAGAGGGTACATCACGCTCAGGTAATGTACACCTTTCGCCAAACCCTGTTTTAGCCCCGCCGCTTTCCTGCTTCGCACGTCATTCAGGCCGCCCGCTACTACTACAAAGGTTTGTCCCTGTGCATTCCCGCAACATTTTCTCTAGCTAGCTTTATCAGATAACCCAATGTACGCCCTAGAAAGGTTACTACTGTAAGTCCTTTCTCGCCTTTTACACACTCCACAACTACCTCTGACCACGTAGACAGAATTGAGCCACCGGCGATAATTACCTTTTCAAGCTTTCCTATTGACGAGGCCTCTTCTTGTTTCCATGTGTCAACCGTTTCTGCGTGATTCGGACTTGACATCGGGCATTGACCCTTGCGTTCCCGCTTTCCTTCTGTGGTACCTTCAAAATAGGTAACCCTCCTTCCGGTTGCCCCCGGCACATGTTCCTCGCATTCTACGCATTTTGTCGGCACAACCGGCGCAGCAGCATCACTTCCATTTTCCTTCGTGATAACGGCCCTGTTCACTTTTTCTGCCGTCTTCCGTGCATCACACCACATATTCAGCTCATTTTTCAGCTCTTCGATCCGCTTCACCAGCTCATCCTGGACAACCTCCATTTTCTTTAGCCTAGCATGGACATCACATTGTCTGCCTATTTGAATCAATTTGCTCGCCATTCTCATTGTTCCCCTCGTATACCTTCAGGGACTCCACGCAATCTTGACGCGTGACCGCCATGCTTTCCATATTTGAATTTGACCATTTCTGGTGCAAACACCAAAAGTTTCAAACCACCTACCTGCAAGCGAAGCCCGATGACTTTTCTAGAACGTTTTTTCAACTGGCACGCGTGTTATTAATGTACTTTCTAGGCTTCGAAACGCTTCTTCAATCTCCACGAAGTCGCTAGAGGAACCTGAGGCTATCGACCAGCTTTGAAGCAATCCAGACATCGATTTACTTGGCTGATAAAGGAAGCGCAACTGTTTTGCTTGATTACGGCAACTGCACCAAGACGACGCTGAAACTGGTTAGTGACGCCACAACCTATACTGGCCTTACGCTTGGTACCACAGGAAAACTGCAACTTTGAACTGACGCCTTCCGTTAGGTCCCGCCTCAGCCCGAACAGACGGCTTTGCCACAACGAATCAGCTCCTGCACTTCATGGCCCACCAAAGATACACAAGCCACGTGTTACTATGCGACCCATTGTCCACTCCGCCCGCTCACTTCTGTAAAGGATTTCCGGTTTCGTACAGCAGATTATTTCAGCAGTCGTTAGAAAAAGCGGCGTGCGCGTGCACAACTCTGGCGACATTATTGAAAATGTGCGACGCGTTGTTTCTTTTGATGTTAATTTGATGTTAATTTCCTGTTCACAATTTTTCCCGTAGAACAGGCTGTAAAGGTTTCCACCACTGACACCGAATCTGACGGTTCCCTGCCCAACAGGTCGCAAGCTTCTTCGAGAAAAGGGTGACTTAACGCTCAGTTAGGGAACCCCGCGTGTTGTGCACGGATACAAAATGCGGCTGAGATGTTCACGACAGCTTATGCCATCCCCGGCGTGTTTATTTTACCAATGCCGGCGGCTGGTTCAGGTATTATGTAAGTCTTTCAAGCGTGAGCAAGGCTTAGTCGTTGTTATGGGCACCTATATATACGGCCCTCTAGAGTACCATGATTTGTCCTTTGCTATTTACCCCAGCAACCGAACTTCTTAAACATATTTGAATTTTTAAAGGCTTGTCTCGCTCTGCTGCTAGATGCGCTGTGGTGTGATGCGCAGCGATGTGGAAATCGTAGAAATATATTTAAATGAAATGTCAAAAATGAAAAGTAGTTGTTGTTTGACTCGGAATTAAGGCGCATCTGCCGCTGCCTAGTAGGAACACCCCCCTACATGATTATACTGAAACTTCATTGATTAGAGCGTATCGTAATCCTATAAATGAGGGTACGCAAGCTTTCTGTTATTTGGAAACTCCACGTGCCTTTTCGAGCTTCCTCCCCTTGGCTTCGGTATAAGCACCTTGTCCAGTCGCACCTGCTTGTGTAAATGCTAACTCTCGCATATGATTTTTCGCAAAATTTGAGCATCACAAATATTGGAGGTAGCAACTTGGCGGCCCCTTTGCAGTTGACGGTTTTTATTCGCTCAGGTTTATTATAATAGGTTTAGCGATAAGATCATGACAATGTCGCACCTTGCTTCGCGATCAAGCTACGTTGTGGAAAGCGAAGAATACTTTCCAAATAAAAAAAAGTGGACACTAGCATTCTACAATTGCAAGAAGAAACTGTCCATATAAAGATATACGGTGTGGATATTTTACATACACGTTATTTGATGAACGTTTGCACATGTGCAGCGCCTTCTGAGAAATAAGGATAGACTTATGAAAAGATTCCAGGCCACGAAAGGAGTTTGTGTAACGTAGCACGAGTGCGAATACCATAAAGAGCTGGCTCCATGGACATCGGTCTGCGCGGTTCCCTTGTGTCTGTAGTGCACTTGGTTCAACACAAGAGTTGTCCAGTTAAAGTACTCTCGCATGATCGCTTTGGGCCGTATGACCTTCAGGGGGAGCTTATAGGCACTGGGCGGCCGTCGAAACGCGCCAGCGACGCGCTGGCGAACAGCAGAAGTCGGAGCACAGGTATGTGAAGCAGACGACGCGACGACAGCGCTCACTGTATGGTATGGTATGATGAAATTTATTCCCGTCCTGAAGATCAAGCCTAAGAAGGTTGACGCAGGCGGCTGTCATGTCGGGACAGTAAGGTTTAAGGTTAACGCCATATCCTGGGCCCTCTGGACGGCCTGTATTGAAGGACTGGTCGCCAGCACTCTCTTCCGCTCGCGGAGCTTTCAGTGATTTCGCACTGCGGGTTTTAATGCCTGACGTTACGGAAAACGCATTTTCGTGTGTCCGCTTCTGAGAAAGGTCCCCACTTGTACAGATTAAGACAAATAGCGACGCAAATGCACCCCGCCGACAGAGCTCAACGCGGCAAGCTCAGGCACGGAGCACCTAATTTATATTCCACGTGTTATCTTGGTACAAAACAACTGGTACAAAACAATTCGCCCACGAAGTATCAGAAATGTATAACTTACATTTCACTGGTTGTGCAGCCATGAGGCCAATGATTATGTGGCCCATGGACAAACAGGGAATCTGCCGCTCTTCAGGAAACCTTGGGCGCTATAACGTAAAACTATTCCAAACTTTTCTATTCCAATTCTGCTATCAGCCCTCCACAATTGGTCAAAAACTTTTTTCGACCATCCCCACTTCACCTGCCTATTACGCGACGTCACGAAAACCGCGATACCTCCCCATCTGATATGATGTGTACACTCTAATTATGCGTGATTTGACAGAAAAAAAACAGTTATTTCTGATTCGACTCCTTTTCGCCATTAGCCCTCGGCTATTGGTAAAACGCTTTCGGGCTTCACCCACTTCACCTGCCTGTCACGCGACGTCACAAAACCGCAAGAACTCACTGCGTCAAAGTGACGTGTACGCGATAAAGATGCATTAATATGCCGAACAAAACTGAATTTTCTTCGGAATAGCCGCAGGCTGCCCCGTTCCGAAAGGAATAGAAGATGGCTGCCACCGATCGCTCAGACGCTGGCTGCTCGACCCTGCCGGAGAGCATGGGTGTATTTGCGTATAATAAAACTTTTTGTGTGACCGTGTAACGTTTTCGAGCACTTTCGGCACGTTTACCCCGTCATTCTGCTAACTCTTCTTTGCTGAGGGTCCGTTTTAGCGTCTTTCTTGAGCTACCGTTGCATCCCGCTGCGATTTTCGACCAGCCACCTCAAGCTAAGTAAGGGGAAGCCGACCAATCACAGACGCCGGCACCGCCCTCTTCATCCGGTTATCGACTTTCAGTGCAGTGGCTCGGCCCCACCTAATCCCTCTCCACTTGAGTGTTCTCCTCGC
The DNA here is from genome assembly GCF_050947875.1 of Dermacentor variabilis. NCBI lineage: Eukaryota > Metazoa > Arthropoda > Arachnida > Ixodida > Ixodidae > Dermacentor > Dermacentor variabilis. The sequence continues at coordinate 194,127,403 of NC_134571.1, forward strand.
CTCTTGTCAGCCAATTAGATACGACAAGGCGCTCAGTGTAGGCAATGTTATTCGTTTTTCAAGCAAACAAAAGTGACCTCCTATGAACGAGCAGAGCGTTTGATTGGTCTGTTCAGACAACCCTGCGGGTGACCGCCTGGTGCTTGCGTTGGTGGTTACGCAAATTTGACGTCAGAAGATAGGAATAGAAACATATTGGAATAGTTTTACGTTATAGGGCCCCTTATTTGACATCAACTTGGGTTACTGCAATACTCACATCACACCTACCCGGTGACATTCACGTAAAGCGGTTTTTCTTGCAAATGAATGTCGGCGTCCAAAGTGATCATTTTACGGCTCTGAAAAAACGAGTTTTTACTTAATCTGACCTTCAACATCGCATTTGTGATCTTTACAGTCTTTGTGTAGCAGGTATAAAGAAGCTTTCGCTGCTACCAAAGTTGTTCATAAAGACTGTTCCAAATTTCTTGATAATCAGACCATCACGAAGTATTTGTCAGAAGACTACAAATGGGTTACCAGAGTGGATGCATGGGTATGAGCGATAACACGTAGGATTGCGCGTCTATTATTCGGCTCCAATATCAGTAGGATTCATATCTCGTACCTTCGCAAAGATGGTTCGATCGAACCGCTGATGCCGCAGGCATACGAACGCGATGTTCAAACCGTAGACATGCATCTATCTTGCCTACGCCGACTGCACTCTAGCACCTCTATAACGAACGTCTCTAGAGCAGGATGACTTGTATAACGAAGGAATAACTCTGCCCCTGTTCTTGTGTGCGTTGGGCACGGCGGGACCTTTAAAATGTAGAGACCGCGGTATAACGAAGGATTCCGGAAGACCCAAGCACTCCAATTTAAAGGCGTTCTACTGCATTACAGTTCTCTGACACGACTGGCACGTATAGGTGACGTCCCACATAGCGCGAGCCGGTGCAGTTGTGGGCGCTGTAGCTTCCTTTCAGCCACTGGAATTAATGATTTTCTTCCTTGCGTGACGAGTGGGAGCTATAAGTTTGTCCCATTCTCAACTCGTGGCAGCTAAAGCTTTTGGACGCTGTGTTAAACTGCAACGACGCATTGGGGGTTGCAGTTGCAGCCGGCGCTCATTGCCCAGTCAATTTCTCGTAGCAGATTGTGACGATGCCGCTGCGAGATATTGAACCGCCTTGTGGTTCCGTCCAGGTTATACCATTTTTCTGGGGCAGAAAATTCACCGACGATTACGGTACTGCCTAATGCCAAATATATGCGTGTTTTCACATCGTAGTATATGCGCTGGCGCCGACAATCTGTCCCGGGCGAGAAATTACAAACGCAGCGACGTGTAGCGGGACTGCCTCGCTAATCGGGAGATTGCGAGAGGCAGCTAGTGGATGGCGCTTAAGCGCGATTCACAGCAGCCGCCGCATACTGACCTCCGCTCATGCAGCGCATCGTTTCCATATATGGGATCGGTGTGCGCGGTCTCCGCATGCAATCACTAAACAGACTATAGCACGCTATCTTAGAGCGATCTCGTAGCGGTTGTCGCTGCCGAGCCCGTCTTGATCGGCACTACGCTTTTTTTCTCACGCTTTCGTGATACTATCCACCTCCGCTTTCTGCCATATGGTTTCGTTGGTACTGTCCTCCTCCGCATTGTCCGCTATCACTGTCTTTCATACCATGCTGCCCTTCGCGTTCGCTCATTTATCCTTCGCTGGGCTCGTTTGCTCGGTAACGCCGACGCTCAACGCAGGAACGGGCGCCGAAAGCACTGCACTAAAGGTATGGGCCATGAAGCAAGGGTTATTCAGGTGGCACGCATTCATAGTGCCACCTGAATGCAGCCACCCAACTCCTGGTGCACCTCCTCCTACTGTCGCACAGCCAGGTCCATAATTGCCTTCTGATGAGCTAGAGCAACCAGACTCTGAAGATGGGTTCAGAGAATGCAGGCATATTATTCGTTACAATTCTCTCAGAGAACACATAAACAACACTGCTTCTGAAGAGAAATTATATTTATTCCGACTGTTTTTTGAGCAGAAGCATATATTCAAATTCAGATGGACTACGTTCGCTTCAATGTGCTTAAGTTTTCGCGCGTTGATGACCTTCCATTCTTTTCTATAAGCACTCATAATTCGCATAGGCAGCAGGTGCTCCATTCGCCAGTTAGCGCTTTGTGGTGCTAGAGCTTCCAGGGGTTTAGGAAATTTTTTTTCGAGCTTTGAGGTTGTTGCCATTCCGCTACATTTCCGAACATGTAGAGGTAGTGGACGTGTGGGGCTGGTCTCGCATTGCTGGCTCATAGGCACTTGTGGAGCTTGAGAAGCTTCCGGTTCACGTAAACATTGCGCTTGTGCTCAAGAAGTATCAGCGTTGAAAGGGCTGAGTCCTTCCACCTCCGAGATAGGGTCATCCTGGTTGGCCAGATGGTCTGTTACATCAGTGGCGGCAAAGTAATATACCATTGCCGCGTATAAAGCATACACCTATTTCATGCCATTACGAGATAATTTTTCACGTACAGCCTGTAAAACTGAGTATTGGCACAGAGAGCGAACAATATCATCACGGTATACTCACATCGGCACAATTTTTCCAGTTCTTTTGTCATTACGTACTTTAATTATCAAATGTGTCCTGAACCTCTTCCAATTTCACGGAGCGCCGGCTGGTGCCCGAACGTGACCACCTCTTGCCATTATAATGACCTACCATTAAATTAGCAAAGCTATGCCAGCTGAGGAGCAACAACTCACATCAATTACTGTATTTACGGTGCGCTTTCACAAATTCGATAGCTGAAAGAATGAACGCTTCGCTCTTAGTGATATTTAAATGTGCTTTAACTCGGCACCACCATAAAAGCATTTCACATAACAGACGATACGTAACCTACTTCAGGTTTAGTAATTCAACTAATTAGTTAACATGACGAACATGCTGGCTGTCTCGAATCCAAAATATACTTCCTGTCTCTTACGTAGTCCTGTTATTACCTAAACAAAGGAAGATTTCTACAAAAGCAGTAATTCTTTTGAAGCACTAGGTAGAGGACAGCTGAAACAACATGCCGTTCACGTGTCAAGCCGGCACGCTTATTATTTTAGCATCGCCTTCAAGGATCGCCACTGGTTGCATGGATGACAACAGTGCAGCAACACCTGCCATGGCAACGCTCGTAGCGACGTTGTGTCGCGCATGGCCGCTATCAAAAGGGTTGTCAATTCATATTCACATATGCGATACCACGGTGCCGACTGACTGCAGCTCTTCTGTGAGGACAGAATCTGCTACTTTGCCGCTCCCCTGAAAAGCAAGAAAGTCAAGGAGATGCATATTGGATTACAACGCTGATGAAAGTCTAACACAGTATTTAAAGAATGAGTTCAAGACCGCTCCGCTACAGTTATCCTCTTTGAAGTACTATCGACGCAGAAGCTTGACCTACTGATCCTTTGTATTCGATGCCGTGTTTCCTACATATGAATGTTTCATTAAACAAATTTACCCTAATAATGAACTTAAAAAATACTTTTTCTCCTCCAGGCCATTTCCGATCCTTCCTTGTACATGGTATAAAATTTTGGGTATACCTGACTGCAAGAGAAACGCATACTTGGAAGCCTTGCTTCCGAAAACAAGCCAAGAATCGCCTTCCAACCTCCACCCTAACGATCACGGATCATCGCGTGTTCGAGTCAGCTCTCTGCGACCATGTGCGGCCTCATTAGCTCCCTCTTATATATTACCGCCACTTTTCTCTTCATTACCTGTACGACCCTGAGTAAATGAAATGAAATGTAATTAAATATATAGTGCTTCCCGTGCAGGATTGAGAAAAGCAGGCGACCTTCTGACTCTTCTTTTTCCTTCGCGATAAGCGTTCCGCAACCTTGGTCGGGATGGGTCGAGGCAGCAGTGACAGCATTACAGCGCGGCCGCGCCAGCTAGAGACGGGCGACACCGCAAGCGCGTCCGAACGCTCGGTGCGTTTGTTTTGCGAGCCATTTGGGCTGAAGGCACGCGGACCTCACGGATCATACGACGACGCCCAGCGGTGCCATCGCTCATTAACGTTTTTTTTTTCTTCTTTTTTCTGAGAAGCGACAGAAGGAATACAACTCACCGGTTCGGATCAGCTCCTTTGTGTCCGTGGCTGTGCCCCACTTCTCTTTTCAAGTTGTCCCACCACTTGAGTAGCTACTCGTCGTAGCTGCTACTCGCCTTCTGTCTGTTTCCATTTCCTGTTCTCCTCGCTTAGGGACACGGCGTTGGTATAGTTGCTTTCTAGCACGTTTCTGTGTCTCGTCGTGAGGTGAATCAAAATTTACCGCTCTTCCTCCGTAAATTGATTATTGTTTTCTGGAACATAGGCATAACAAATTGTGGAATAAGTAAGCGAACACTTGAATAAAATAAATATACAAATAAATAAACAAATACGCGCAATATTTACCGCGCACAAAATTAAAAGATGCAAATTTCCACCAATCACAAAGGAAAACGACAAAAGAAGAAAAGAAACCGTCGACACGTATTGTTAGATGAGAGAAGCACGACAGTTACAACTTTAAGACTGCATTTCTCATGGCGCCTAACATTTTGCATTCTTACATCTATTATTGTGAGCAAGAATATTGGATTCTTCTGCTATAAATGAGCGATTTATGTCTATGAAAAGTTTGTAGCTTAGCTCCCATGCTCACTTCTTACGATGATAAGGCAGCCTTTATTAAACATGTCATTTCATGCGAAAAGGCATATTTCTGCATCCTGCCTTGCCTTTTTCTCAAGCGTGTAGTTTTCTTACCGTTATAAAAGGTCTGCTAGTCAATACGGGCCAAAGTAAATTTTAGCGGTGCACAAACATACATATGTTTGCGGAAACTTTCCTTTCACACACCAAGTGTCGCAGAAAGTATTGTGCTATAGGGCCCTGACGGTTTTCCTTGATATGAAACAAACAATAAGTAAGACCGGGAAAAGTGCTTGCAGACGGCCGTAGCACACATGGTTCACGTCTTTTACCTTTGCCGCACCGTCTGTCATGGGACGCTTTTGTAAGCAGTGCATTGTTTCGCAAATTGATATACATGTCTTCACGGGAAACAAAGAGGGTATCCACCGTGGACGACCTACGTTCGCATCTGTAATGGAATGCTTTGCTTTTCTGAGGAGTACATTGTTGCACAAATTTATATACATGTCTTCTCTGGGTAACAAGAATAAACGGAGCGGAATCGAACTGGAGTCTTAATGAAAACTGCACTATTCCTACGCGAAAACACCTGCAATTTTGCGCTGGCCTCGTTACGTATATTCTCTTTATTTTTCAAAGGGTACTTTGTGTATGCGAACGGCAATCGAATAAAACAAAGGTAAAATATCCGCAGGTGATGTCTTTATTCTTATATCTTATTTTTCTTTTTTTGCAAATCAAAATTCCAGTCATTCTCTTTTTTTTGCGAAATGTAGTTCCTCATCAAATTCGTAGCTAGATAAAGCAGGCATGTATGGCGTCCTTATGGTTTTAACGCTAAACCCATCAAACTAAATGCTTTCCTGAAACGCGTGGCCACAACAAGAACGCCGCCATGTTTGTGCGACTCAATCTTTTAATGCTAAAAATAACGCAAATATTATTTAATAATAATCATTTACAAGCTGCACTTACGTTTCAAAACGTGTAAAAAGTGACCTCCATATATTGGAATGATCGGAGGGTTACTCATAAAATGTTCAATTCATATCTACAATTGATTCATTGAATCAATAATTGATTGAAACTTTTATTAGAAATGATGGCCAGCGGCCGAAGGTATGGGTAAACGATAAGGTAAAAGGACGGACGCCCGCCTGCTTAGCCAATGAGAGCACAGCATTAATTCTTCCGGTGGCGTCTCCTTGCGTCGCGTCACAGTCGTCGTACTGCAAAACACTTAGAGGTCGGGCTTGCGTGTCGCTGACTCGGGCTGCAGCACCACAGCACCAGGTAAAATATTTCATGTCGACGTCGATTACAAGGCTGTGGGGCCACCCCACATTTGTTCGTCCCGACTTGCTCGGAACATCCGGTGCAATGGAAGCTTTATCTCTTGCATTGAGAAAGAGATCCTGGGCTCCTCTGGCTAGGCGAGTGCGAATGCGAGGAAGGATGCTAGGAGTGGACTCCGGTAGTATAGGCTTACTCTCGTGGTTCAGTGAGGCAATCGCTGGTCTGGCACAATGACGAATGACGGGAAGCTATGGGTGTGTTGCAGCGATGGTGGGCTCACTTCAAGGCTCCGATGGCGGTCCTCTCTCATTTTCTCGCATGCAACCTAATGGGCAGCCTAGATCCCCGCCTTCATCTCGCTGGTGGCTGGTGTCCACTGTGCGAGAAAGCATAGGCGTTTGTTATCCCGGTGGTGGCGGCAAGCTCGTTTTATGCGGTGCGCTAAGGTAGCCGTGTAGGATCGGTACAGTTCAGCTGCCTCTTGACCGTCAGTGTAGATGTGAGCCATGGCTTCTGTATGCACTTCACAACTATGATTTGCTTCTTCGATGGCTTGTAGTTTAAGCATGGTGGCAGTCCAGTGAACGGAGCCGCTGTGGCTCACAGCGTGTGCTTGCACATTTTACCGGAAGCTTCAGCGTATTGTAAGGTAGCGTCAGTGTAGAGTTTTGTTCCTAGGAGATTTCGTCGCGCCTCTATAATTCTCTTTGTTGTCGGTGTGGTCTCCTTCCGCCTTTGTTGTTCGTGGGTGTTGGTCTGGGTTATGCAACCTTTCTTACGTCCGAAGGAGGTTATCCAAACCTGGCAGGTTCGCGCCATGCAACCTAGGTAACAGTCGCTAGCCATTGCACGCACTCTTCAGCCTCCATTCGTTTACGATGCGTCTAATGATACGTGTTTGCAGACGCCTTAATGATTTGGCGCCACCATACTGACGGAGGCTCCGTGTCTCCTTTGAATCACATCTCATCCTCTGCGCATGTGATTCTGTGCACAGTAGAAACTTGGCAGCGAGCTTGTAGTTGTCGATATCAATTTATGCGTGCCATGAGGAGCTTTTTCTCTGGAGTTGATTATATCAACTCACTGGCTAAACGTTTCGGACTTCCTAATGCGATAACCAACGCAGTAGCTTTCTAGCTATGGGGTTGCAATACTGAGCTTATTAGCTGGGTCCACGCGATGTGTGTTTAATCTGAAGTACTCATTGATTGTTCTATTTCGCCGATATAGCTTTTTCTTACGGAACGAACATGGAAGCATATAAAACACATCGGAACTAGTACAAGCTAGTTTTCGCTTCGTGTGTAAGCTATTTGCGGTGCTTTTAATTTTAATGTCACTTTGAAGCTGCCTTCAGGTTTTGCGCCAGGGACCGCAACATGTATTTATTACGGGGGAACAATGTTGAATGAGTTTTGCGTGCACTAACCTGTCTTTAGAGTTTCTGTTAAGGCAATTGGTCCCCCTTGGTACGACTGGGGACGCTTTTATCAGACTTTCTTGATTATATCGGGTGGTATCTTCGTAGGGTGATGAGTAAAACGAGAACAAGGCGAAAGCAGGAGCCAACGTTCCGACAAGCAGACTTCCCTTCTTCAAGGCTTCTAGGATGCTGTTTATGTCTGGGAGTGCATTAGAATATTTTGTTACAAAAGCTGGCGTTCTTCCAGATTCTGGTGTAGTCTGTTATTTAATTCCGACTGCCTTGCCAATGTTACACGTCGTCATAAGTTCTGTCCAGTAGAAATCGTGGATAGTGTCTGTCTGCTAGAGTAGATTTAACGTCATTTAGGTGGGGGATATAATGGTTTTATTCAACTCAGATTCTTGTTATTTCTTTTTCCTTGCCCGAGAAATATTCCTTACTTCCAGTCTCGGGGCTGATTACTGTTGTAGCCTAAATATCGCTGGCTATTCGTTGGCTTCGGGTAATATGTCGCCTGTGTTCTGACTTCGCATGTGTAAGGCCAAATCAAAACAGACTCAGAGTCTCAACACGCTAGCATCCCCGCTAGGAGATCATAACATGAAGGATTTCTCGGCGGTGTTCAATTGGACCTTGATGCTTCCGCATTCACGACTCATAAGTGCTTAGGTGTGCTTAGATTTTTTTTTGATGTTCCTTTACTGAGGGTACGACTTCCTCTTGAACTGATACCTTAAAATTACTTACATCTCCAATAAAGATGAAAATTCTCGATTTCGCTGTGCTAACTGTAAGGTCTAGATGACCCGTTGCATTGCAACCTGTATTCGTTAATCTGTAAATTTTTTGCATTGTTCGCGAGTGGCATCGTGTCTGCAAACACAAACTCAGGGGCCTTCTTTTGCACTTTTCGCCCATTACGGACGAAGGATAAATCGACAATCAATTCAGCGTTTTCCAGTAGTCTTTCTACGCTCTTAACTTAAAGCGCCCAGGTAGCACACAAAATCTTGAAAACGTCGTATTAAGGGATTCAACGTCTGAAACGGATTTTTGACCAAAATCGACGCATCAAAGACGTTCCAAACAAGATAGCTTAAAAACGAGGGGTGAATACGTTTTGATAAGGTTGGAAGCCAGACAGCTTAAAAACGAGGGGTGAATACGTTTTGCAAACGACTCAAAACGCCACCGCCACGCCACGGCGCGTCAGCCTCTTTAGCGGCTTCTACGATATTCAACAACCCATCAACGCAATCCAACCTTGCGCAAGGTGGCGATACCGTCGTCAAATCATGTGACCAAGGTGGCCACGTGATTCGTGATGCCGGGCAGCCGGGCGAGCCGGGGCATAATCGCGTCGTCATGGCGTCGTCACGTCACCGCACTCGCACTGCGCTGTGGTGTGTTTGCGGCTGTTCTGAACGTGCTGCCGCTGCCCTTTGCTATGTAAGTGTTGCAGTGTTTTGCTGTCAAGAAAATGATATTCTGTGATCAGTTTGGGTTGTGCGATATGTTTGTGTGGTTTTAATTTGGAAATCAGTAGTGTTTTCAATTGTTATGTGATCAAGGCGGCCACGTTATTCGTGAAGCCGGGCATAGTTACGTTATCGCACTCACCTGGCACTATGGTCTGTTTGCGACTGTTCTGAATGTGCTGCCGCTGCCCTTTGTCACGTAAGTGTTGCAGTGCTTTGCAGTCAAGAAAACGACATTCTGTGATTAGTTTGGGTTGTGTGATCTGTTTGAGCCGGGCATAATAACGTTATCGCACTTGCATTGCGCTGTGGTATGATAGCGGCTGTTCTGAATGTGCTGCCGCTGCCCTTTGTCATGTAAGTGTTGCAGTGCTTTGCAGTCAAGAAAACGACATTCTGTGATTAGTTTGGGTTGTGTGATCTGTTTGAGCCGGGCATAATAACGTTATCGCACTTGCATTGCGCTGTGGTATGATAGCGGCTGTTCTGAATGTGCTGCCGCTGCCCTTTGTCATGTAAGTGTTGCAGGGTTTTGCCGTCAAGAAAACGACGTTCTGCGATTAGTTTGGGTTGTGCGATCTGTTTGTGTAGTTTAATTTGGAAATCAGTAGTGTTTTCAATTGGAGGGTGCGGAGGGGAGGGCACTAATCAGCTCTTCAGGTTCATTGTCATGTTATGTGAGGCGCCTTTTCACTGACGCTGTAATTAAGGCGTTAAGGGCAGTATAAGGACGAAAGTTAGAGGGACGGAATCGTGCCTGTGTGTCCCTAGCGTCGGGGTCGGCCGCTATGCGTGATCCTAACAAGAAAGCATTTTGCAGAATGCGAAGAAAGGCGCAAAATTTCTGTCTGTGCGCACCTTGCCGATCTCCGCAATAGAGCCATCATCGTGGTATTTTAGTCTCCCGTTTAGCAAGAGTGTTGCAGACAAGGGAACTGGTTCAAACAGGCTTTTTTTTAATGATTCACTACTAGTGCGGTATCCCAAAAGGTGAGGTCAAGTGCTCACCCTATTTTCTTCCTTCGCGCTACAGCGCACTGACAGAATTTTGCGTGCACCATACCGTGCTTTTATCGTTTGCGCTTCAGTTTCTCGATTGTGTTTTCGCCCCCTTTACCCACGTGATGGGTATTTCATGGTATTACCGTGTACCACATGTGTCCATATATTGTGTCCAATATATGAAACGGCCAAATTCGATTTTATTTGACGCCTCAAATGGTAGTAATGTATTGAGTCCCTTGTAGCTTTGTGCTTGTTATCAATTTTACTATTTGGCGAATGGATACAGCATGTACGCTGCATAACTCGCTTGTGCATACTGCATACGTGAGTCGAGTATGCCCTTGGTATAAAATAACTTGTATGTTTTAGGTAGTACGATTGTTTGCAGTTTGGGACATGTGTCGGAATGTACGCTGTGCGCCCTTCGCGCTTTACGGCGGCCTGCCGAGTTCGTGCGGGTGCCATGTGTGCGCATGGAGTTCGCGAAGCGCTCTCGCAGTTTTTTTAATATATATATATATATATATATATATATACATGTGTTCTGTTCGCGCGCTTCGCACAACAGGGCATGTCGCAGTTCTTTGTCCTTGTGCAACACATTTTCCTAGCGTACGTCTGTGCATTACTTGGTACCGGTTTCACACGGGGCTCTTTTAGCCGCTATCCAGTCCGTTACAAATCGAATTTCTCGGTCGTGATGGCTCCTCTGCGCAAGCTACGAGAGTGAGCCAGTCGCATCGATAATTTCGATCCGGATCGGGTTTGATCGCGATCGAGAGTGGTCGTGTGACACCGGTTTTACACATGGCTCCCACATAGGGAACACTTTAAGTTCAATGCTACTGAGTGAAGAGCAAGTGCATATATATGCCAGTGGTGGTATGTGGGCAAGTCTTTCTGGTGAAGCCAATACTGGTGCATTCAAAACATTTCAATTACCAGCGTAGTGCATCAATGTGTCTACTTCGACAAAATAGAGCACCAGTGCAGATATCTGAACATACCTGTCCAGGGCAGCAAGTGTGTCTAGATTGAAACCACTACCAGCATGTGCGGCAGTTCTATTTCCAGCAGCGGGACTGCACAATAATCAGTATGCTCTCAAGCTGTTTATCTATGAAGCTCTGCCTGGACTGTGTGCCAAATATTTTTGCACGTGAAAGTGGGGGTGAATTGGTAAACATCAGTGGAACTGTGCCTGGACTTTGTGGCAAATGTTTTTGGATGTGAAAGTGTGAGTGAACTGGCAAAGAATTTGCTCTGGGCTACATGTGTTAAACGTCTTCCTCATTCAGAGTGCTTTTTTTTTACTTTAGGAGACTGGAGATGTGTGCAAAGTGTGACATGTCAGTGTGCTAATTAATGTATTTGCTGGTTTGCAAATTATTCGTTGCAACTTTATTTTTGCCAGAGAGGTACAACTTTGCCTCTTGTAAAGGGCTTTTTAGATAAAACACTTACTATTTATTATGACCATTGCTTCCTTTGTTACACAAATGCAGCTTCCAGTGCATTCCATTTTATTTCCATGTTTATGTAAGTTTCTAATATGAGGCTTGCATATTCATTTCTCACGTTCTGGAGTGGCAAGATGCAGCATTACTGTCTCATCGTTCGCTGTACTACAGTAGTGTTCACTTGTTACACTGAATCCCCCGTTTAAGTATTCTGTACTAATTTCACTTTATTGCTTTTTTGTTGTATGGTTATTTTTTCTCGCCATTACCTTCTTTGATATATCCTAAAGGCAATATTTGCAATTTTGCATTGTTCCCATTTTTCTTTATTTCTGTCACAGGATTGTTTTATGATGGTATGCGGTGGTATTTCATTTTGTGCTCTTTTCAAGCTTCTAGATGATTGGTAACATTGCTTGGAGGCAGTTACCATCCAATTCATACTCTTGCATTTTTCAGTCTACTTCTTCCATTCGCTCAGATGTCACTTCTGCATAACTCTAGTCCATCTAATAGCACGCGCACTTTACTATGATAAATTAGACACTTTAGTACACTCCAGGTTTTTCTGTTCATTTTTGTATGTGTACTTGGAATTTTGTTTATGTGCTAGTGAATGTTCACTTTCGAGTTCATTACGAATCCTTTCTGCGACTTTTGTCATTGTTGATGTACTTTTACTTCTATTTGAATTTCTCACACAGTTTGTTCGAACCTTGCATAAGCATTACATTTTAATAAAGTGTTCTTGCTTTGTCACAATGTTCTCATTTCATGCACTCTTGGCATGAAGAGCTTGGTCTGGCCACCTGCCAAGACGTGGCCATTTGTTCTTTGCAGGATGTCATTCCCATTGTGGTTGTAAGCATCGTAGCTTACTAAAGGCGGTATTAAGGATTTATTAGTCCTAACAGGCTCATTTTCGTGCGACTTGGTAGACGATGCGCCGGCCATGCGGGGAACAGTGCTTGGCACTGCGCCATGGCTCTTACAGTCAACACCGACGCTTCTACTCATCTGGGGCGCGATTGGAGATCGTTGTTCGAAACGCCCGATCAGTTTCACCTCACGCGATTGGCCTACGCCGTGCCAACGGGTGCGGCTGACGACGTCTGCGCGGCATAGGCCAGTCGCGTGAGGCGAAGCTAAACGCGTGTTTTGAACAACGATGTCTGATCGCCCCCGTCACCCGCGAAAATTAGCTTCAGATGATCGTAAACCTTTCAAGACCGCTTCTAGACCAGCTTTTTGATAACGTCCTAAAAACGTTTAGAAATTCGTTACGAATAGTTTTGGCAAAGGGATTACTTGTGTCTTTCCCAATCCTATTTCTAGACCAGCTTTTCGAATACGTCTTGCAGACCTGTTCTAGATCGTCTCAAGAAAGTAATTAAGCCGGACATTAGCAGAGATATCCGACGTTTTCCCTCCGAAGTTCTCTCATTCGTGTCTTCTTTAACCCGTTTTTATCGTCTTGGATAAACGCTACGAAAACGTTACGTATCTCTTTTGTGCTACCTGGGCGTCAATAACAATGGAGACAGAAGTCGTATTTCATTCAGCCGTCTGTAAATTTCAACTTATTCTTTCCATTTCCGGCTTCACTACACTATTTATACAATGTTTTTCATTATATCTACCCCAACAGCTCTGCGAAGTTGTCTTCAATGGCCGCGTGCTTGAGGCTATCCCATAGAATTCCCTGTGTATGTTGTCGTAAGCGTCCTGCATATTTGGAAGTGCTATTCATAAGGGTCTATTCCGAGCTATTTCTATCTATATACATTGGTTTAATTATTATAATGCACATTTATTTGTTTCTTCAACTCGCGACATTAAAATAATAGGTTTATTTACTACACCCCTCCCCCTACAAAATGCCTTATAGTCGCTGTGTTCTTGTCCAGTTCACCGTTGCGCCTCCACAAAATTGTTTGACGATGAAGCAGGCAACGGAAAATAAGATGGTGCTCTTTACTGCAGAGTAAAGCTGTTGCCGCACTGAAAGAGTTCGCAGCCGAAGGAATCAGGTTGGCAGCGTTGTAATATCGGTCAAACGTGACCGTGTATGAATGTCCGCATGCGCGAGCACTCAAACAAAGTTGAAAAAGAAGCTAGAGAAGTCGACTATCACTGCATTGCAATGAATGCACCTGCAAGCCGTCTCTTAAAGATGCCACCTATTTGTCAAACTACCAAGGTGACCGCCCACGTATTCCTCCCGAAGCTTTCCACATTCGTTATAGCGGCAAAGCATGTGTGAGCCTTCCCTCAATTCCTCTCCTTCTGAAGGAGATAGCCCTCCTTTTGCATTGATTGCAATTAAATGCCGCTGCGCATACTGACTTATGTTGATTCGGTGCTTTGAGATAGCGGTAGAGTATATACATGCTGACTGAAAGAATAAAGACACTTGGTTGTTAGTCAGCGCTGTGGTCTGTGTCCCTCTCTTCGTCCTGTTGTTTAGCGCTCTTCTTACTGCTCAGAATCAGGGAAGTCTCCTGTCTTGTTACCTCCTTGAAAACAAGTGGCGTGACGCTCTTCGGTTTTCGCACTGCAGGTAATGAAAAGAAAGTGTTAAATTCAAAATACATACCGCTAAATAATAATATTTTAATGTTATTACGGTAGGATAAGAAGTAGAAGGAACGTCGAATTTGTAGAGAAGGCGGACTGCATTCGGCTTCACAGCCAATGCCATCATCTCCAACGATAAGGAGTCAACGCGATTACAAATTTCAGGCCAATAGTTTTGTAAGGGGTGTAAGGTAACAGTAGTAGTGTAAGAGCGCCCCAGCTCTGTCTTCATTAGAAGAGCAGCAACGGTAATATTTAGGTGAATAGATCGAAAAGAACACCGCAAGAAAATATTTATTGTAAACAGCGAAGGCGTCAATATTTAACAATAGAAGACCACATCGCTCAACCACAGGACATCACATGGTTTCAGAAATTCCATCTGATTGCACGAATGGTGGCCACTATTGGACGCCCGCGGTATGTAGTCTACTTTCGTCCATGTTTATTGCGCTAGCCTCAATTCAACATTGAATTGATAGGTTGCTAACAGCAGATGATAAGAAAGAAATTGAATACAGGAATACAAGCATTTACATTACGCTTGCCCGCCCGTCGTCCTCCTTGCCCGATAGCTACTGTACGTCCTCGTCTCGATCATTTAACTAAGGCGTTAATGTTTTGCTAGTGAAGGGTGCCCGTTGGAAGTAAGAGCTAAAACGACCGCAAGACGGAGGATACAGGACACAGAACCTCGTCACGCGCCCTATTCTTTCTACAGCCATCGCTTCTACTAAAGATTTCAGATGCGAGCATTTCGCTTTTCGCATCGGCGCAGCACGCAACCAATGAAACGCTGTGAGATAAGGCAATGTGTGCGTGCTGCCAGCACTCAGGCGCAGATATAGTCCGGCATAACGCGAGAGCAGTTACGTCACGACTGCACAAAGCGGACGCTGTGTAGCGCCAGCAAGCCGTCAGCGTGACTGGCGGTATTTGACTTGTTTTGGCGCTGCCAGCACAGGAACGAATGTTGCATGTGGCGCCAGAGCTGCTAGACCACAGTTCACCGCGCGCTAGCTTGGCTGGCCGGTTTATAGTTGGGCATATATGAAAAGAATGCGCTGAATTAGCGAGTTCGCCAAACAAAAAAGAAAAGTGCTGTGTCGCCGCATTCGTGTGCGGATGCGCTGAGGCAGCAGCTGATCACCGCGCCGAAGCGAGCCACGTGAAACGCGCCGAACTGTACAAGGGACTAAATTTTCGATGATCCGGGCATCGTTGTCGTGACCTATCTGACCACACCGGCCGCTGTCTGGCACGTTCGAAACCGCGGCCTGTCTGTAGCGCTTGAAGGCCCAGCCGTTCCGCCGGCACTGCTTGCAAGCAATGCTCAGTGATGAATACATAATGGAACGGCGTAGTTCTTGCACTGCCCGAACCGCAGAATGTCAAGTTCGGCTTCTCGCGTCGTGTACTGGTGGGGTGTTAAAAATATTTTCAGATGGTTGGTGTACACGTAATGGCGTACCAGGCTTTCTACCTTCCGCCTCTTCGCTTTCGCGTTGCTATGTGCACTACCACGAAGTGCGACGTTCATTGTACCTCCTTTGATGCATTGTGCTCGCATGTCACGCTGGGAAGGCTTGGCTGGACCTATACTTATATTTTTATTCCCCAGAGGAAGGAAGATGGCCCATGGAATCAGTTGAGGGAGTTTCTCGCCACAATTGCGACATAGCCAGCCATTTCATGGTGAGTAGGGCTGTGCCCATGCTAGTTCATTTAAGAGAGATATTTCGCTCTCATCGAATGCTTTCTATATGCTGTTTCTCTTGACCCAACACACTAGCGCGCAACTTGCAGAGTCGTGTCCTCGATCACGCGTCCGAATTGCTCTGCATAAATGCAACAGCCCTGTGCGCAGCTGCTCTGCTTGTGCCACGATTTAGAGACCGACCATCAGAAATACAGTAAACATGAAATATTGTTAAATTGTTGTTCCTTTTCTTTGTTAACAGATAGATACACTTTCAGGCCATGTGAAGTAATCTCTTTAAAGCCAAATAGGCTATTGAAGCTTTTTTTTATTATTTGGTCCGACCTACGGGACCATTGCTTATTCGCGATGTTTATTCTGCGGCAGAAAACTTCCCAATGTCTGGAATACGGATAAATTAGAGAATGCTTTGTCATCTCCAAATACCCATTTCATGGCCGTGTCAGTGATGTCTTCAACTGCCTAGCATTTTTAATAAAAATCATCTCAGCAAAGGTTCCGAAAAATTCAACGCTACTGACTTTGGCACACGCGCTGTAGTGCTCTGGCACAATAGCTTTTTAATGCGAAATTTTATCTTCTAATGAATTGTGCACGCAGTGAATGCAGTCTATGAGATGACATCACCAAGCGAGGACATTGTTTTGCATTACCATCTGTGAGTGCAGTTGAGTGCGTATAGTACATCGAATGCACGCAGGTCACTGCATGGAACTCAGTTGCTTCAGCTGCCACCATGACCAAGCGCACAGCAGTAGACGACGAAATGTTGGCATCATCACATAATGTAGCTCTGCTGCTGCATCTCCCGTCGTCTTCATTGCAGTGGCGATTCGTGCAGCATTTTTCTGCTGAACGAGAATGCATGTCAACCTACCAGATATACAGAGAAAGGACCAAGCTGAAGGGTTGTATGCACTATCAGAAAAAAATTTAATGCGATTAGTGGATCACTTGCTCGAAGCATAAACTACATGGTGCGCCCTAGCCCGGTCATCAAACACGCTTATACTACTGCGGTACACTCTTAAACGAAATTACTCCCATTGTGCCGTATCTTGCCACAGAACAATAATCGTCATCGGGCCTTGTCCGCATTTCCTTTCTTTAATACTGCGAGCCTGGTACTGCCAAGTCACTATCGCCATGGGCGTTGTTTGCACGACAGAGCATCCTCGACAGGAAAGTAGGGAGCGCAACGTTTTCAAGAAAACCGCGAGACAGATGACGATTATTGTTGTGTGGCAAATATACACCCCAAAGGGTGTGCACTTGTCTACACTTTTAAAACAGTCATACCCCTTAGAGTGCATCTATCACATAACAATAATCGTTATCTGCCTTGCTTGCGTTTTCTTTCTCGAAAACTCGGCGCTCACTACTTTGCTGTCCAGAATGCTCTGTCACACTGATAACGCTAGCTGGCTCGCAGCGTTAAAGAAAGGAAACGCGGGCAAGAGAAATGACGATTATCGTTGTGGGACAAGGTAACACTCTTAAAACGGTTGCACCCTTTGGGGTGTAAATTTGTCCCACAACAATAATCGTCATCTGCCTTGCTTGCGTTTCCTTTCCTGAAAACTTGGCGCTCGCTACTTTCCTGTCGAGAATGCTGCGTCACACTGATAACGCGGCGCCGTTCGTGACTGGGTAGTACCGGGCTCGCCGCGTTACAGAAAGGACACGCGGGCAAGACTGATGACGATTATCGTTGTGGGACAAGATAAACCCCAAAGGGTGTACATTTTTCTAAGAGTGAAGCGCCAAAGGGTGTAATTTTTTTAAGAGTGTAAGAGTGTCGTTTTCCTCGTCTTTGATTTCAATGCGACCAAACAAAAATCGAAGAAATCAGAACTGTTGCAGAAGGGCATGTGGTTTCGCAGCTGACGGGCGAACCGAGCCAACGGGCTGTTATCTGTTGATGGCCGACCAACGGTGACCACTGTACTCTCAGTTATGATTGCAGCACGCGCTCCGTAATTCGTAAGTCAGTTTTTGCTGATTGCTTTTTGATGAATTTCACTGCAAACGACAGCGACCGCACAAACCTTTCGTCGGAGAAGCGCAAATGCACCTCGCTCGCGCAGATCAACAGAAAGGAATTGGAAAACCTTGAATAGCTTTGAACAACCTTGAACTTCATTGCATGCGGGCGTAGGTGCTTGACATCAGGAGCATTTAACAACCTAACTGGATAACAAGACAATTCATATAGTCAGCATGTGTGACAGCTGGCAGTAGGCTAAAATCAACTTCAGCTTCGTTTGATATGGATCAATGCCGTCGCACATGACAGTTTTCTGTCTAAACCGATCCAGCGTTTGTCGCACAAGTGCATCGAAGTATGTGGGACGTAGTCCTGGGTAATTCTCCTTTCACAAACAACCACAATGGAAGTTAATGAAAAAGTTCGTACGTAAATTCTGGCGAATGCTCGCAAACAGCTGCTGGAGCCACGAATATTGTTTTCGACAATGGCAGACGCACGACCACCATATACTGACATCATGTAGAAAGCATTTGCACCAGGAAGCACAGAGGAATGAACAAGCCTGTTTTGTAAATGCATCACGATTTGCGAATGTGTTAGCCGTACTCGTATCGCGCCATCCATAACAACGAAGTGCGATGCTATTGTCCTCGGTAGGTGGTGCATATCAGTATGTCGTAGAAATCGAAAATTTAACCGTAAGATTCGGGTAGTAGATGTTCGCCCCAAATGATACAAAAACATGCGGAAAGGCAAGCAAATAAACATTATGAAGTGCCATAATGAAACACGTCCTACGGCACATTGCGCCTCAACAATCAATTACTGAAGGTGACGATCATTTCAAGTATTCAAATTGCTCTCGCAAAGTCATTCTTATTCGGCACGTTTTTTTTTACTCATAATTGCAAACGAATTTTAGCTAGTAGTTCAATACTATGAATCAATACTATGACCTTTATTAGAAAGGGTGGCACTTTGGCTTTTCTTGCAGAGCTTACGAAATTGAGATTTTGGAATGAGGGAAAGGGAGCGCAAAGATGAAGATTATGAGTCACCTACCTGCGTGGACCTCACAGTCTGAGCAGCAAACCAGACTCGTCAGCGAAGGCCGGATCCAGGCCTCGTAATTTGGAATCGTCGTCCTCTCTAGGCATTTGTGGCGTGCCTAGCCGGACCTTCCCAGAAGAGGTGTTTGGGCGGTGGGGCGGCCTGGTGTGCGGCAGCCGGAGCAGTTATGGTCGAACTGCATTGTTGTAACCTCATCATCGTTGTGGGTTCCTCTTCTTCCTTTGGGAATATAGGACCTCCTGTGGTCAATGCCATCAGTGGTCAAGGAAAGCCTCCGAAGAAGTGCCTGTGCGGCTATTATTAATATCGGTGGCAGCACACAATCTTGAACGGTTACTCGTCCCTCAAATAGCAGCCTTGAGTTCTTGAACAAGCTTCCACATTGCTCGGCGATGGTCATGCGTCTGTATTTGCTTAGGGTGGGAAAGGGAGGGGGGCTGGGAAACGGATTATATGGCTTTCATGCACCGCCAGCTCGTGTGCCCTCCCATATCGCTCGATGACCACGTGTCCTGCTGTCCATGGTATTTACATAAGAAAATATCGACAATCCTTCTGTGCAAGCTTGTATGTGGCACATTGTTTCTTCATTCAATGAACCAAGCTGTTTATACGCTCTCAGTCTTGCACTTAATGCTGCTTGTAAGTCTATATATATGTCGGTATTATTTGCTTGATTTGGATATACATCATTCACGTATTCTATGCCTCGGCAGATAGCCATTAGCTAGGCTTCAATGACGGACGTGGTTTGGCTAAGGTATAGCCGTACGCTAATTGATGTGCCAGTTGTGACGTCCTAATCGCTGGTGGCTTCTACGTAACTCTTCATGGGACAGTGCACATTGCCTTCTTCTATTTTTCGTGCCGTGGCGTTGCATGGTCGATGGTTGTGAGACTGAGGAGTCGCCATACATGTGTATGTTGATTGCCTATATTCCCCGCGCTTTTTATTCGTGCTGCGGTGCGTGTGACTTACGACCGTACCGATGCTTTGGTCCCATTTTCCTCGGTAGAGGTTTTAGGATCTGTAATTCGGTCGGCGTGCCACAGTCCTACACTGATCAATCAGGGCTCGTACTGGAGCCAAACGCCTGTATCTGTATAGCTCATCCGCGCGAATGTGCATAGATATTCATGTATTGGTCCTCAGTAGTTCCTGTGAAGAGTATCTAGAACTTCCCTCTTCTATACGTTGCACTAGGCCACGTACCCAACTCTAGACAGGAGTAAAGACTCCATCAAAAGTTTTGCGATTCCGGTTCCTGCTCCTTCAGATCTATTTGCGATACGGCGGATCAAACGTAGCATGCAGCGTCATGACTTGCTTAAGTCCTTGAACTATGCATCGCCTGAGCCTTAGGGCTGATCATCAGGACGTGAATAAAGTTAATCATACCATACCATACCGTGAGCGCGTTCGTCCCGTCGTCTGCTTCACATACCTGTGCTCTGACTTCTGCCGTTCGCCGCGCTGTTCGCCAGCGCGTCGCTGGCGTGTTTCGACGGCCGCCCGGTGCCTATAAGCTCCCGCTGAAAGTAATACGGCCGAAAGTGATTACACTCTAGTACACTTCCTATTCGCTAAGCTTTAATACAGGCTGTACCATGAGACAGAGACACTGTAGCAATGCCGATGGCAAGATAAAGCTGAAGAGCCAGAACAACTGCGTCGCTGGCGTGTTTCGACGGCCGCCCGGTGCCTATAAGCTCCCGGTGAAAGTCATGCGGCCGAAAGCGATTACCCTCTAGTACATTTCCTATTCGCTAAGCTTTAATACATGCTGTACCATGAGACAGAGACACTGTAGCAATACCGATGGCAAGATAAAGCAGAAGAGCCAGAACAATTGCGTCGCTGGCGTGTTTCGACGGCCGCCCGGAGCCTATAAGCTCCCGCTGAAAGTCATACGGCCAAAAGCGATTACCCTCTAGTACACTGCCTATTCGCTAAGCTTTAATACATGCTGTACCATGAGGCAGAGACACTGTAGCAATGCCGATGGCGAGATAACACGCAAGGGTCGGACGGACTGCTGATGGAGCCAGCCTTTTACTATATTCGCACTCGTGCTACTTTACACATTCTCCGCTCATGGCCTGCAATGTTTTCATAACATCATCTTTATGTCTCAGAAAGTGCTGCACATGTGGAAACATTCATCAAATAATGTTCTTCTAAAATATCCGCAGCGTATATCTTTATATGGACGGTTTGTTTTTCCATCGAAAAATGCTAGTTTCCTCTTTTTTCTTTTATTTGGAAAGTATTCTTCGCTATCCACTACGTAGCTTGATCCCGCAACAACGTGCGACATCGTCATGATCTTGACGCTAAACTATTAAAATAAACCTGGGCGTATAAAAACCGTCAACTGCAAAGGGGCCGCCAAGCTGCTACTTCCAATATTTATGATCTTGTCGCTAAACTATTAAAATAAACCTGGGCGTATAAAAATCGTCAACTGCAAAGGGGCCGCCAAGCTGCTACTTCCAATATTTATGATCTTGTCGCTAAACTATTAAAATAAACCTAGGCGTATAAAAACCGTCAACTGCAAAGGGGCCGCCAAGCTGCTACTTCCAATATTTATGATCTTGTCGCTAAACTATTAAAATAAACCTGGGCGTATAAAAACCGTCAACTGCAAAGGGGCCGCCAAGCTGCTACTTCCAATATTTATGATCTTGTCGCTAAAGTATTAAAATAAACCTGGGCGTATAAAAACCGTCAACTGCAAAGGGGCCGCCAAGCTGCTACTTCCAATTTTTATGATCTTGTCGCTAAACTATTAAAATAAACCTGGGCGAATAAAAACCGTCAACTGCAAAGGGGCCGCCAAGCTGCTACCTCCAATATTTGTGATGCTCAAATTTTGCGAAAATCCTATGCGAGAGCTAGCATTGACACGAGCAGGTACGACTGGACAAGGTGCCTATACCAAAGCCAAGAAGAGGGATCCGCGGCACTTTGTAAAGGCACGTGGAGTTTCCAGATACCAGAAAGCTTGCGTACCCTGATGTATAGGATTATGATACGCTCTAAGCAATGAAGTTTCAGTATAATCAGATAGCGGGGATGTTCCTACTAGGCGGTGGCAGCTGCGCCTTAATTCCGACTCTAACAATAACTACTTTTCTTCTTTGACACTTCATTTAAACCTACTTCCCCGATTTCCACATCGATGCGCATCACACCACAGCGGATCTAGCAGTACAAGATTCAAATATGTTTAATAAGTTCGCTTTCTGTGGTAACTACCAAAGAGGAAATCATGGTACTCTTTAGGGCTGTATATATATATATATATATAGGAGCCCGTAAAAACGACTAAGCCTTGCTCACGCTTGCAAGACTTACAGAATACCTGAACCATCCGGCGGCATTGGTGAAACGAAACACACCGGGGATGGCATAAGCTGTCGTGAACATCTCAGCCGGATTTTGTACCCGTTTGCAACGCGCGGGGGTCCCTAACGGAGCGGTAAGTCACCCTTTTCTCGAAGACGCGTGCGACTTGTTGAGCAGGAAACCATCAGATTCGGCGTCAGTGGTGGAAACCTCTACAGCCAGTTCTACCGGGAAAATTGTGAATAGCGAATTAATAACAAATGAGAACATGACGTCATCAGGAATAGGAACAACGCGTCGCACATTTTCAATAATGTCGCCAGAGTTGCGCACGTGGACGCCGCTTTTTCTAACGAGTGCCGAAATAATCTGCTGTACGAAACCGGAAATCTTTTCCAGAAGTGAGCGAGTGGAGTCGACAATGGGTCGCATTGTAACACATGGCTTGTGTATCTCTGGTGGGCCATAAAGTGCACGAGCTGATTCGTTGTGGCAAAGCCGTTTGTTCGGGCTGAGGCGGGACCTAACGGAAGGCGTCAGCTCAAAGTTGCAGTTTTCCTGTGGTACCATGCGTCAGGCCAGTACAGGTGGTGGAGCCACTAACCAGCTTCAGCGTCGTCTTGGTGCAGCTGCCGTAATCAAGCAAAACAGTTGCGCTTCCTTTATTAGCCGCAAGAATGACGATGTCTAGATTGCTTCTAAGCTGGTCGAGAGCCTCAGATTCCTCTAGCGACTGCGTGGAGTTTGAAGAAGCGTTTCGAATCCTAGAAAGTACATTAATAATACGTGTGGAAGCTGAAAAAACGTTCTAGAAAAGTCGTCGGCTTTCGCTTGCACGTCGGTGGTTTGAAAGTTTTGGTGTTTGCACCAGAAAAAACCAAATTCAATATATAGCAAGCATGGCGGTCACGCGTGAAGATTTCGGTCAGTCCCTCAAGGTAGAGGAAGCGAACGATGAGAATGGCGAGCCAATTGAGTCAATAGGCAGACACTGTGATCTGCATACTAGGCTAAAGAAAATGCAGGATGTCCAGGATGAGCTTGTGAAGCGGATCGAAGAACTCAAAAACGAGCTCACTATGTAGTGTGATGCACGGAAGATGGCAGAAGAAAGACTCCACGCAGCCGACGAAAAATTGAACAGGGCCGTCATCACGAACGAAAATGGAAGTGATGGTGTTACACCGGTTCTGCCGACAATGTGCGTGGAATGCGAGGAACATGAGCCGTGGGTAACTGGAAGAAGGGTTACGTATTTTGAAGGCACCACAAAAGGAAAGCGATAACGCAAGGGTCAATGCCCGATGTGAAATACTAATCACGCGGAAACGGTTAACACAGGGAAACAAGAACAGGCCTCGTCAATAGGAAAGATTGAAAATGTCGTTATCGCCGGTGGCTAAATTCTGTCTACGTGATCAGAGGTAGTTGTGGAGTGCGTAAAATGCGAGAAAGGACTGGCAGTAGGGGCCTTTCTAGGGCATACATTGGGTTATAGCTAGCTAGAGAAAATGTTGCGGGAATGCACAAGGACAAAACCTTGTAGTAGTAGCGGGAGGCCTCAATGACGTGCGAAACCGGAAAGCGGCGAGGCTAGAACAGCGTTTGGCGAAAGGTGTAGACGACCTGAGCGTGATGTACCCTCTGTCGGCGATTGTGGTGGGCAAAGTGTCGGAGTTCCGTGTACTTGATATTAACGTAAAAACAGCAGTTGGGTCACTAATCAGGAGATTTGCGAAGTTAGGTAAGTGAAAGGTTTCTAGGTTGTAAAAGTCAACAGGGAAGTGAAAACGTATGACGGCTTTCGAAGAGACGGAATGTATTTCGCTCACCGGCTTTGGCGAGAAGTGGGCAGGCGACTTGCAGGTGGTGCATTTGCTTTCTTCCTTATTTCTTTTGGAGGGGGGGGGGAGCACAAGGGCGCCCAGAACGCCAGTGTAAGTAGTAATAAAGAAGATGCTCTAAGGGCACTTCAGGCTAGTATCACCGGCAACAACAAAACATCGAGAAAGAAAGATGGAAAAGAGCTCGACTTGCAACAGGATACTGAGCCATGTAAGGCGGCTCAACAAAAGTGGTTAGTGATTGAGGTGCAGTTAAATAGAGACTAAATAGGTGTGTATGTGATTACTGAACCACACGTTAGAGACATATCAAGAGCAGCCAATGATTAATAATCGTATTTCGCCACCTTGTAAAAAAACAAATTGGGAAAGAAAAGGAGTAGAAGTCAGAATGTTCATACATCCTGGACCCAGATGAGAAAGACGAAACTGAAAGTGTCAAGATCATCTTTGGTTATCAGGCGCAGTCAGCCGAAATAGCTTGTCTAGCCGTGACTTAGTTATCGACGCGTAAAAATTGCCAAGAATAGAATCAGCAGTTAGTGCAATGCCTGGTCCACCTTCTCACCCTACTGCCACTTGCTCGAAGTCCAGGCGATTGCAGTCCTCCCGTGCCACCACTAGTACACATCATAGTCGGCCTGCATATATACGGCGCGGGGACATTTCAAATGGTCACTGGTGACATATTCAACGTCTCCCAGCCTACAGCGTCTCGCATCGTTGAACGTGTCATAAACTGTTATCGCTGCTACCCTGATCACAGCACTCGTGAAGCTTCCCGAAGTCGCACAAGTATCTCGAGTGGTGGAAGAACTTTATCTCATAGCGAAGTTTTCTGGCGTGATAAGATGCACGGAGGGCACGCACATCTCCATCAGCAACCCTGTGGGCAATGGCGCGGAAATCTTCCGCCGAAGGAAATTATGTCTTTCTATTAGTGTGCAGGTATGTGCAAAGTTCCTGTTACAATTATAGCGAGTCATGAGACTTTTAAAATACAGGCGCAAGCTAAGTTCGGTTTATCTTGCGGCTTCTAAAGAAACTCTGAGCATTATTTAAGCTATATTATTATTCTAAACTCAAAACATATTATGGTTCATGGCTTTCAGCACTAACGACATTTCCCCGAAGACATTTGTTTGCAGCTACTGCAATCGAATCAGGGGTGAATTATTAAAATTATAGCAGCTGCTTTTAGTTCAATTTACGAATTTATTGCACTACATTACTACACAAAAGGATGTTGAGTGATTAAAGTATAATAAACGTATGGCTCGTAGGCCAGTATATCATTTTATCATGACAAATCTGTTCAGCCCACCAGAATTACTGCTCCATTGCAGTAATGGGGCCCCATAACATAAAACTATTCCAGTATGTTTTTATTCAAATCTCCTTACGTCAAATTTGCGTAGCTGCCGACGCAATCATCGGGTGGTCACCCCCAGGGTTGTCTGAACAAACCAATAAAATGCTGCCCTCGTTCATAGGAGATCACTTTTGTTTGCTTGAAAAACGAATAACAATATCTCCACTGAGCGGCTTGTCTTATCTAATTGGCTTACAAGATGCGAGGAGCATGCTCAAGTGGAGAAGGAGAAGGAACCGAATGAAGATGGTGGTTCCGGCGTCTGCGATTGGTCGGCTTTCTCTTAGCTTGTGGTGGCTCCTCGACAATCGCGGCGGCATGCAACGGAAGCTTATGAACGATGCTAAAACAGATCCTCAGCAAAGAAGAGTTGGCAGAACGAGTTCGTAAACGTGCCAAAAGTTCTCGAAAACGTTACACGGCCACGCAAAAATGTTTATTACACGCAAGTAAACCCATGCTCTCCAGCAGGGGCAAGTAGCCATTGCCGGAGCGATCGGCGGCAGCCATCTTTTATTCCTTTCGGAACGGGGCAGCCTGCGGCTATTGAGAAGAAAATTCAGTTTTGTTCCTCATATTAATGCATCTTTAACGCGTACGCGTCACTTTGACGCGGTAGGTTTTTGCGGTTTTTTGACGTCGTGTGAGAGGCAGGTGAAGTTGGTGCAGCCAGAAAACTTTCGACCAATAGCCGAGGGCTAATGGCAAAAAGGCGTCGAAACCGAAATAATTATTTTTGTTTTGTTCGGTCAAATTAGGCATAATCAGTGTGTACACGTCATATCAGATTTGGAGCAATCGAGGTTTTCGTGACGTCGCGTAACAGACAGGTGAAGGGGGGGTGGTCCAAAAAAGTATTTGACCAATCGCAGTGGTCTGATTGCAGAAATGCAATAGAAAAATTTGGAATAGTTTTACCCTATAGCGCCCGCGGTGCACTCTCACATCACAACAAGGGTATTATGCGACCTGCCTAATGCATGCCATCATGAAAGCATTTAAATATAGCTGCATATTCTGCTATTGCAGGCAATCACAGGAGCTCGCATCCTGTAACGTAAAGCTATACCAACCTATTTTTATTCCAGCAAACCCATTAGCCCTCGCTGCTGGATAAGAATGGTCCGTGTCCAGCCCATATGGGCGGATGCCATACACATATGGGCAGAGGCAGATTTGGAATAAAAAGAAATTGCAATAGTTTGGCGTTATACCAGCCGTTGTTTGCAGTTTATTTACCTTTCGCCATTTGACCAGGCTCCAACCACAACAGCTGAATATTTGGCACCAGCCGTGTCACAGTTCACTATGACGACGGGGGTATGTAATGCGTGCTTCTGGGAGATATAAAATGAGCTTCCAGGCGTTATGTAATGACTCCATTAAGGGAACAATAAAGTTCGACGGAGCGAAGGTAAGCATCTAGCTGAATGGTAGCAGGGTAAAATAACGATTAAGAACAATATTGCAATCCTTCATCGTAACATGTATCCCTCCAAAGGTACTTACTAGTACATTCGAATATATCCCGAATTCAAAGGCGGCTGGAAATGCGGCTTGGAAGCCACTGTTGCACATCACAACAGATCATATACAGCAGGCCTGGGATGCAGCCCCCATTTTGCGGCATGTGGAACGAGCTCATGGCTGCCAGCGGACCACGAATCGGGCTTAGTGAAACAAATTGATGTAAAGGAACATCCCAAGACTCCTCATCAGCTGCAAAATTATAGCGCTTCAATCAAAAAGAATTTTGACCGCAGACAGTGCACGAAGATGCCGGAGATTGAACCAGATTCATGGATTCTGGTCCGAAAGGGACTTGACTCGAAAACGCCGTTTACAGGACCTTACTACGTCATCAAGACAGCTAGAAAACAAGGACTGCTGAAGACAATATACTACCAAGGACCCAGTGGAAAAGTGGAAAAGATGAAAAGGCTTCAGTTGGGAACGTGCTACCGCAATATCCTCGTGGGGGCCAGGACAGCTGATTGGGAATGTGTGGCGACACATCGCCAGCGGGATAATGAAGAAGAGAAGAAGACGAGGAGGTTAGCGCGAGAGATGTAGCAATAAATGGGTTCTAAAGGTACTACCCTAGTAAAATCTTTACATGTGGAAGAACGCGATCGTTGCTGGCGACACAAGAATTGTCATTACGAATGCTGAGTGGGACATAATCTTCCTAGTATTCTCAACCTGGCCACCGTACTCGGTCGGTAGTCCTGGGTTGCAGCAAGCTGGCTAGCCGATGCCAATACTTACGTTGTTTTCATGGCTCGCAGGGTGTATCCGGTTACAAATAAGCACCTCGACGAAAAGCCACGTTGTAGCGATGGTGAAGAATACACTAGCAAGAACCGTGAGTCCTGAAACTAACTCTAATCGCGGAACGGGAAGGCACAAAACAATTTACACCCGACAGAAAGACAACTCCGCGCGTATGCATCGATCGTCCAATAAGTGATTGACGGTAACAATCGTCGGATATTCATGCACTGCTCGTTGAAGATTCTAGCGTAATTGTTGGTTCTTGCATGTCTTTAAGTATGCACAATTGTATTCGTATTGCGCATGCAATTTATTACAAAAGGTTCGACTGCAGCATAGAAAAAGTTAATAATAGGTGAGAAAGATAGAGAATGTTCTGATACACGCACGCGCGTCATGCTCTGAGCGGTAACCTAACATTTCTTAACCGGTGAAATGCGTTCAGAGGAAAAATATATACAAGTAAGCATGTAAACATATATCAAAACAAACTTGTGGAACCTTTATTAATATTGCACAGAGAGCTTTGTCACATCAGGCTAAAAAGAATGTACGGCTGCAACTAGGGAGCCGTGTGAGTACAAAACCGACTTCCGAGAGGATAAAAAGAAAACTGTCGCTTAAACTTCAAAGGTTCCTCCACAATAGAACATGACTAACTGAAAATTTTCCTAGTGGGGGACCATATCATATAGTGAAGATTCAAATGATTTGAATCTAATACAGTGTGACTACCGCCATCAGTTTTGTTTATGGTATAGAATAAACATCTGCGGTATGTATGCACACGCCAACGAAAGAACAAAAATTTGAGCAAATAATTTAACATCAAACATCGATCAAACAATCAACGCTCCCCTGCCGGCTTGGGGTTATATAACACGAACAAAAAAGGGGCCAACCTAGTTGCACCCAGTACAGACCTAAACCTAACGCTGGCTTCGGACCCACGTTTCCCCAGGAGGCTGGGAAACTCGGTCGCCAGAGACACGGCACCTGATCTCAGCTTCACTATAGTCGGATACAACTTCAGAAAAAAGGAGAGGCCCCGCCCAGATGAATGAAGCGCGATAGTCGATTGCCTCCGCGACTAAAATAGTCCCGCTCGAAAAATCTTGCTCCTGAAACGCATAATTCTCGGCATAAATAAAGACTTTTGTATTTTCCTGACTCGCTTAGTAGAGCTCTCTTGTGCTGCAGCACATGCCGGATAGCGACAGAAAAATAACCCTGTGCCTTCTACAACGCTGCTCGTCGTCTGCTCATTGCAAGTGACAAAAGTACAAAGAGCAGCTCTGCATGGCTTTTGCGCTTGTTCACATGTACACGGCGTATCTGTACTCGTTTTCCAAGCTTAAAATGAATCAGTTGCTATTGAACAAGTACTCATATAAAACAATGCATTTGTCTCAACCGTTACAAACCTGGAGCGAGAACGCGGTCGAGGCAGGAAGGTACAAAAATGCTTTATTCATCGTTTTAAATATATACTCGTGCTTTTAAATAGCATAACATTTATATTTTTGTTTTTGTGCTTTCACAAATATTTTTCCTTATAATTTTTTTGCAACCCTGCCATCTCAACAGTTCGCGCAAGGCATTTCGTGCGAGTTTTCCACCGTGGAGCCCAGTGAACTGACACCGGACTTTGTTGCCGAACGAGCCTTGTGTCGCCTCGATGTCCACACCACCAAGGAGCCTCGACAAGAACAACAAGAGTGGCCATATCCTGAATAGCGATTCACGTAACATCATCCTCCACTGCTGCACGTATTGACGTAACAGGGAGCCTGAACGCAACGTGGAGGCCACGACCAAGTTTCTCGCTGAGATGCTCGGTCTTAGCGAAAGCGCAGTGTTCAATGTGAAAGGGGAAGTCAAAGCGTCGCACATTTCGGGTGGAAAACTGTCGGCACCCTCGCGACAGCGCCAACGAAATGCGGAGAAAATAAGACGCAAGACGAAGTATGATAGCTTCACTTTTTGCGCGCTGAGGTCATGTGTGCACGATTTTTTTTTGCCGCAACAAGATACCGACGGTCGAGAAGATGTTCTCGATCAGAAGCGAGCGATGATATTTTTATGTTCTGTTTTAGTGGGAACACGATGAACAACGTCGAGGTCGGTGGACGTTACTGGGCAACCAATTTTGTTGCCAATAGTTTCTATGACCGTCACACAGTCCTCTCCTTGTGTGCAAGGAATGCCCTTAACCTCGACGTTGTTTTGTCGAGAGTATTGCTCAAGTTCGCAAACTTTATTTGGGAGAGTGATGTTGCTTGCTTGTAAAGCTTTGTTTTCGGCTTTTAGCACATTGTTTACGGCGCTCAGTTTTTCGACGAGCTTGTTCAGAAATTCCACGCTAGTTTGCAAAATTATCAGTTATTCTCTTACGTTCTACGACGTCTATGCCTGAGCTGCTCGCCCTCAGAAGGAATTTCCCAAATATGTCATCAAGAAGACTTTCGCTTACGTTTCCAAGCTTGGATTCAATGTCATCAATTCTTTTAGCGAGCTTCGCATTTGCAGGCATTGTTCACCGGTCAGAACCGTAAGGCCGCGCGAGACGACGCCAAGCTTGGCAGTACAAGTTAACACAAGTTCAGCAGCAATATTTGGCAACGGCTGCAGGAATATAGGAATTACAAATGACAACGATACATACGTATGTGACTAACCTGCAAATGCAAAGAACGTTGGTCAGTGCGTGTTCCAACCACTGCCAGAATAAGGTGGCCCTCGCCGTGGCGCAATTTGATCTTCCGTATTTTACCCTCAAAATCATTCAACCTGGTTTACGCAGGTGGAGGCCATCCACGACCATCGGCACTTTACATCGTAGTGCGCGAGGTTCCTCCAGGCTGGCTCGGCACCATCTAAAGAGGTTGTTTCAAGAGTTCCAAGACGTGGACGCACCCCACGACACCACCCCCTATGGCCCCTTCAAATGAATTCTGCTGCAGCGAAAGTCCGTGTCCGTGCGCAGGCATTCTTTCAGCTTCTTAACGAAGAGGAGATCAGCTATCGTCGAAAGTCGGAACTTCTACGTCGTATGTGGAGGCTTTTCACTGACTGCGTACTGGACGCAAACAGCCTGCTGCTTCGGGAACTGTTCCTTCAGCGACGGCCTTCGAAGATCGAACACTTCGAAGATCGAACAAAGAATATACTTCAGGAACTTGCTGGGACCAATATTGCGCTACAGGCATCGCCTAACTGTGGTCAGCGCAACCGCGGTTGCCATTCTAGATTCCCTTCTCAGTCCAGCTACCAAATTTGGTGCCACAACACGTCAGTGTGCTTCCTCATGTAGTTGGCAGGGAAACATACCACTTAGTATGTGATGGCGGCCGGTGACTTCCCGTACGACAAGCTGCCTCTTCTGCACCGCTGTCAGGATTGCCGGGCAACGACTTCTGGTCGACACTGGTCCAGAGATAAGCGTCGTTCATGCAGCGCGACCAGCCCGGCTGCGTCTCAAAAAACCGCGGCCGTTCAAGCAGCGAAAAGCTCTTCAATCGGCACATGTGGCCAGCGCTCCCTAGCCATCGAAATGGGTCTCCGACGCACCTTGTGATATATGTTCATTGTTGCAGACGGAAGTGTGGGCATATTGGGCGCGGATTGTCTTACCTACTCCACTTTTAGTGTTGACACTCCGCACTCGTTGCCTCGTGGACACGTCGCGTACGATGTCTGTACAAGACATCCTCACGCCTGTGACAACCACCACCAAAACGATACCGCCGATACTATCTGCGTTTGCCTCAATTCTGTCAGACTTCCCAACCGTCACGAAACCTTCCCATCTTCATCTGCGAGTACCTCATAACGCCCCGCATCACGCTGTCGCCACAGGGCCCCCAGTGTTTTTCCGACCCGGACGCCTCGCTGGTGACATTCTTGCCATTGCCAGGAGAGAGTTTGACCATATCTGAAGCTGCGTATCATCTGTCTCTGTTGGAGCAGCACCAAAGCGAGACTGCAGCGTCGAAGCATGAACAGAAATAGCGCTAACGTGGTCGCGGACGTTAAATCGATATCGACGGTGCAAAACGCGGTGCGCTACGAATAAATTGCATGTTCCTATAAATTCAAAAGAGAGATGTCACGAATATGCACAGCCAGCACCGCGATGGCGAAGCACAAACAGAAAGCGCACGAACGCGGCGATTCTCTTCTCCCCCACCAGGAGCCTTCCTCCTCCGGCGCTCGCTTCCCTTGCGGCGACAAACACAATTTCGCAGATTTGTCAGATGGGGCATCTACGAGTGTGCGTTAAAAAACTCAGCAGAGACATGCAAGACTGCTTACGGGTGAGAATGCAAACAATAGTCCCTTCGGTGAAATATATTTTTTTCGCACTCGTTTGCCGGTCAGTAACTCATCTTCGCGTAATCAGGCATATAATGTTATCGCATTATTAACCGGCTGTGCGAACTAATACTTTTTCCTTGTAAAGAAAGAACCCTCAAATAAGGCGGTGTTTGGCAGTTGGAAAATGCTACAACACAAATAGTTCACGTCCTATCCATATATTTCAAGCTTTGCGGCACCCACTTCCTGATTTTTTTGCTTTTGCAAGTAGTGTCAGTCAAAGAGCATAAGTAGAGGCATCTGGATTTCCTTACTGGGGATGTATTCTCATACTATAACTATGGGCGATATTATTGCATTTGTGTGACAAAGCTCAGCCAGCCAATAAGCTCGCACTGAAAGTTATACGGACGAAAGCGATCGTCCGAGAGTACATTTGTTGTTGGTGGTGGTGGTGGTGATAAACTTTATTGAAAGGGGGAAGGGTAAAGAGGGACGTGGCTGAGGGTTAGGGCTCAAGTAAGGCCCTGGGCCTGCTTGGCCTTCTCCGCCCAGTCCACCAGTTCAAGTTGTCGGTCGACGTCCCCGGAACTGAGCCAGGCTGTCCAGTCAGTCTCGCTGCTGACGGGGGGATGAGAGAACGAGAGCGAGGTGCACATTTGTTGGTGAACTTTTATATGTGCTTTAATGTGAGGCAAACGTGTTATTCAGCTATACTCTGTTACATGCATTGCAGTCAACTCTCTGGAAGCTACGCAAGAAGTTTGGCCAAGAAAAGTTCATTCCTCGGGTAGACGCCTCGTCGCTGTGGTCGCGTGATGCATCAGCTCCGTCTTTTTTCGTGTGCTCTGTGCAAATTTTTGCCTCTACTCTTGTGATTCATGGACCACTTGCGTTGTAAGTGGCCCGTTCTCGAACAACCCCTCTTCAGCGGTAATCGGACCTGTCATGTTAAGTTCATCGCCAATTATTCGAAACTTCCGAACCCCCCGCGCCGCTGCCGTGCAACGCAGGCAGTGTGCGTCGGCGGTAGCAGCTGCAGCACCTATGAGTAAGAATGGCGTCTTCATCAGCGTCGACATGACTCCGGAGGAGATCCTCAATTGGCGCAACAAATTTGTTTATTCCGACAACAAGAAGCCTTCGCCCATTTCGCCCAGCACCCTCAAAATTCGACCGCAAGTAAGTAACAGTAAGTACCAGTAAGTAGACGGTGGGATCGAACCCCTGTGGAGCAACACACACAGCAGCGCGACATTCAAACTGCACGCATGCTTATCTCTTGCGCTATTAGCAACACATGTGATCAGCGCATAAACGGTGGCTTCCAACCCATGTGACGCAACGCACAAAGCAGCGAGACGTTCAAACCACAGGCATGCGTCTCTCATGCGCTAGTAGCCACACACGCGATCAGTCGTAGACGGTGGGATCGAACCCCTGTGACGCAACACACACAGCAGCGCGACGTTCAAGCCACACGCATGCTTCTCTCACAGATAATTGTTGATGGAGCCGGGAGCCTAACGACCAGTGCAAAATTGTTTCATTCAAGACTGAGCCAACGTAAAAGAAATTGGCAGTGGCTTATCTCGGATATGCCTGGATATACGTAGCGAAAGCTAAAGCATAGCACGGTTAGCCTTGGTTAATTTTGATTGCAAGTCCAGGTTCGTCTGGTTGTCTGGCTATGTTACGGCGTTTAGCCAGTCGTTTGGCGCGCTGTTCGTCTGTTTCCTGGGCAATTCGTTTCTTCTTCATCTCGTTCCGATGTCGATTCCAGGCCTCCTCTTGCTTATCAGAATTGTCGCCGTTCATACTGCCGCCTCAACTTTGGCTGCGGCGCACGCGATCTCTCCTTTTCAATCCTCCGACATGTTATCAGGCAGGCGACGCAGCTGGCGAAGCGAGCGGAGGCGAGCGCAACGATGAGCAATGCGGTGTGACGAGTAATGCGGTGTGACGTCATGTGCCTGCTTTGAGCACGGCCACGGCGAAATCGCAAGTTCACGGCCAGTAAAGCTTTCACTCTAAAAAAAAATTGCCAGTGGCTTAGCTCGGCTATGCCACGATATACGTAGCGAAAGTTTAAGAATAGCATCGTTAGGCTTGGTTAATCTTGTTTGCAAGTTCAGGTTAGTCTGGTTGTCAAGCTTGTTACGGCGTTTAGCCAGTCGTTCGGCGCGCTGTTCGTATGTTTCCTGGGCGATTCGTTTCCTCTTCATCTCGTTCCGAGGTGGATTCCAGGCCTCCTCCTGCTCATCTGATTTGTCGCAGTCCATACTGCCGCCTCAACTGTGATTGCAGCACATGCGAGCTCTCCTTCTCAATCCTCCGACTTTTTATCAGGCAGGTAACGCAGCTGGCGAACTAGCAGAGGCGAGCGCAACGACGAGGAACGCGTTGTGGCATTATGTGCCTCCTCTGAGCACGGCCACGGCTAAAATGCTATTTCGCGGCCAGTAAAGCTTTCGCTTTAAAAATAGTTGCACACAATTGAGGTATAAAATGTCGAACTGTATCCGACCACGAACGAAGCCGCAGAAAGAAGTCTCTCGAGCCTCTACAGGGTTGACCGCTGTGCATCATCGAGGGAATTTTCTGGAATTCCCAGTGGAGCCGACAGCCGAATGACAAGCTCATTCTTGCTATATTACACAAACTCCATTGAAGCCCTCCGATCTTTTAATAACTTTCACTTTATTTCTCAAAGTGTGCTGGACAAATACAATCAGGGATCAAATAATATTTACGTAAATTATCCGCAGCCTATGTCTTTATATGGACATTTTCTTTTTTCCTATATAAATATGCTAGTCCTCTTTTTTTACTTACAAAGTGCATTTCGGCATGCCCTATGTAGCTTGATCGCGCACTAAAGTGTGACATCCTAATGATTTTACTGTAAAGCGCATTATATTAAACCGGGGCGAATTAGAAAGCGGCAACCGCAAAGACGCCGCCAAGTTACTACCTCCGATTCTGATAAAGCTAAAGATATCGAAAATATTATGCGAACAGTAGCATTTACACGAGCACTTTCGTATAGACAATATGTCTGTACCAACGCCAAGGGGAGGGTTCTGCAGCGCTTTGAGAAGGCAAGTTGTGTTTCCAAAGACCAGTAAGCTTGGAAACCCCTGATCATGCGCATTACAATAATGCTCGAACCAATGAAGTTAACTTTCCGGTGTCCCGCGTCCAGTGTCGACAGTCGTTTCAGGAAACATCAGTCCGAATCTCAGACACGCCACCACGCAGGCCCTCCATGTAGCGCAAAGAAGTCAGCTGACCTAATTGAATTTAAAGTAAAATGTGTCAGAAAAATTGTAAAGTAGATTTACGCACAACCACGAGACATGATATCGTCAGATTGTGTTTGAATATTCGAGAACACATGATTTTGTTACGCGGAAACTAAAACACAAACCCCTTCTAACGGGATAGCGTTTTCCAGCTGCCCTTTGAGGTATGTGTTATACTCGTGGACAGCTGTCTGTGGCTATGAACGGAAAGCTACGGGAACTCGGCTGCTGCGCATACGTGACCACGCCAAGTAGTCCGCCAGCGTTTGAAAGTGCTTTTGGTTGCTCGGAACCGATGCTAAATCGACGCGACTTTCACGTGCAATGGTTTCGCGTTTCCCCAGACGCGGAAGGGAAAAGCCGCAGCATAACTAAACCTTGACACTCCGGGGTGTGTTCTTAACTTTTGCTAATAAGGTGTTTATGTTTTGTCTTCTGCAGCCTAAACTAACGTGGACTGGAGCAGAGGACTCCTTTCAGAAGCGCTCTTACTTGCTGGGGCTCTGACTCCATAGCTTTAACTTCGTAGCCACAGAGAGTTGTCCGCGACTAAAGAAGGAACAGCGCGGCACCCTTGGTTTCTTGCATACCACCATAAAAAAATTTTTAAAAAACGCTGGTCTTCGTGCCCAGCATGCCGCCAGCTTTTCCTGGTAAACATTGTGGTTACATAAGTTGCAGTTCAGGAGACGCGTGAGAAGTACTCGGGGATAATCGACTGCTATCGCGTTCCAACCTGAAAGGCGAAGCGTGATTGCCCTCTAAATTTTTTTTCAAATGTTAGGGGGGCTGTTTTTACTTGGCGGCGGTGACTGCGCCTTGATTCCATCTCCGTCAATAAGTAGACTTTTTTATTTTTGAACTTTATTTACACATACCTGTCGGATATATACGTGGCTAAACATCACATTGCAGAGCAGCTAACAGCACAGCGAAAGAGGCAGCCCTTTTCACATTCAAATATGTTAAATAACATTGCTTGCTGTGAAAACTAGCAAAAATGAAAGCAGGGTACTGTGGTGAGCTGTATATATAAGTGCCAGTGAGAACGACTAGGGATTGCTCACGCTTGAAAAACTTACAGGAGACCTGAAACAGACCCCGGTATTGCTAAAACACACACGCCGCGAATAGAGTGCGCTCTTATTGATATGTCAGCCAAATTTTGGACCCGTGAGCAGCTCGTGCGGGTCAAAACGTAGCGCCAAGTCACCCCTTTTCTCGAAGAAGCGTGAGACCTGTCGGGCAGCGAACCATCAGATTCGGGGGCAGTGGTTGAAATGTTTAACGCCAGTTCTACCGGAAGGCTTGTGAACAATGACTTCGCATCAAATGACACCATCGCGTCATCATGAACAGCAGCAACGTGTCGTACATTTTCGGTAAAGTGGCCAGAGTTGTGCACGTGGACGCCGCATTTTCAACGACTGGCGGAATGATCTTGTGTACGAAACCGGAAAACATATACAGAAGTGAGCCAGTGCAGTCGACAATGGGCCGCATAGGAACACCTGGCTTGTGTATTTTTGGTAGGCTATAAAGTGCAGCAGCTGATCCGTTGTGACAAAGTCGTCAGTGATTAAGTTTTTGTTCTGGGACGGGACCAAATGGGAGGCGTCAGCTCGAAGGTTTGGGCAGTCACTTTGCAGTGTTCATATGGAATCACGCCTCAGGGGACTATAGGTGCTGGCCTCACTAACCAGTTTGAGCGTCTACTTGGAGCTGTCGCCAAAGTCAAGCAAAATAGTCGCGTTTCCTTTATCAGCTCGGAAGAATGACCATGTCTGGATTGCTTTGTAGCCCGTCGACAGCCTCACGTTACGCTAGCGACAGCGCGGAGTTTGAAGACTTGTTTTGAAGCCTAGTAGGTACATTTATAACACGCGTGCGAGCTTCATTAAGTCTAGTGGCTTCGACTTCGCTTACATCCTCTTTAACTGCAGAAATCAACTTCTTCGTATGTCGTGTGGACCCTGTGCTAAAGCTTAGGCATAGACTGAGGACCGATAGTTGCTATTTGTAAGGTTTATAGGAGAAAAGATTGCGTAGTCTCACCTGCTACAGTGCGGGACGTCCCCATTAGGGGGGACGTAGCATCTATATCTTCTAATGGTGCATGAAGTCGTTGTTTAGTGATGTCACGGTCTCTTGGTGGTTGGCGTGTAGCTGTATTGAAGAAAATTAGGAAGGGCACATGAACTCTTGTCGGTGATATGCAAAGAAAGTCAAATTTTACAGAATTCGGATCATAGCTTTGCAATCCTATATTCGGTCGTCGTTTCGCGCAGCTGAAATGAAGCTGTTGCCAAAATTTGAGGGAACCGGCTTGATTAGCCGTAGGGACCGAGGGATCAAGTGATCCTTCTTGCACCTCATATTAAATGTGACATGACTTTTCAAATTGGCTGCTCAAGGATGTGTACTGTCGTATCTAGGTTATTATTGGTTGATCGGACGCCTGTCGCAGATTGAGAAAACCCACAGAGTTTGATGGCAATCTGTCTGGCTAGAGAAATACATGAAGAAAAAGCGCGAAAACGTACAAGGACCAAAATACCTGAAAATTTTATGACGTTTGGGCTTCTCATATGGCGAGCCTAGTTATCAATAAAGTTCGTAACAGACACGCAGCATATTTAAGTGCGTTTTAGTACGTGACGCATGCAGCGAGCATAAACTGTCGCAAGTATCCCGTGATTCCTATGCACCGAGTGTGCCGCCGTCTGTAAGTGCAAGTGTGCTAGATGAAGGCGCGACGGAAGCTTCTTTTCCTTGGCCAGAATACGTGCAATTGCCCAGTCAGTATTGCTGCCTGAAGATTCCATATGTTCAGCAGGAACGAGAAGAAAGGGGGTTAAGCAAGGGGCCCGATATTTGTTAACCATATCATAACAAGGCAACAAACAAAGACAGCAAGGATGACGCTGGGGAAAAAGCTTGTACTTACTAGTTAAAGAAATGGTAAATCTATGGATCTAGATCGGAAGTGGCTGGAAAAAGAACTTGCCGGAGGTTGGGTACAATGCCACGTCTTCGCATTAGGCTTGCGATGCTCTACCAATTGCGCTACCACGGTGCCGTTTTTCTATCCACTTTCTGGAGTATTTATATCTTACTACTAGAACTAACCCTGAGCCAGCGCCACTACTCGCAAATCTTGGCGGTGGATGTGGAAGATACTATCGAGTGAAAAGGCAATAGAGCCCACACGCTGTTTCCTAACGTCATACTCATGCTGCTTCGTACGTTTCTTGAAGTCACGTGTCTCGCCGACATACTTGTTCTCACGGTCACGCACATTACGATGTAGAGTACACCGGTGAATTTTTGTTTGGTAACTAGTCTTTTACGTTTATTCAAACGTTTTTAATTTTGCGTGTTTGCCCATGAGGATTTCGACCAAGATCTCAGGTCTTGGTTGGTGTATCCTTTCAAGCTCCTTATATACGTATTTCCTCGGCCAGACGGGTTGCCGTATGCTTTAGGTTTCATCACCCTTTTCTTAAACACTGTGTTTTCGATTGAGGCCTTCTCCTCAATCGTTTCGGGGCGCCTGGCAGATGCCCTTTGAGAGCAGATTCCCAGAGAGGGCTCCTCTCGGCACATACCTCACATTTATCATGAAGATAGTTTGAATAAAGGCCCTTCCTGGTACGAATTGTTTGACTTAGTTTATTTGCGCAGTTTAATGAACAGTGTGAAGTAATCGAAAATCTTCGTTCCGAATTTCGATAACACTTACATATTTTCCGAAGAAGCAGATTATGGTCTGCTCACCCTCGGCCGCACCCGGCCACCGTAAGAAGGAAGCTCTTCGCCGCACTGCCTTTTTTTTTCGTAGACGTCGGGTCTTGTTCATATCAAATAACTCTGAATACTAAACTAGCCTCGAACGACGCGAGACTTAAGCTGAGACTAATCGTGCGCTTGCCAGTGCGTGCTACCTCTGCGCCGTCCCTGGCTAGACGCCTCGGCAGAAATCGTTTCGTGTTGGTAGCGCCTCAAAGCGTGGGTTACGTGTGATTACACGAATGGCGAGCTGGTAACCTGATCAAGCGCCAACGTCTGAATGGAACAGATTGTATACTTCCCGAATTGCACACCTTCGATGTGCGATGCCATCATGATCAAATCTCGTTATGACCCCTTCCAAGGAGAGTCCTGACTGCGGAGTCTATCGCTAAGCCAGTTTGCGCACTACCGATGTACTCACACGGCTAAGCATTGAGGCTACGTTACGTTTGACACTCGAGAGTTGCGCCCTTGCCGTAGTGATTATTGGGGAAGGAAGTTGGCTACTTATGTCAATTCCTGCGAGGAAACGGACGCGTGTAGCTATGCGGCACACTGAAGGACAGCAAAGACTTGAGACACCATGACCACAACCATAAGTGGAGGGACAGTTTCGGAATTTCGAACGTCATATGTGCCAAACTGAGAAGTAGTGGCATCAAAGTTAAAATCCAAAATACAAATTTAAACTGCGTGTCACGGTGACGCTCACTAGGTGGGAAGTCGTGGGTAGCCCCCGGTTGCGCCGTAGCCTTGCAAATCATTGAACAAGAAGCGGGAGCACTGCGCAGGGAATCACAAGTGATCTCAGATTGCCAATAATCGCCTTCTGTTTAACCATCGAAGGGTTTCTTGCACCTAAGTATTTCTGAAATAGCCGGTTTTACCTTCAAATGTATTATCCCGACAACGATAAAGAAGTTTGCAGGGCCCCTTTAAATACCTTCGGCCAGCGCAAGTGCTTAAAGCACTTCTTGCTTTTTCAACGCAAAACTAATCATAATTTGAATATGCACACGTAAAACAGCAAAGCTATGGCTACTATGCTTCGTTTTAGGCCGGAGAACACAAAGCACCTAGTAGGGCTAGCGGTGTTTTGCCGACAGATAACATCAAAGACAATGAGCCACTGTGGATGAACTTGCCTTTCAAGAATTGGCGCAGTGACCAAGATCATTCCAACTAAATTATTAGCTTTTCGAAGGTGGTTTGCAAATGCTAGGTGGCATGACGGTAAAAAAAATTCGCACTTCCGCGCGAAAGGCGAAGCACCAATTCGGATAACAAATTAGTAGATAGCTATACGAAGTTAGGACAGTAATATTACCCGACGTATAAACTTGTATTCATTTGCTTACTAACTAAATTAACAATGATAGTATGTGTAAGTGTCACTCAATGACGACGTAGAAGCCGACACACAGAGACAGCGCTGTCTTTGCGTGTCTGCTTCTTTCTACGTCCTTGTTCAGTCGCGCAGACCCATTAAATCATGGATTGAAAGCATCTAGCCCGTCAACGTGTTTTAATTAAATTAACCTGCACGGTGTCACGCACGCACAGCTAAACATGAACGCATTACGCTGAATCACAGCGGAAGCTGTCTGTGAAAACGCTGGAGTTAAGAATTGCGGCTGAAGCAGCGAGCCAATTGACCTTCATGCATCTGTCGTTTCAACGCGTGCGAAACATAGAAAGCACAGCGCATACGAAGCAAGCGACACTAAGCGCACTCTCAAAACACCGCAGATTGCTTTTAACGTGAGGCTCGCGCGGCCGCGTACTTTATCCACGTCATAACCGGCTTCAATACACGAGCGCCGGCAACGCGTCCCTACGGCGTCCGCCAAAAGGCTGTTTCACATTGTGCGATCTTCAGTCAGTGGCACCGCGAAAACCGTCGCGCAGCGACCGCCGCGAAGTCGTGGGCTCTCCGCGACTGGATTCCAACAAGTTGTTCGCGCCGTCGCTAAGTAGCAGCAATCGGCGCAATGTGGCATGGGCAATATGTGAGGAAACAAAGCGCCGTCAAAATAGGGGCGTTCCTGTTTTACCGCGCGTTGGTAGCTCTGTGGAGCAATGTCGCGCGCCAGTTTTAGATATGTTTTAATAGGGCGTACCCACCACCGTTTGCGGCCTAGGAGCTTCATAAACATTTTTTTTTCTTTTCTTCCGCTTGCACAATTCGTTTAAAAGGAGAAGCTGCACGCTATCCAGTCGGGAGAAGGACGCCGTTTCAACATGAGGCACGTACTCACTTTATCGCCAGCGTGATCAACCTCTTCATCGCTACAAATTGTGCCAGCTGCTTATACATGCACACCGAATAGCAGCTTGTTCTTGTGCAAAAGCACATACTCCTCCAGGAAAAAGTTTTGGATCCCATTGTGAAAAATTGGAGGACGCTTAAGCTTCGCCTTCAAGAGTGGAACGCGATAGCGTTATTGCATCCCGTTCGCACCGCCTATTCAAACGCGCTACGCCAGCCAAACATCGCGATCGGCAGAGATAGCCGGGCCGCCACGTGTCGGGGAGGCGCCGTACATTGCGAGGAGGGGGTCTTCTGTGTTTGCCGCAAGATGGCTCTGCGTGTGCGCAGAGTGCAGAAGAAATTTAGCGGAAACGTACTTCGCTTCTCGTGAAACTGCGACTTCTGTAAGTTACATGGTCATAGTTACCGATATACACCACAGTATAACTTTCTACGGCACATTTCTAAGGCGACACCGCGTTCACTAGAGGCGATTTTGTCCCGATTTGAAGGAACGAACTCGTGGCTGAGTGGTAGCGTCTCACACTCCGGAGACCCTCGTTCGATTCCCACCTTGCAAGACGTTTTTTATTTATAAAGTGCCTTCTGGGATTTATCGCTCACGGCCAACGCCGCTGACGCCGACACCGACGCCCACGACACCGGCTTTTCTGCGACACGAGCTCGTTAACGCTGTCGCATTAAAGCAAAACTACAGTGTACTAAACGCAACCAGACCACCGACGCCGCACAAGCCGCACGCTCATACCTGCGGTGTTATGCAGCGTTTCACTCGCCGCATCTGTAATCTGTCATAAAGTCTCAATGCTTTTGAACGTTAAAAAATGATGTAGTTATTCTATTATAGAATAATAATAGGAACATACGGATGTTTGACTAGCTTCCATGTTTCTTTAACGATGGAGGCATGGATAATTTGTGATCAGGGTGCAATCTTGCGCATCGCTGCGATGGAAATCGCACTGCCGCAAACGCATGTGAAAGCTTTCAGTTAAAATCGCTGTGCGGCGTGTGCGGCAGAAGGATTTCTTTCGCCGCCATCACGCCAGGTGAAGCAGCCTTTAGGAGACCCCGCGGTTGTCTCCACTCTGAACAGAGTGGCGGGCGAGGAGGACAACGAGGCACCATCGCAGCTACCGGAAAAGAACATCCCTCCTCCCTAGCCTCACCCCCCTGCCTGGCACGCCGCACAAGAGGGCACGCATGCGGGCCCTGTTCCTCCCTCACGCACGAGAGATTGAACCGCGTTCTTCCGCTCCCTCTCCCACGCTTACCCTGATATGGAATCTCACGGCGACGCCGACAGCGACGGCATAAATGGGCTTGCAATCTCTATATAGTTGCTGTGGCAATAATAGGAGACGATTAATTTGCGCACCTTCCCTCTTCGCCGCTCCTTATTTCCAGATTACTAACCGTCAAGGCAGAGTTGGGGCTCTCGCACATGTTTTTCGTAACGCCCTCGTTGTCTCCGCCGATGTAGAGTACGATGTACAGAGAAGAGCTGGGAAGTTACTACCTCCTGGTCACCCTTTTACAAAACTTTAATTGTGGCTATGTGAGCAAACTTCTAGAAAGCCACCTACGAAATACG
Source organism: Dermacentor variabilis (assembly GCF_050947875.1). Lineage (NCBI taxonomy): Eukaryota > Metazoa > Arthropoda > Arachnida > Ixodida > Ixodidae > Dermacentor > Dermacentor variabilis. Next base: position 194,170,253 of record NC_134571.1, read on the forward strand.
TGAGAATTGCCCCCACCTAAGAGGCAGTCCGACATTTCTCTTCATCTTCTCTATTCATTCGTGTTAACGAAAACGTCAGATCGCGAACGATCCTGGTCTTTTGTACCTGGAAGTCAAGAAGCGCACACGGAATGGTCGAGGCCTCTATGCAACGGATGACTCCGAAGAGGCCACTGGGTACCGTATCACGACTTCTCACGGCCACTAACACCTGCGAACAAAGTTCCGTGGTACTCACAAACGCCCCTCAGACAACTTTCAGCGAGCTGTGCCTAACGTTCGTGCTCTCAAGTGGACTCGACTTCGACTGAGCTGATGCCTTGGATACGGTTCAATGATTACGCAGAAAGTCATAATAGGCACGTACGTCACGTTTTTCCTTTGGAAAAGAAGCCTCCGCGATATCTGGTTGAGAACAAATTCACCCTGCGTTGACGAATTTTGTCGCGATATGCCAGCATCAAGTTTTATTGAAGTCTATCAATTTATCCTCTGTGTAGTAGCTAGTTTTTATCTGTTTTACAAAAGTGTCTAAGTCATAGTGTAGAAGGTTATCAAACATAAAATATTCGAAGACCACACAAAAGCAGTCTAATTAGCGCTGTTCGCAGGGAATAAGCGGCACCGACAGGTCAGTGCAAGCAGCTTCAACGTAATTAAGAGAATATACTACAACGACGAGAGTATCGACGGCAACAAATTATTCACAAAGGCGTCTGATCACTTTATCTCATGCTATATTAATTTTGCCGCCTGCCGTCGAAACCAGTGAAAAAGAACTTCAGAACCTTTTCATAAGCCTGCTGCCGTAGGAGAAACTCTGGGGTTTGCGGCCGGCAGAAATACCACGAAGTATAATTTTGTGAAAAAAGAGAATCTCGAAAATTAGTCGAGATATCCGAGAGAGAGAGAGAGAGGCTGTTAATTAGAAAAATACTAAGATTTTTGCAGGCGCGCATACGACGGCTGTGATGCCATACTGTGTGGAGGGATAGAGAATGGGATTAAAAGATTGCAGTGGACACTGAATTCAAAGAATAAAAATAAGGATGAAATGCACAAGTGGACTTGATACCTTTATTTACAAGTGAGATGGCGGGTAAATTGATGCTTTTTTATGTGAAATGATGAATATTTAAAGCCTTACGATTAAACCAATTCCTGACAGGTGTTTGAACAGTAAATCCTCAACCCTCTCTGTTTTGAAGGGCCGAGTAGAGATATAATATTGCCATCTAATTCACTGTGACTTGTTGTGGTGTCAACGTTTTCGTTTTTTTTCCTTTTTAGAACACGAATTGCTCTAAAGTTGCGTTGGCGCACAGCAGCATTGTCTTTCGCGATATGGATGGATTATTGGAGGGATATGGATTACTGATGGATATGGATTACTGATATGGATGAGATAGTTCAAGTGGCTGATGAGTTCTATAGAGATTTATACAGTACCAGTGGCACCCACGACAATAATGGAAGAGAGAATAGTCTAGAGGAATTAGAAATCCCACAGGTAACGCCGGAAGAAGGAAAGAAAGGCTTGCGAGCCATGCAAAGGGGGAAGGCAACTGGGGAGGATGAGGTAACAGCAGATTTGTTGAAGGATGGTGGGCAGAATGTTCTAGAGAAAGTGGCCACCCTGTATACGCTATGCTTCATGACCTCGAGCATACCGGAATCTTGGCAGAACGTTAACATAATCCTAATCCATAAGAAAGGGGACGCCAAACACTTTAAAAATTATAGACCGATCAGCTTACTGTCAGTTGCCTACAAACTATTTACTAAGGTATTCGAAAATAGAATCAGGAACACGTTAGACTTCTGTCAAGCAAAGGACTAGGCAGGATTCCGTAAAGGCTACTCAACAATAGACCATATTCACACTATCAATCAGGCGATAGAGAAATGTGGCGAATATAACCAACCCTCATATGTAGCTTTCATTGATTACGAGAAAGCGTTTGATTCTGCCGAAACCTCAGCAGTTATGGAGGCATTACGGAACCAGGGTGTAGACGAGCGGTATGTAAAAATACTGAAAGATATCTATAGCAGCTCCCTAGCCACCGTAGTACTCCATAAAGAAAGCAACAACATTCCAATTTAAAAAGGCGTCAGGCAGGGAGATACGATCTCTCCAATGCTATTCACAGGGTGTTTACAGGAGGTATTCAGAGACCTGGATTGGGAAGAATTGGGGACAAAAGTTAATGGAGAATACCTTAGTAACTTGCGATTCGCTGATGATATTGCCTTGCTTAGTAACTCAGGGAACCAAATGCAATGCATGCTCACTGACTTGTAGAGCCAAAGCAGAAGGGTGGGTCTAAAAATTTATCTGCAGAAAACTAAAGTAATGTTTAACAGCCTCGGAAGAGAACAGATTTACGATAGGTAGCGAGGCACAAGAAGTGGTAAGGGAATACATCTACTTAGGACAGGTAGTGACCGTGGATCCGAATCATGAGACTGAAATAATCAGAAGAATAAGAATGAGCTGGGGGGGCATTTGGCAAGCATTCTCAGATCATGAACAGCAGGTTGCCATTATTCCTCAAGAGAAAAATGTATAACAGCTGTGTGTTACCAGTACACACGTACGGGGCAGAAACCTGGAGGCTTACGAAAACGGTTCTAATTAAATTGAGGACGACGCAACGAGCTATGGAAAGAAGAATGATAGCTGTAACGTTAAGGGATAAGAAGAGAGCAGATTGGGTGAGGGAGCAAACGCGAGTTAATGACATCTTAGTTGAAATCAAGAAAAAGAAATGAGCCTGGGCAGGTTATGTTGTGAGGAGCAAAGATAACCGATGGTCGTTGAGCATTACGGACTGGATTCTAAGGGAAGGGAAGCGTAGCAAGGGGCGGCAGAAAATTAGGTGGGCGGATGAGATTACGAAGTTTGCAGGGACAACATGGCCACATTTAGTACATGATAGGAATGGTTGGAGAAATATGGGAGAGGCCTTTGCCCTGCAGTGGGCGTAACGAGGATGATGATGATGATGATGATGATGATGATGATGATGATGATGACATATCTCACTTTCTTTCCTGCAAGCGTTTTCAAGATGAGTTGATAGATGGTAGGAGCCGCTACTCCTCAATTTTTGACCGCTTTATGCATTCTATGTCAACTTGATGTCCAGAGATGCCTTCGCCTTTAAACGCATGTGTTTATATCTGTGTTACGTACGCGTGAACCATATACGCCTACTTATGCTATTGCAACATAGAGAGTATTATAGGGGTTAATAATATGCAGTTTTATTGTAAACTAGAACAGAGATTTGGCCACCATTTCACGTAACGTGAACGTTTGCTGGCATCTACATCTACTAGAAGTATAAATGGCTACCGAGTAAAGAGCACTGGAAAGTCATCTATCAGATGTTGGCCAACAACTCAAACAGCACTTCTACATAGCGATAATCAGTTTAGTGATCGTACACCATCAAGAACAAAGAGCTGGAGACCATAGATTCTACAGCCTATTCATCATTCTTCGTACGCTTATGCTATGCACAGTTCTAATACGCAAAGTTCCAGTGGACACAGTTAACCTGTTTTATGGAGTATACATAGATTAGGGCTTTAGCATACTACACGTGTACTTGTTTATCTTTCTTGGGTGACCGCTTTTCACCGGTAACATATGTTACACGTATTTCGCTAAGCGCCGGACATGCCTGCATGTATGGGAAGTTTCTAGAATGTTATCGATGGTTGTATCTGTTGTCTGTTGTCGCCGAATGTATTGTTATTCGATTGTATACACAAAGAGAACTATTTTTGTAGAGAAGCCTTTGTGATCGTTTGCTTTATTTGGCTAATAAGTAAGAGTTTGGTGATCGTACACCTTCAAGAACACTGAGCTGGAGACCATAGATTCTACTACCTATTCATCATTCTTCGTACGCTTATGCCATGCACAGTTCTAATACGCACAGTTCCAGTAGACACAGTTCACCTGTTCAATAGACTATATACATCGATTAGGGCTTTAGCATACTACACGTGTACTTGTTTATCTTTATTGGGTGACCGCTTGTCACCGGCTAACATATGTTAAACGTTTTTCGCTCAGCGCCGGACGCACCTGCACGTATGGGAAGTTTCTCGAATGTTATCGATGGTTGTATCCGTTATCTGTTGTCGCCGAACATAGTGTTATCCGATTGTATACACGAAGCGAACTCTACAGAAATTTTTTGAAGATACGGAGTTCCAGCGGCTTCAGTGGAACCACGTTATCGACAAAAGGCTACGCGCTTGACTCGCAGATCAGATGTTGACGATTACCACTAGTATCCGGGACTGTAATTGTGCTTGGGTGTTCTTTTACGGAACAAGTTGGACCAATGAAGAGTTGGTTTCTATACGTGCAGTAATACCACCATTTTGTTTTTCAAGGTCACTGCAAAGGGACGATATGGCTGCGGATTTAGGAACGTGCGTCGATACCAATAATGAAGCCGCTGTCAGTTGAATGAAGCGGTTGTTGCGCACTCATGTATTAAAGGGGACAACCACTGGTTGCCAGTTTGGGATAAGAGGCAAACAGCGCATCTTGGCAATTAAATAATGAGTCAGCTTAACTGTAAGTTGAACTGCACCCATGTACGTATTCACATTAGGCGAAGTACCGTCAATGAAGAGTTGGTTTCTATACGTGCAGTAATGCCACCATTTTGTTCTTCAAGGTCACTGCAAAGGGACGATATGGCTGCGGATTTAGGACCGTGCGTCGATACCAATAATGAAGCCGCTGTCAGTTGAATGAAGCGGTTGTTGCGCACTCATGTATTAAAGGGGACAACCGCTGGTTGCCAGTTTGGGATATGAGGCAAACTGCGCATCTTGGCAATTAAATAACGAGTCAGCTTAACTGTAAGTTGAACTGCACCCATGTACGTATTCACATTAGGCGAAGTACCGTCGAGTACGACTGCCAGCCTTCGAGAAAGGAAACGTAGCCATGTGTATAGTGCACCGTGTGGCCGCTTCTAAGAAAGCGCGCTTTACGAAATAAAGAATGGTTTATTTCAAATTCTTACGGCAGAACTATATAAAAGATTCAAGCAATCTTTTTGCGTCCAATGGCTTATCAGATCGTAGAAATGTCTACGACACCCGTTCGGGTTTCCTTTGTAGCAACTGCTACGAACTGGTGGATGTCTGATTTTCCCTTTATTAATTACGTCTCTCCAGCTTGCTGGTTTCCGCAGAACTATTACGTCAAATTCGAGGAGTGCGCTAGGCCTAACCTCATCGGATCAATGCAATAGACATTCGCTCAAACTGTGTTTGCGGCTCGTGAAGACTGAACCGAGCGCATCCTGCAATGTATCACCAATTTTCTAGCATCATTCTCTCGTTCATAGGGAAGTAACTTCTCGGGAGACAGCAATATCTATCGCGAGAACCTGCCTCAGAATTTTCTACTTCTCGACGATGTCGCCTGCCATTAATTTCCTGCATGCCCTGCCTATACTGCTACCTACGTCATAAAACAATGTGGCCAATAATCGTGGAGAAGACAAAGTATGTGGTTTCAGGCAATCGATGCAGTTAATTTGTAACAAAATCTGCGGAACCCTCAGGCGTGCTGGTTTGAAAAGTTGACCGACGCACATGTGAAGAGAAACGTCGCTAGCAATTTTCACTGTTACCTGTTGAACTCGAAAAAGGTACACAGCTAATCCGCGTATAAACAATGTAGTTCAGTATGTAGCAGAAGTAGTGTAGGACATAGTAATGACTGCATCCTTAATATTTGTTTTTTTTTTCGTCGTTAAGGCTTTGCATCAGCTATTCCAAATTGACTCAATATTCAGCCGGTAGACAGTTTGCATGGCGTAACGGGAAACAGCCTAAAGCGTAACATATCTTTTTCTATTAATTGTACGTACAGAAATGCTGCAACTTTGCATAGTCAATTATCAACGACTGTGTGGTTAATACTGAATAATTTGTTAGGTATAACTGTGAAATACCGTTTTCATCAAGCAAATATTACCCTCGTCGTGACAGCGAAATTGAAGCGGTAAGTAGCCCTACTTACGCGGTGCCCTGCAGCAAAAATTCTTCTAAATTAACCTGAGTTCCACCAAAAAGTCCTCCACGAAGGCTGCGTCGAGCGATGCAAGAAAAATTCAAGCGGAACAGCTTTGTTCTTAGTTACAGATTATGAGCACGAATTCACCAAATGTAGTGCTTGTCTCGCAATTTCTTCTGAGCGCACCAGCACTCACGTTGGCATTGCAAATTTCTGCAACCGAGCAATTAGCCCACGAGCGTATAAATAAGAAGTAATTAACACACATTTGTCATTTCTCTAGATAATTGCTAATTGCATATTTCCACAAGAAAATATAATCTCTACGGCGTTGCGCCAGAAAAATTTTGTTATTTCATCTTGAAACATATGGAATATAGGCGAACATAACTTTGATATGATGGCGCCAAATAACACCAATATTACATCCCTACTTTGTTTAGTTGCACTAGAAAGAGTATATTGAACACTGCAGGTTTCAGCTACCATGTTCTGACTATGAAAAAATTCTGATTCTGAAATAAAAATGGCCTAAATACTTTCTGCTAGGGTATTGTTTGCTTAATATCACATCTTTGCGCTAGCTTTACTTTTGTGCACCAAGTGTCGGAAAAATAATTGGCTCTGAATCCTAACGCTGTTTCTTCATACGAAACAAACTAGAGAGGTGGCAGGGTTCGGTGTTAAGACACAGCCGTAACACAGATAGTTTCCGTCCTGTTCATTTGTGGATAGCTTTGCGACACCATTCCTTAATTTCATCATTTACTTCTGCAAGTAGTGCACACCAAATGCATTAAGATGCTATAAGCAGTAGCATCCGGCTTGCCATACTGGTAAGTAAATTTGTTTTCAAGCAAAACAAAACTGATGTTAACCAGCACTGTCATCCCGACCGACTGTGTCAATAGAGACACCATTTCTTAATTTCATGATTTACTTCTGCAAGTAGTGCACACCAAATGCATTAAGATGCTATAAGCAGCAGCATCCGACTTGCCATACTGGTAAGTAAATTTGTTTTCAAGTGAAACAAAACTGACCACGGTCATCCCGACCGACTGTGTCAATAGCGAGCATACGCACCGAAGAACTCTGCCAATGGAACCACCAGCCTGAGACAAACTGCACACATTCTAGGTAAGGAAACCACCATACAGTCTCTGGGATCTTTGCGTAAGTTCTTATTATTTCCCAAAGGTATCTGGGCATATGCAGAAGGCGATTGATGAATGCTGAGAGAAAAGGTTGGCAGCAGACGTTTTTATTTTCACATTATCTTTTTGTCATTGAAGAATGATAGCATTCGTTTTCTTGCTCTGCAATATGCATTGGCTAATCTAGTATGGAGCGTGATGGAGAACTAAGGTATGATGATTTTTCTGCTGAACGCATTACACGAATAGCTGGACAAAAAGGGGGCAACAGCAAAGGCACGTATTTCTTTTTACGAACGATTTTTGTAAGGCTCCAATTATTCAAAAAATTATTATAGGAACATTCATTTACAAGTAACAGGTACGTGTGGAGAACGTTTAAAAAGCGTCTATACATCGGAAAGATTGGACGTTTATTTATAGTATCATCTTGTACTATTTACGATTGATTGATTGAATCCTTGATTGATTGATTCAATCATTGAAATATTTAATAAAATGTTGGCCTGTGGCCTAAGTTGGGGTAAGGGATAAGGTGAAAGGAAGGGTGTGTGCCTCCTTATTGTAGGACAGCCTAGCTTTAATTCTTCTGGTGGCACCTTCTTGCAGTGCAGACGTTGAAGCATCGGCTCCGTTTCTTTTTCCATGCTCCGCTTGCCAAATCTGAGAGTGCAACAAAAAGAAGCATACCACTGGATCTGCGAAGCGACGGTGAATTTACTGACATCAAGATTCGAGGTTGGGCTTGTTTCTTCACAATTTTACGGCACGTTTTCTGCTCCTTAGTGAGGAGTAGTGCCTTTGTTGGGCCTAGTCAGCCCACGTGACCGCAGCCATGCCGGATTCAAACATGGAAGATGAAGATTTTGCTGGAAATGAAGGAAACAATGACCAGGACGATTACGGCTGGCAAGAAGTGGCTGGCCGAAGATCACGAGCTAGCACAAAGGCTGTGGATGAGGAGAGCACATTGCCATGTAAAAGCGAGAACGTGGAGTCAAGGGAACCGCCGTCGGCGGAATGGTCAATAATCGGGTTATAAAAGCTTCGAGGAGGCCTCAAGTGCTCGAGGAGCACAGAAAGATTATTATACGACCTCGAGGAGGGCTCAATTGGAATAAGGTGAGCACCACCACGATTGGTTCCGCAGTCATCGAGGCGTCCGGCCTAACGGAAGAGGAGGCGGTGAAGATGTCTGCCCGAACTTCACTCAAAATATCATCGTAGTCAGCACACCTAAGCCCGAACATGCTGCGAAGTTCGTTAGAATCAAGTCATTCAAGATTGTGGAAGCGGAATACGAGGCAACTGCATACGAAGCGGCACCACATGCCACATGCAAAGGCGTCATCCGAAGCGCGGACATCAGAGACTCGCAAGCTATGATAACAAGAAACATCGTGCATGACTTGAACCCGCTTGCGCTGGCTGCGAAGCGGATCAAGACGTCAGGGTCGGTCATTGTACTTTTCGATGGACTCAAAGTGCCCAATTTTGTCAGGTACGGATCCACACTAGTGAGATGCTACCTGTACAGGAAGCAATTCGTCGTCTGCTTCACCTGCGGAAGGGTCGGGCACCACTCTGATGTGTGTCGAACACCTGACTTTGTTCAGTGCAGGGTATGTGGAACTCGCAACCCAGGGGATGAACATGGGTGTGTACCTAAGTGTAAATTTTGTGAACGTGATCACCCTACCGGCGACAAGTTTTGTAAGCAAAGATTTCAAATTCCTTACGTCGTACGACTTCGTCGAAGAGAGCGCTACAGGACTCGGTCGTCAACAAGAGTGCAGTCGGAAGCGCAACAGCTGGCGCCCAACCATCGCCCCGAGGACAGGGAGTTCTCACGCTCCTGGAGTCGCACGAGATCCAGGCATCGTTCACTATCCAGGGAGAGAAGACACTCCAAGTCAAGGGAAGCGCAGGTGCGCTTCGTGCAAAGGGACTCAATACCTGGCGAGAAGAAGACGCCAGGAACCACTTGGGCTTACAAAGTAAAAGGTATGGCGAGAGTTGCTGGGGGTGGCTCGGCTGCTGTGGGTGATGACAATGATGCCAGAATAGAGCAATTAATTAAAGAAGTAACTTCTTTAAGAGAAGCCAATGAAGAATTAACTAGGCAGGTAGCAGAGCTTCGTAAAAAAGAGCAGTTGAGCTCTGCTAGAGCAGAGATAGATAGACCTGTAAGCAAAACCAGCGATCCAGGGGAATCCAGCTCTCCTGCCCCTAAAAAGAGGGCGGTGAGTTCCGAGGATGTGTCAGTCCTCTCAGCCCTCAGTGAAATAAAAGATGCAATTAAAGCGATAAGAGAGACAGTGGAAACGACCAACCTTAAAGTGGACAAATTGTGGAAATGGAGGCTAACGGCGGAGAAAAGACTTAGGAAAATTGAGACGCGAGGGGATGACGACGATGAGTATCTGCCATCGGAGGCGGATAGTACAAAGTCCATTCCTGGATTGTCGGAGGTCATCACAAAGAGGAAAATAGCGGGTAATAGAAAGGCAGCCTCACCTAATAACTATGAACAGTAACGATGTATTTAACTTGTGGCAATGGCATTGTCGCGGGTTCCAACAAAAAAAGCAGCACTGCGACAGGTGATCAGGTCATCTGAGGGTAGGCCAAAAGTAATTATGCTGCAGGAAACCTAAGCGGACGAAATTATGCTTACTGGGTAAAAAGTTATGTGTAGAGACAACAAAAAAACGGGGAGGGGGTTGGCGACCCTCATTGACAAAAAGTTGTCATACATTGAGCATGATGTTCATCTTAGACAATCCAGGTTTGAATTTATTCTAGTTGAGATAATACTTAAAAGGAACAGAAGCAAGACGCAAAGCATTTTCTGTTTGAATATTTACAGAGAAAAGACGGAGAAAAGAGAAAAGACGGGGAATGCGGGAGATGGAAATTCAAGACGATGAGCAAAACGTGAACAAGGTGAATGCAGGAGCCAACGTTTCGACAAGTGGACTTCTCTTCTTCCAGGTGAACAAGGTGAATGCAGGAGCCAACGTTTCAACAAGTGGACTTGTCTTCTTCAAGAAGACAAGTCCACTTGTCGAAACGTTGGCTCCTGCATTCACCTTGTTCACGTTTTGCTCATCGTGGGGATACACTTGGAACACAAAGATGGGAGAGGAGCTATGCAGTCTTGTCACGGATCTGGGGATATGCTTGATTACTGATACGGCGTATCCCACCCGTTGTGGCACGTCCACAAGCAGGGACTCCAGGCAAGATCTTATTTTTGTAAACAACTCAAGATGAGCCAATTGGGAAAATTCTAACAGGGATCTCGGGAGCGATCATTATATCATACACATAACCATACGCATACCGAGACAGGAAACTAGAATCTTCAAATTCACTGATTGGGATCAGTTCAGAAAAATAAGGGCGAACAGAAGGAAAGTGGGGCCTCTAGATGCCGAGCAGGATCCCCTTCAGACGTAGGTCATCCAGCTCATAGAGGACGTCAAAGAGGCCACTAAAGAAATCAGGACAGAGGAAAATATTGAGGCTATGGACAGCAGGCTGGCGCATCTGATTGAGGCCAAACAGTCTATATTACAGAGATAGAAAACGCAGAGAGCTAACAGAAGGCTAAGGAAAAAATAGCGCAATTAAACAGAGAAATTGATGATCACTCGAAGACCCTCGTGAAGCAACAGTGAGATGAGATCTGTAATTTGGTTGATGGTAGACTCAAACATGGAGGTAGCTGGAACCTCCTCAAGCACTTGCTCAACGAGAATGAAACAAGGACAAGCAAGAGAACAGCTATATCTAAGTTGGTTCATCAGGAAAGCCATAATAAAACACAGAAGGATATCATTGATAGTCTCGCTGCCAAATATCTCCCACTTAAACAATTAAACGAAGAAGATGAGAGCCCCGAATATACGGGAGGCATATTTGAAGAACTTGACCGGGAGTTCACTGAGAGTGAAGTGAGGGCGGCTCTTCACAATCTTAATAGTAGATCGGCGGCTGGACCTGACGGAATAACTAACAAGATATTAAGAAATCTGGATGATGAATCAATTTCTTATCTAACTGTACATTTCAATGAATGTTGGAGAAAAGGGGTATACTCAGAGAAATGGAGGCTCGCCAATACTATCGTCATACCAAAGCCAGGAAAACAACTCACTCTGGACAACCTCCGTCCTATTTCCTTAACGTCATGTCTAGGCAAAGCTATGGAACATGTCATTTTAAATCGACTCACTAAATACGTTGAGCTGAACGACATTCTCCCATACAACTTGATCGGCTTTCGTCCCGGGCTGTCAACTCAGGATGCTATGCTGCTCATCAATCACCAACTTATACAGGCCAGCCCAGCGCATACGAAAGCTCTTTTGGGATTGGATGTGGACAAAGCTTTTGATCGTATAAAGTATAAGGCAACACTTGGCGTCCTCTCGGAGATGGGGTTAGGTAAGAGACTTTTTAACATGATTAAGGACTTTCTTAGAAATCGTACTGCGCAACTCATGCTGGGTGAGCTTAAATCAGAAGCTAAGAGTTTGGGAAATAGGGGCACTCCAAAAAGGTCTGTGCTCTCACCCATGCTATTTAATTTAGCAATGTCCAAGGTTGCAAGAATTCAGGAGAAAATTGAGGGAATGCGTTATGTGGTATATGCCGACGACATAACCATATGGAGTGCGAAGGGTAATGTAGGACAGACAGAGACCAGATTACAGGAAAGCTTATATGTTGTAGAGAACACACTGAAAGACATGGGGTTGAAATGCTCGGCAGCCCAATCAGAACTCTTGGTCATTAAACATCGCAGAAAGGGTCGGAAACCAAGAGGTTATTTTCCGGAAGATGAGCCAAGAGTGTGCCTATGCACTCATGAAGGAACCGCAGTCAGGCTAGTTGAAACAATCAAGGTTCTTGGGTATCACATAGACGGAAACAATGCTAACTATAGAACAATACAACATATCTCGAATAAAACAGATGAAGTCATTAGGTTACAAAGGAGAATTACCAATAGACACAGACGCTTAGGAGAAGACAGCGCTTAGAGGCTAATACACGCCTTTGCTGTCTGTCATTTCAGTTATGTGGCTGGATTATTCAAATGAAAGCAGGCAGAACTTAACAAACTTCATGTGATGCTCAGGAAGCTCGTTAAAGTAGCCCTAGGGATACCCATTAACGCTGCAACTGACAAACTCATGAGTCTAGGGGTGCACAACACAATGGAAGAAATCGCGGAGGCCCAACAGCTAGCGCAACACGAAAGATTGACAAAATCACGAGCTGTCAGGAAGATACTACAGGCAATAGGTGCAGAACTGAATGCATCAAGGAGCCCATTAGAGGCTGAAGTAGAATTAAGGGCTGACGTTAGGAACAAAATCAGAACTAACCCATCCCCGGAAACATGCATCAAGAATAACATGTCGAAAGGAGTAAGGCAAGAGCTAAAGCACTCTTGCAGGAAATAGAACAACGGAACCAATTGGCAGCTATAGTTGATGCAGCCTGGGTGAAAGGTAAAGAGGAATATACGGCCATTGTCTCAAATTATCAAGGGAAGGTGCAAGATGCTATCACTATTTTTACAAAGAACCCCATGGTGGTGCAACAAGTGGCAATGGCTCTAGCCATCAGGAGTAATAAGTGGGCCTTCATTTACAGTGATTCGAAATCCGCTATAAAGTGTTTTGATAAAGGCTACGTTGCTGGTGTTGCAGCTAAACTTTTGGAAAACATTGGAATTATGAGAACTGAAATTCGATGGTTTCCTGCGCATATGGGTAAAGTGGACGAGACTCAGATAAACATCAATGAGGTTGCTCATGACTTGGCACGAGGACTTGCTAACTGTGACAGTCACAACCGAGCCGTTCACCATCAAGCCAGGGAATCTAGAGGTCATTTATAACATACAATGACATTACCGAACACTACTATTTAGGATGCAGGCAATTCCCATTGCCACATTCAAAACTGAACAGTGCTCAGGCAGTCTCACTGCGCTTATTGCAAACAGGTACATATCGCACACCGTACACCATTTATAAAATATATCCTGAGAGGGAGATTAAGATGAACTGGAACGATTCTAATGGCATCACTGGAATCAGACATATGCTGGAGGGGTGTCCCGCGACTCTCCTTAACCTCGTTGAAGATTGGACACAGCGGGAGAAAAGGATTCAAATCCCATTGTTTCAGGACCAACTAAGGGCCGTCCAGAGGGCCCATGATGTCTCTGAAAGGCTTGGCCTGACAGCGCCAACGTGCGAGTGACCCGCCTTGGCTTAAGAAGCCGAGCCTCCGGACCTTATTACAATAAATGTTTTCACACACACACCTTCTTGCAGTGCGACCAAGTCTTCGTACGACTCCCCCCTTAGAGGTCGGGTATGCTTGTGACTGAAGCTGGCTGTAGCAGGACAGCAACAGATCAGATGTTTCATGTCGATGTTGGCTACAAGGCTATTGGGGCATTTCACTTGTGTTCTTCTCCACTTGCTCAGAATATCTGATGCAACCAATGCTTTAGCTCTTGTCTTGAGGAAAACAACCTGGGCTCATCTGCCTAGGCGAGTGCGAATGGGAGGACTCATGCTAGGAGTGGACTCGCACAGTAGAACCTTACCCTCATCATTCGGTTCAGGTCTGGCACAATGACCGATGACGAGAGGCTATTAGTATGTTCAAGCAATGGTCAGCTTACAATAATGCTGCGATGGCGGTCCTCCCTAATTTTATCGCATGCAGCCTCATGGGCCGCCCTGTTCCTCGCTCCCTCCTACTGCTGGTGTGTGTCCAATATATGAGAAAGCGTACACGTTTATTATGCCACCGGTGGCCGCAGGGTTGTTTTATGTGTTGTGCTATGGTAGTGGTGTAGGATCAAGGGTTCAGTTGCTTGAGGACATCTTGGCTCTCAGTGTAAATGTGAACGGGGGCTTCTGTGTGCCCATCGCAGAGTTTAATGGCTCTTTCGGTGGCAGTCCTGTGAGCATAGCCGCTGTGGGTCACGGCGCGTGATTGGCCGTTTTCTTTGTAGTAAGCGTCAGCAGCAAGCACTTTGCCGGAACATTCAGAGTATTGTAAGGCAGCTTCAATGTATATTTTTGCTCCTTGTTGTATTTTTGTTCCCTGCTTTCGCCTTGATGTTCGTGAGGATGGGTCTCGGTTCCGCAACCTTTATATCATCCCAGCGTGGAAGCAGTTGTTCCAGCTCTGGCAGGTGCAGGTTCGTGCCACGCCATCTAATTAGCTTTCGTGAACCATTCCACGTGTTCTTGAATCTCGATTTGTTTACGGTGCTTGAAATAGTGCTTTTGCAGGTGCCGAACTAGCATACTATACCAATAGAGTGAAGCTGAGTATCGCCTTGATTGCACGTCTCGTCTGAATCGCATCTCGTCGTCTGCGCCTGTGCGCCTTCGCAGAGAAGAAACACGGCGGCGCCCTTGCAGTTGCCAATTCCGAAGTATGGGCGCCATGAGGAGCGGTTCTTCCGAAGTTGATTATAATAACTCTACGGCTAAAGGTTTCACACTAGCTAGTCTGATAAGCACCGCAGTAGCTTAATGATTAAGGCGTTGCACTGCGGAGGTCAAGTGCACCCATTCAGTGGCGCCCACGGCAGCCGAATTTCGAAGGAGCGAGACGCTAGAAAATAAAATGGAGCCCTCGAGAACTTGTAATTATTTTCATGCAGGTTAATTACTCTAAATGGCTAAAGTTGCTGAAAAATCTACCATTATCGCGTGCCTCATAATCAAATCGCGCTTTCGGTAGGTAAACCTCACAGTTAAGGGTCTAGCGTTATCCTCTGACAATATTCAAAGAGGGTCAGTTTCAGGCATTGTAAAAATTGAGCGAAAATGTGCTCTAACCTGTTATCCGGCGTTTATGAGCCATTTTAACTCAGTATATTGAAAAATGTCAACGTTACCTCGAGCTTACATGTCGCGAAAGAAAGGCTCGTCTTACTTTAACTGCATGGTGAAAATTTAACTTTTGTAGATGTCATTAGATCTGGAAGGAATTCTGGGGCCTCGTATTCTCCATATCTACATTTTTATGCTCGGTTTGTACGATTTCCCATATTCCTTAGTGAACTCAGCGAAATCACGTAGATTACATCGCTTGACTGTAAGGGGCATAGGTTGTGGGTAATGCGCTGAGGAAGTCAAAGCGTATCAGTTAACTGCAGCCTTTCTAGTAAATTATGTACTTGAGCAGGACTGGAGCGTTATAAGCGTGTTTGACAAATAGGCGCTACGGAATTCAGTGCTCTCTCTTCGCACAACTATTGTAACGACGAAAATTAAATTTACTGAAAAGACGGGTAATACTTTACCTTTTGTGCATGCGAATTTCAGTGTGCCTGATTAAATCGGAATTTTTGTGAAAGAACAAGTAGCAGTTTCGGAGACAGGGCAAAGCATTTCGTTGTCACATGGAAGTATTAATCAACTACACAAATATCGTTCACAGCTTTATTGGCCGTATAAGTCGCAGTAACTATTGACTTACTATCATTTCTATGCTATATATGATTAGGCAGAACCATAGAGTCTCATACAATAATTAATGCAGGAAACTCTGGCGTTAGTGTGTACGGTAGCGGCAATGCGTATGGTTCTAACAGCATTGTGCATGTTCGCAGCGTCTTCTGCACTTTGAAGAATGTAGATTGCTGTGAAGTTCATGGCAACGAATGCATATGAATCCTTAAATATACAAAGCCACAAGAACGTCTGAATCGACAAGCACGAAGATCACGCAAATCCACGTACTTCCCATCATTCCCATGATGGGTTAATGACTGCAGCGCTGGAGTTCCCTCTAGTATATTGTGGGAAACTCTATGCGCATAACCCTGTCCCACGACCTTAGCTGGATCGCGCATGCAACTGACATAATTTCGTCAGCGAACGAGGCCCTTGAATTCCTGAAACGTCACCTTTGTAATACTCGACAACACGTGAAGCTACTCCAATAAAAATCATTGGTCAGACCACATGTAGAATATGCCGCCACCATCTGCAACCCCCCCCCCCCGAACATATACCGCCAATGCACTGAAATCAGTTCAGAATTGGGTGACTAGATTCGTCCATTCTTCACATTCATATAACATCAGCATTTCTCTCTTAAAGGCAGAATATAGATTGACGCCTCTTGCTCTTCGTCACCACAACGCCACGTTTTCTCTTTATCACAATTTTTGTACAGCTCGCTAAGCCGTCCACCTTACATCCCGCCATCGTCATTACACATGTAACAGCGCATCAACCTCCAACCAGCCTCGTACTCCAACGCGAGCTTTCACATTTCAAGCTTCATTTATTTCTCGGACTGCCAAATATTGGAACGACCTCAGCTTCAATGTGGCGGCCATCTCATATGACTAAGAATTTCCGGAAACTGTTAAAACTTGTATTTCACCATGGCACCTGCCTTTTCTTGTGTATACATGTTAAACACTTCTTATGAAATACCCCGAATGTGGTTTTTATGATAATTCCTCATCATCATCATCATCAGCCTGGTTGCGCCCACTGCAGGGCAAAGGCCTCTCCCATGCTTCTCCAACAACCCCGGTCATGTACTAATTGTGGCCATGCCATCCCTGCAAACTTCTTAATCTCATCCGCCCACCTAACTTTCTGCCGCCCCCTGCTAAGCTTCCCTTCCCTTGGGATCCAGTCCGTAACCCTTAATGACCATCGGTTATCTTCCCTCCTCATTACATGTCCTACCCATGCCCATTTCTTTTTCTTGATTTCAACTAAGATGTCATTAACTCGCGTTTGTTCCCTCACCCAATCTGCTCTTTTCTTATCCCTTAACGTTACACCTATCATTCTTCTTTCCATAGCTCGTTGTGTCGTCCTCAATTTGCGTAGAACCCTTTTCGTAAGCCTCCAGGTTTCTGCGCCGTAGGTGAGTACTGGTAAGACACAGCTATTATATACTTTTCTCTTGAGGGATAATGGCAACCTGCTGTTCATGATTTGGGAATGCCTGCCAAACGCACCCCAGCCCATTCTTATTCTTCTGATTATTTCCGTCTCATGATCCGGATCCGCCGTCACTACCTGCCCTAAGTAGATGTATTCCCTTACGACTTCTAGTGCGTCGCTGCCTATTGTAAATTGCTGTTCTCTACCGAGACTGTTAAGCATTACTTTAGTTTTCTGCACATTAATTTTTAGACCCACTCTTCTGCTTTGCCTCTCCAGGTCAGTGAGCATGCCTTGCAATTGGTCCCCTGAGTTACTAAGCAAGGCAATATCATCAGCGAATCGCAAGTTACGTTATGATAATTAAATGAAATGAAATGATAAAGTATATTCATAACGGAAAGCGCTCGCTTGGGCTGCATCTGGCTTCAACCCCTTTGCGACAAATGAGATCACGTGATCTCCATGACTAAGCACGCGAGACGACGGCGCACGTGACGCGACCGGCCATCTCGGCTCGCCTATAATAAACTACGTCCCCGCCACAGATTACCTCCGATACACAGCGCGGCAAGCGTATGCGTTCAACTGCACGGAGCGGTTTCTACGTGTACGAAGCCGGTGACTACAACAGTTAGCGCAGAAACTTATAATGATGAGAAATAAAGAGAGAATTTTTTTAAACAAAAAGTATCTGTTTTTTTAAAGCAACCACTTTTGAAATTGTCTATAACTTCAGCCGTAGTTCAAGGGCATTGTGCGGCCGCTTCCTCGCTGCTATGGGAACTGCTAAGCAAACTCGCAGCTAATTTACATTGCAAGCCGAAAAAAACCACACCGCCAACTTCGACCACTCCAAGGTCACAAAATAAACAGCGCACCACGATAGGGGCACGAAATGTAGCTTTGACTCTTCGGGCGAGAAGCGGGAGAACTATGGGGAGAAGCTCAGAAAGAAGGGCGGGAAAGCCACTAACAGTGAAGCGTACTGCGATGTCCACTCGGATCCAATGCTCATCTTTGTTTTCGGTAGTATGTGTGGTTCCGTTTGCCTGAAGATGAAGAAAAAACGCGATCCCGTGTAAAGAACAGTTCTTGTGAGTTCCCTAATGGAACATCATCCAACTATAAGGAAGGCTGTTATTACTTTTCAACGGCTATTTTTGTTTAAACGATTTAAGTTTACTGAGATTCTAATGTATATTGTGAAAACTGGAGACATGATATGTGTAATGTCTACGAGAATTCTAACGCTTCCGAAAGCCTGAGCTATACAAATGTTTACCGAACGCTTGTTTTTTACCTATCTTTAAGCAATAAACGAGGCGGCCGTGCTTTAATACATGAACAAATCAGGTTGATTATATTTCGTAGAAATAAGCGGAATCTTATAAGTACTGTGGGCTGGACATTTCAAGGTTTCCGAGATAATTACAGTGTTTGCAGTGTATTACCTCTACAAGCCTTCTACATCATTATAGGAGCCTTCTACGGACAATCCAGAATTTAGCCCCTCAATACTAAACAAACTATGAGAGTCATCGATATCCAATCTAATAGAAGTCAATGCATCGCAGTCTCTATCGTGCAACAGAAGTTTCCGGCATTGGTAGAGAAGGCAGCCTTTAGGGTGATTACCAAGTGCTTTAAAACGTTTTACTTCCATTAGCTTAGGCCGTATATCTACGCTGACTCACGCGCGGCCGTCAGGGCTATCGCTTCGGGAATGGTTGCGAGATAGGTGAAGGCAAAAGCAAGTGCAGAACTAATTTTGACCCCGTGCATTATATTATATGGTTCCCCGCTCACACGGGCGACAACGTGCTGCCTGGTTGCCCAAACCCGAATGAGATTGCTCACCGCCGTGCGCTAGAATTAACGCGCCGCGACGGCGGTGGGGCTACATTGGATCCGGAGGAGCTCGGCCACAGCGACCCCTTATTAACCTTTCATGAGATCGTCTCCCACTATAAAGAGGAAGGCAGGCGCTTCCCGCCCCCACACCGAAATCTATGCAGATCTCAATCGATTACGCTTAAGATGCTTCAGACGAGGTGATATCCCTCGCGAGGTTTCTTAAGCAGGATTCACCCAGAAATTGACCCACAGTGCCCGGATTGTGGGGAGGAGGTTAGCACTCTATCTCATATCCTCTGGCAGTGTCCTGCGTCACGGGATGCGTCCCTCACCAGCGAACTGGACTGGGACGAGGCCATATCTAGTACGCAACTCAAGCTCCAGTTCATGGCCGTCCAGAGGGCCCGTGAAAGAGCGGAGAGGCTTGGCCTCCCGATTCCGACATGGGAGCAGCCAGAGGTGAGCCGGGGTCCCCAACGGTTCTCCGCCGGCTAGTCCCTCAGGACCTCAATAAAAGTTAATTGTCTGTCTGTCTGTCTGTCTGTCTGTCTGTCTGTCTGTCTGTCTGTCTGTCTGTCTGTCTGTCTGTCTGTCTGTCTGTCTGTCTGTCTGTCTGTCTGTCTGTCTGTCAGCTTCGCTGTTTCCCTGCTCCCTAAAATAACTATGTGTGACACAAAGTTCATATTATGTAGAAATGGGAGCATCGTAATGAGTAATGTTGGGTGATGGATTATTGTTTGTGGCTTAATATTATGGTTGCAAGTTTTTACAGAAGCCTGCAATCTTCTGTAAGTTTTTGGTTTTACGAGGCGACCGCGTGATGTCCTCAGCGAATCAGTCGCTTTGTTCATATTTTGGGGATACAGGCGATAGTAAGAGCGTGGTCTTGTGCCGACTAATTTAAAAGTGAGTGCAGTAGCAGGGAAACTTGGGCCAGTTGTTGCACGTTTAGACATGACCAAACACAGAAGAGATTGATTTTATGATTGTTCCGGCTCTCAACTCATCTTCTGCGACAGTACTATTCTCTCAACGCAATTGCATTTTTGTTTGGCGGCGTTTTTCATGACACAGTAATCTCACCGAGTATGAGGAACGGAACAAGGAGCCAGTGGTTACAGAGTGGTTGATTGTCGGTATGAGTGAGGAAGTAGAAAAGGGTGGTAACATAAAGTAATTAGGAATTTAAAAAAGTTATTCAATGATGCTTCGTATATAAACGACAACAATGAACGAAACTGTGCAATGAATAAACGAGATGTCACTATCATTTATGGCATAGCCAACTTTCTACATATAATGGATTAGTTCATGTAAAGTTTCAAATACCAACATGAACAGACTGGCGCTCTCACCCTTACTATATCCAACTTACCCGCCATTGATTTACTTGCAATTTAATGCATTTTGTAACACTTCCTTATGGATTATGGTACCTTTTATTTTGTTCGAGTGGGTTGAACAGTTCAGAATTCGAATATATTCTTCTCACAAATTTTACTGCACCTTGTCTTTTTTCTTCTTCGGTGTTTTCATATGAACAAGTTGCTCTATAGAGACTGTTAAAAAATTTTAGAACTTGGGTAATTCTGCCCTATTTTCTATTTATTTTTATATATATTTTAGGGCAACATCTAACCACCAGACCAACGTGTCGGCAGCGTGCCTTCGAGCATAAACCTCCGTTGCGCAATTTTTCAAATTAATTAGTATTTTAAATGAATGTTCTGGCCATAGTTGTTCAGACAGTTGTATTAAAGACTGCTTGTTTTTGTGATCCATGAGTGGCAATGAAGGCTACGGTTGGGGATTATTTAATTCGGAGGACAGAACTTCTACTAGAAGAGACATCGCAAGCTAGATTACGAAGATGCACATGGAGATATAAATAGGTGTATTCCTTCCTGCGTAAATGGGCAGTATCGCTGTACCGGACCCATGATAGTTGCGTATACGCTACTACGAAAATCTTCTGATGAATGGTGATTTCGAGGTCGTAAACAACGTCGTTACCCGTGCGTTCTCTAAGGTAACATGGGAGATTGTAAATGTAAAAGTCAAATCGTACCGTGATTTTATTGCCTCTTGAATATTAGCGCAATATATTCTTGGCTTTATATCAGGCGTTTCATGGTAGGTATGTGTCGCGTCTCTTTTGAAATGAAAATTCTGCAAGTACAGTGTGCACGTTAGATCAACGCGAAGTTTTGGTTGCACGGTTAAATAAATGTTGTGAAACTAAACTCAATGCCTATAAATAATTTATTTTCATCTTAAAGGATGTGGGATTTCATGATATATTTATATTTGTGCTTCGCACAGGCCATAACTCTAATATCGTATGTTGGTTATGCATATAAACGACACCTTTCACAAGCTATGACGAAATTCAAACAGCGGTTCATACGAAAGTAGACCGTCTAAGCAAGAATGGTTCGGACAGTTGCACGCAGACAGACGTACGACAGGAACGGCATAATTAGAAGGAAGCAATAGCTCGGGAGTCTCAATAGATAAATACTTGTGCATAGAAAAAATCGTTTTCCTGAGCAACCAATGCAGGTATTTCAATGAAGCTTCCTGCCTTAGAAAAAGTTCAAATGTTGGTACTGTAGAATCGACATTTTATTTAGATGGTGAAGTATTTGCACAAAAATTATTGAAAATCACTAAAAGTGAAAAAAAAAGAAATCTGACGTAACTCATTTCCATGTAACCCACATATAAAAACGAGAGCGTATTTCCATAAATTGGAAATCATAAGCCTAAACTTTACAAAATTGATGTATTGTACATAGATATGTAACGCTAATTTGGCAATTTGTGGGGTTTTTTGCCGTTCTGCAGCACAGCGCCCCAAGAGGCATACGGTCAAAAATCCACAGGTAGCGTTCAACAAGCTATTCTTTTTCTTTTTTTCTCAGGAGCGTCAGTAAAATATGTGTCGACACTCTTTCTGGAAATAGGCATTCATTTGAGCATGATGTGTGTGGTAAGGCATTCAGTGCACCATTTCGGTATGATTAACGTTTGGTCTTCTTTTATCAGAACGCTGTCACTACTCTCTACTACTACTGGGGAGTGCTGCTGAAGCCGCCGACTCCTTTCTACGCAACATTTTCTTACGCTATGGCGATCCGCGCGTTCACCTCAGCAACCGTGGCAAACTCTTTCTCACTTCTGTCCTTACCCGAAGTTCTGCACGCCTCAAACAGAATTCACAAGACGAGTTCCAGTTACCACCCGCAGAACAACGGCTTGACAAAGCCTTTTCATCGTAGCCTCTCCGACATGATTTAGATCAACATCCGCCCCAACCACATGAACTGGGATGCGAACCCGCCGTTCGTGACATTCGCCTGTAACACGGCTACGCAACGCACCACCGGCTTTTCACCTTTTTTCCTCACCCATGGCCGCTCACCTAGTTTCGTTGTTGGTGCATCTTTCCTTTCTACTCCTTTACCCCCAGGAGCGTGTTTCGCGGAACAGTTCTATCTCGCCTCACGGACTGCCCTCCCCTCGCCAGCCTTAACTACGGCATCGCCCAGGATGCTCGTTAGTCTCGTTACGACTCGACTCACCGCGCTGTGACTTTTTCGACTCGCGACGAAGTTCTTGGCACTCCTGTGCGCTTTCCCGGCTTATGCGATAAATTGCTCACGCGTTTTATTGGACCTTACAAGCTCATTGCTGAGACATCCCCCTGTCCATTTCCGCATCTTGCCGCTTATAACGCCGTCCTTTCACCGTTGCTGTGTGACAGAGACAACAGATGTCTCTCGTTTAATGCCATATACCCGACGCATATCATAATACTACCGTGCGGCCAGGCGGCCGCTTCCACAGCGAGAGGGAATTAGTGCGAGCGCAGGAGCTGCCTAACTTTCAACTTCATCGCCTCTACATATCATCATCCATTGTACATCTTCTTCACCTGTACATGATATGATGGAACGTATCCCAGCCCCGGCGCCGGCATTTCGATGGGGGCGAAATGAGAAAACACCCGTGTGCTTAGATTTAGGTGTACGTTAAGAAGCCCCGGCCAGGTGGTCGAAATTTCAGGAGTCCTCTACTAAGGCGTGTGCTATAATCAGAAAGTGGTATGGGCAAGTAAAACCCCATAATTTATTTTGTATATATCACCACCAGCTGCACAGCTTGACCCTCGTGGTAGCAGCAGGAGGTCGCTGCAATAAACTGGTTCCTTACAATATGTCGCTTCCCGAATAAAGGGAGTGAGAAAAGCAGGCGACACTCTGACTTTTCTTTCTCCTTCCTGATAAGTGTTCGCCAGCCTTGGTCGTGCTGGACCGCGGTAACCTAAGACGGGGAACAGCGCAACGGCGGGCATTCAGCCATTCGGACAGAATGCACGCCGCGGTAACTAATCTGGCAACGACGCCCGGTCAACATCAGTAGCTGCAAAATAACGTACAATTGCCACGTATAAAGCAAGCATTTAGGCCATGCCATTAGTAGATAATTTTTCAAGTACAGCCTGTCAAATTGAGAATGTGCGCAGAGTGCGAACAATAAGATCACGTTAAGCTCACCATTCCGAGAAACTTTCCACTCTTTTTCCCATTACATACCTTGATTTTCGAATCTGTCCTAAACCCCATCAATTTCAAGCAGCGCAGGCTGGTGTCTAAGCGTAACCAACTCTTGTAATTATAATTATCTACCAATATATTACCAGATGCTTGCAGGCTGAGGAGCAGCAACTCGCATCCTTTGCAGTCCTTACGGTGCGTTTCAGAAAGTTGGTAGCTTGAAAAAAACGCCTCACTCTGAGTGATATGCAAACCTGGTTTCCATCAGCACTGCATGAAGGCACCTCACATAACAGACGATACGTAACGTTCTTCAGATTTAGGAATTCACCTGATTAGTTAACATGACGAACATGCTGGCTGTGACAAATCCAGAATATGATTCGTGTGTCTTGGGTAATCGCGTTATCACAAAAAGAAAGGATTTTGTACACAATCCGTCATTTATTGAAGCTATAGGCAGAGTACAACCGAAAAACAACATGTAGTTCATGTGTCAAGACAAAACACTTATTATTTAGCGCAGCCTTCAAAGATCGCCACTGGTTGCATGGATGACGACAGCGTAGCAACACCTGCCGTGGCCGTGCTGGTAGCGACGTCATGTCGCGCACGTTCACTGTCAAAAGGGTTGTCAATTCATATTGACATATGCGACGACACGGTGCCGACTCACTGCAGCTCTTCCGTGAGCCCCGAATCGAATGCTTTGCCCCCCGTTTGAAAAGCATATAAGTCAAAGAAATGCAGTTTGGATTACAACGCCGATGAATGCGTAACACAATCTTTCAAGAAAGAGTTCAAAACCTCTCCTCTAGATTTATCTTCTTGAACTACTATCGACGCAAATGCTTGTCCTAGCGCTTTTTTCCAGCTGACGCCGTGTTTCCCACGTATGCCTGTTTCATTAAATATATTACTCGAATAATGGCCAGAATAACGACACTCCTCCTCCAAGCCATTTGTCATCCTTGCTTCTTCATCGTATTAAAGTTTCGGTATATCTGACTGCAATGGCAACGCATACTTGGAAAAACAAGCGAAGAATCGCCTTGATCCAACTTCCTCCGTCACCATCACAGATCACCACGTGTTCAAGTCAGCACTCTGTGACCATGTGCTTCCTCATTAGCCCTCTTATTTATTACAGCCACTCCTCTCTACAATGCCTGTACGGCCCCGAGAATAAGTGAAATGAAATGAAATGAAAATACATAGCATCCTGTATAAAAGGAGTGAGGAAAGCAAGCGACACTGACTTTTCTTGTTCGTGCTGAGTCGAGACAACAGTGCCAGCATTCCAGCGCGGCCGTGCCAGCCAGAGACGGGCGATACCGCAAACGCATTGGAACGCTCGGTGCGTTGGTTTTGCGAGCCATTTGGGCTTAATGCAAGCAGCACTCACAGATTATGCGACCATGCCCGGCAGTGCCTTTCTTCTCTAACCTTCTTTTTTTTTTGAGAAGAGATAGGTATTGACAGTTACAACTCAGTGGTTTGGATCTGCTCCATTGTGTCCGTGGCTCTCCCCAACTTCTCTTGTGAAGTTGTCTGAGCACTTTCGTAGCTGCTGCTATTAGCTGCTGCTCTCCTGTCGGCTTCAACTTCTCTTCCTTCTCGCTTAGCGACACCGCATCGATGCGTTTCTTTTCTAGCAGGTTGATATGCCTCGTCATGAAGTGAATGGGAATTTACCGCTGCTCCTCGGTGAAGTTGATTATTGTTTCCTGAAACATATCCATAACCAATGTTCGAATAAGTAAGCGAACGGTTGAGTGAGTGAAAACTTTATCGTAAATGTCCAGCGATTTGGGCGGGGTGGGGCCATTAGCACCCCACCCTTGGTGACGGCCCAAAGTCCTTGGACTCAGGCGGCGTCCTCGGCGTGCCGGACGGCCCACAGTTGATCAGCCAGGTCGTGGCTTTGCAGGGCCGCCTCCCAAAGCGCGCCTCGGTTCGAGACTGCCATGTCTACACCGTTCGTCGGGGACTCCTGCTGCTCGCTATACCGGTGCATGCCCACAGCATGTGCTGCAGCGTAGCTCTGGCTCCACACGCTTTAGAATCGTCGGACGAATTAGTGTCAGGGTAGCAGAGATGAAGGGTCGCCGGGTTCGTAGATGTGTGTGTCTGCAATTGCCTCCTGGCAACCGCCTGTTTCTTGTTTAGTTAGGCGTGCGGTGGTGGGTATTTACATCTGTTCAATCTGTAGTGTTGCGTGAGGCCTCTGAAAGTGGTCCTGCGATCCCCCGCGAACATAAGAATAAATAAACAAACAAATAAATAAATAAATAAATAAATAAATAAATAAATAAATAAATAAATAAATAAATAAATAGGCGCAAGATTTGCTAGGCCCAAAATTACAATATGTAAGATTGCCTGAATCATGCAAGAGAAAAAGCAAACAAACCACGTCGCATCAGCCAAAAAAGAATACGAAAAAAAAAGAAACCCGGCGACACATGTTGCCAGATGAGAGATGCTCGACAGCTACGACTCACAGTTTTCAGACTGCTTTTCTTACGGCGTGTAAGAATGCACATTCGTTTTTATATGGTTATTGTTTGAGCAACAAAATGTGATTCTTTTTTTATATAAATGAGTGATTTAGGGCTATGAAAAGTTCTGGCCTCGCTCCCATGCTCTTTTCGTATCATGATAAGGCCGCCTTCAAGTAAGGGTGTCTTTTCATTCAAAAAGGCACGTTTCTGTATCATGCCTTGCCTTTTTCTCAACCTTATACTTTCCTTACCGTTATAAAAGGGCGCCTTTAAGCGTTGAGATAAGGTTCGTTTGTCAATACGGGCATAAGTAAATTTCAGCGGCTGCCCAAACATACATGTGCTTCCTCAAACTGTCCTTTCACACATTAAGCGTCGGAAAAACTATTGTGCTCTGGGGCCTAACGATTTTGCTTTATACAAAACAAGCAAGAAATAAGCCCGGGAAAGGTGCTAGGAGGCAACCAAAGCGCAGATAGTTGACGCCCTTTACATTTGCGGCACCCACCTGTAATGAAATGCTTTGCTTTTTGTGAGCAGTGCACTGTTTCATATATGTATCTACGTAAAGAAAGCGGTTACCTTCGCAAAATCCGCGCCAGCCACTGCCAATGGAGCCGGAGTCATAATGATAACTGCACTCTTGCTACGCCAAAAGACCTCCGATTGTACGCAAGCATCCTTACGTACCTTTTCCTTTATTTTTAAAAGGCTACTAAGAATATGCTAAAGGAGATCAAACGAACAGGTGTAAAATATCCGCGGCTCCATTGCTTTATTACGAAATAGTATTTTTTGCCAACCAATCACAAAGAGCCGCTGTGGCTCACGGCGTGTGCTTGCCAGTTTTCTGTGCAATAACCGGTAGCGGCATACATTTTACCAGAACCTGTATCGTACTGTAAGGCAGCGTCAGTGTACAGTTTCTTTTAGTGTAGATCTCCGCGCCTCTATAATGCTTTCTGTTCTCTGTGTAAACTGCCTTCGCCATTGGTGCGCGTGGGGATTGGTCTGGGTTCCGTAAACCTTTTTACGTGTGAGGGCTGAAGGAGGTTGTTCAGCTCTGACAGATGCAGGTTCTTGCCATGCAATGTAGATAACAGTCGCTGCCAATTCCATGTACTCTTCAGCCTCGATTCGTTAGCGATGCGTCAAGTGATGCGTTTACAGACGCCTGTACAATTTGGTGCCGCCATAGTGAGGGAGGCTCGGTATCTCCTTTGAATCACATCTCAGCGTGTGCGCGAGTGCGTCTGTGAAGAGTAGCAACATGGCGGCGCCCTTGCAGATATCGATGTCAAAGAACAAGCACCACGAGGAACTTTTCATCTGGTTTCGATTATACTAACTCTGTGGCTAAACGTTTCAGACTTGCTAAAGCGCCATTCCACGAGCTCTTCAGCCTCGAATCGTTTACGGTACGTTAAAGGATGAGTTTGCAGACGTTAGGACAATTTTGCGCCACCATAGTGGGGGAGGCTTGGTATGGCGTTGATTGCGCGTCTCCTTTGAATCACATCTCATCGTCTGCGCATGTGCGCCTATGCAGAGTAGCAACATGGCGGCGCCCTTGCAATTGTCGATTTCAATTGATAGACGCCCTGAGAAGCTTTTCCTCTGGAGTGGATTTTATTAACTCTGTGGCTAAACGTTCCAGACTTTCTAGTGTGATAACCACCACAGTAGCTTTCTAGCTAGGGAGTTGCACTACTGAGCTTTTTAGATGTGTTCACGCAATGTACGTTTAATTTGACGTTCATTGATTCACCCGTTTCACCAATATATTATTTTTATCACGGAAGGAACATTGAAGCATATGAATCACATCGGAACCAGTACAAGTAACGCGAGTTTTCACTTCGTGTGTATACGTTTTGCGGTGCTTTTAATTTTAATGCCACGTCGAATGTTCTCCAGGATTTCCGTCTGGGGCAAGAACATGTTTTTATTACGGCGAAATGATGTTGAATGACTGTTGCATGCACTAACCTGTCCTTAATGTTTCTGTTGCGGCAATTGGTCACCCTTCGAATCACTAGGAGCGCTTTTATCAGACGTCCATTACTTCATAATATTGGCTGGTATCTTCGTAGCACGTTGCTTATGTCTGGGAGGGCATTAGAATATTTTGGTAAAAAGGTTGGTGTTCTGCGAGATGCTGGTGTAAGCGCTTTGTCATCTAATTCCAACTGCCTCGCCAATGTTTACACGACCTGATAAGCTCTGTCGATTAGAACTTGTGGATAGTTTCTTTCATCATCATCATCATCATCATCAGCCTGGTTACGCCCACTGCAGGGCAAAGGTCTCTCCCATACTTCTCCAACAACCCCGGTCATGTACTAATTGTCGCCATGCCGTCCCTGCAAACTTCTTAATCTCATCCGTCCACCTAACTTTCTGCCGCCACCTGTTACGCTTCCCTTCCCTTGGGATCCAGTCCGTAACCCTTAATGACCATCGGTTATCTTCCCTCCTCATTACATGTCCTGCCCATGTCCATTTCTTTTTCTTGATTTCAACTAAGATGTCATTAACTCGCGTTTGTTCCCTCACCCAATCTGCTCTTTTCTTATCCCTTAACGTTACACCTATCATTCTTCTTTCCAAAGCTCGTTGTGTCGTCCTCAATTTGAGTAGAACCCTTTTCGTAAGCCTCCAGATTTCTGCCCCGTAGGTGAGTACTGGTAAGACACAGCTATTATATACTTTTCTCTTGAGGGATAATGGCAACCTGCTGTTCATGATTTGGGAATGCCTCATGATTTGGGAATGCCGGATAGTTTCTTGGGAATGCCGGAAAGAAAGAAAGAAAGAAAGAAAGAAAGAAAAGAGAGGATAGTTTCTTTATGCTAGCCTAGATATAACGTCATTTAGGTGGTGGATATGTTGGGGTTCTTCGTTACATATTATTCTTATTTGTTTTCCTTGTCCGACAAAAATTCCCTATTTTCATTGTCGCGGGTGATGACCATTGTATTCTAAATATTACTATCTATCCGTAGGCTATGCCATATTCCCCCACTGCCTTGTCTCCAGCCTGCTTCAATGCGAATGTACGCAATAAGCAGGCTGGAGACAAGGCAGTGGGGGAATATGGCATAGGCACTAGGAATAGCAGGGGAGAGTTATCAGTAGACTTTGCAGAACATAATAAGATGCGGATAATGAATACCTCCTTCCGCAAGCGGGATAGCCGAAAGTGGACGTGGAGGAGCCCGAATGACGAGACTAGAAATGAAATATACTTTATACTCTGCGCTAACCCTGGCATCATACATGATGTGGACGTGCTCGGGAAGGTGCGCTGCAGTCACCATAGGATGGTAAGAACTCGAATTAGCCCGGACTTGAGAAGGGAGCGGAAGGAACTGGTAAATGAGAAGCCAATAAATGATTTATCGGTAAGAGGGAAAATATAGGAATTCGGGATCAAGCTACAGAACAGGTACTCCGCGTTAACGCAGGAAGAGGACCTTAGTGTTGAAGCAATGAACGACAATCTTATGGCCATAATTAAGGAGTCTGCAATAGAAGTCGGTGGCAACTCCATTAGACAGGATACCAGTAAGCTATCGAAGGAGACGAAAGATCTGATCAAGAAACGCCAATGTATGAAAGCATCTAGCCCTACAGCTAGAATTGAACTGGCAGAACTTTCCAAGTTTATCAACAAGCGTAAGACGGCTGACATCAAGAAGTATAAAATGGATAGAATTGAACATGCTCTCAGAAACGGAGGAAGCCTAAAAGCAGTGAAGAAGAAACTAGGAGTAGGCAAGAATCAGATGTATGCGTTAAGAGACAAAGCCGGCAATATCATTACTAATATGGATGAGATCGTTCAAGTGGCTGAGGAGTTCTACAGAGATTTATACAATACCAGTGGCACCCACGACGATAATGGAAGAGAGAATAGTCCAGAGGAATTTGAAAACCCACAATTAACGCCAGAAAAAGTAAAGAAAGCCTTGGGAGCTACGCAAAGGGGGAAGGCAGCCGGGGAGCATCAGGTAACAGCAGATTTGATGAAGGATGGTGGGCAGATTGTTCTAGAAAAACTGGCCACCCTGTATACACAATGCCTCATGACTTCGAGCGTACAGGAATCTTGGAAAAAGGCTAACACAATCCTAATCCATAAGAAAGGGTTCGCTAAAGACTTGAAAAATTAAAGACCGATCGGCTTACTGTCCGTTCCCTACAAAGTATTTACTAAGGTAATTGCAAATAGAATCAAGAACACCTTAGACTTCCGTCAACCAAAGGACCAGGCAGGATTCCGTAAAGGCTACTCAACAATAGACCATATTCACACTATCAATCATGTGATAGAGAAATGTGCGGAATATAACCAACCCTTATATATAGCTTTCATTGATTACGAGAAAGCGTTTGATTCAGTCGAAACCTCCGCAGTCATGGAGGCATTGCGGAATCAGAGTGTAGACGAGCCGTATGTAAAAATACTGAAAGATATCTATAGCGGCGCCACAGCCACCGTATTCTTCCTAAAGAAAGCAACAAAATTCCAATAAAGAAAGGCGTCAGGCAGGGAGATACGATCTCTCCATTGCTATTCACAGTGTGTTTACAGGAGGTATTCAGAGACCTGGATTGGGAAGAATTGGGGATAAGAGTTAATGGGAAATACCTGATGATATTTTCTTGCTTAGTAACTCAGTGGACTAACTGCAATGCATGCTCACTGAGCTGGAGAGGCAAAGCCGAAGAGCGGGTCTAAAAATTAATCTGCAAAAACTAATGTTTAACAGTCTCAGAAGAGAACAGTAGTTTACGATAAGTACCGAGGCACTGGAAGTGGTAAGGGAATACATCTACTTAGGACCGGTAGTGACTGCGGATCCAGATGATGAGGCTGAAATAATCAGAATAATAAGAATGGGCAGGGGTGCGTTTGGCAGGCGTTCTCAGATCATGAACAGCAGGTTGCCATTATCCCTCAAGAGAAAAGTATATAACAGCTGTGTCTTACCAGTACTCACGTACGAGGCAGAAACCTGGAGGGTTACGAAAGGGTTCCACTTAAATTGAGGACGACGCAACGAGCTATGGAAAGAAGAATGATAGGCGTAACGTTAAGGGATAAGAAAAGAGCATATAGGGTGAGGGAACAAACGCGAGTTAATGATATCTTAGTTGAAATCAAGAAAAAGAAATGGGCATGGGCAGGAAATGTAATGAGGAGGGAAGATAAGCGATGGTCATTAAGGGTTACGGACTAGATTTCAGGGGAAGGGAAGCGTAGGAGGGGGCGGCAGAAAGTTAGGTGGGCGGATGAGATTGGGAAGTTTGCAGGGACAACATGGCCACAATTAGCACATGACCGGGGTAGTTGGAGAAGTATGGGAGAGGCCTTTGCCCTGCAGTGAGCGTAACCCGGATGATGATGATGATGATGATGATGATGATGATGATGATGATGATGATGATCTGTAAGCTTCGGGTAAAATGTGACCCGTGTTCTGACTGCGCCTCGGTAATCCCAAATCAAAACCAACCGAAGATCCCAACGTACTGGGTTCCCCGCGAGGAATTAATAATTTGAAGGACCTCTCAGCGGTGTCCAATTGGACGTTGATGCTTTTTCATTCACAACGCATAATTGCTTTGGTGTCCCCAAATTCTTTTTCATATTCCTTGACTGAGGGTACGACTTCCTCTTGAATTGAAACCATGAAATTACTTACTTCATCGTTAAAAAGGAAAATTCTCGGCTACTCTGCTAACTTTAAGGTCTAGATGACCCGTTGCATTACAACCTATATTCGCTAATCTGCACACTTCTTGCATCGTTCGCGAGTAGCATGTCGTCCGCAAACATCAGCCTAGAGACCTTCCGCTACACTTTTGGCCCATTACGGATGCAAGATCACGCGGCACTTGATTGAATGCTTTCCCATAGTCTTTCTAT
Organism: Dermacentor variabilis; assembly: GCF_050947875.1. Classification (NCBI taxonomy): domain Eukaryota; kingdom Metazoa; phylum Arthropoda; class Arachnida; order Ixodida; family Ixodidae; genus Dermacentor; species Dermacentor variabilis. The sequence goes on from NC_134571.1 coordinate 194,202,291, forward strand.
GCCCTTAAGATAAAACGTTAATAACAATGGAGACAGACGTTATCCTTCATTCAGCCCTCTGTAAGTTTCCACTAATTCTTGGCATTTCCGGCTTTGCCATTTAATTTTTACAATGTTTTTCATCAGATCTCCCTCAACAGCTAAACGAAGTTGTCTCCTTTGGCCTCGTGCTTCAGGCTATCCCATAGCGATTCCCTGTCTACGTTGTCGTAAGCTTCCTGCATGCCTTGAAATGCTACCCATAAGGATCTATATCCAGCTATTGATATCTGTATAGATTGATTTCAATATTCTAATGCACGTTTCTTTGTTTCTCCAACTTGCGATATTTAAATCACTGGTATTTACGCGACTACACCACTCCCCTCTACAGAATACTTTATAGTTGCTGTGTTCTTGTCGAGTACCCCGTTGGGCCTGAACCAAATAATTTGGTCAGAAAACAGCACCGGAAAATAATTTCGTGGCTTTTACTGCAGCGCAATGCTGCTGCCGCATTAAAGGAGTTCATCGCCGAAGGAATCTTGGAAGCCTCCTGGACCCGCCCCGGTTGCTCAGTGGCTATGGTGTTGGGCTGCTGAGCACGAGGTCGCAGGTTCGAGTCCCGGCCGCGGCGGCCGCATTTATATGGAGGCGAAATACGAAAACACCCGTGTACTTAGATTTAGGTGCACGTTAAACGACCCCAGGTGGTCAAAATTTCCGGAGTCCTCCACTACGGCGCGCCTCATAATCAGAAAGTGGTTTTGGCACGTACAACCCCATAATTTAATTTAAAGGAAGTCTCCTGTCTTGCTTTCTCCTTGGAAAACAAGTGGCATGACATTCTTTATTTTTCACTGTGCAAGTAATGAAAATAAAGCGTTAGATACAAAATACAGAGCTCTAAATAATATTATTTCATTGTTACTACGGTAGGATACGAAATAGAAGCAACGTCGAATTTGTTGAAATGGCCGGAGTGAATTAGGCTTCACAGCCGATGCCATCATCTGCAACGATTAGGAAGCAGCACAATTACAGATTCGAAGCCAATAGTTTTGTAAGAGGTGTGAGGTAACAGTAGTCGTGTGAGGGGTGCTCCAGCTCTTTGTTCAATTGAATTGCCAACAACAATCATAATTAGGTGAGTTTGTGTTTAACCATAGTGAAAGTATGGTAGCCCCACAGCAAATATGGAAGAAAACAAAATGAATCCTCAGAATTACATGAGTGCTGAGTTAGCGCTTTTGCCAAACAAACAAAACGCTGGGTTGGCACGCCCGTCTGCGCCTGCGCTTAGGCAGCAGGTCATCGCCGCGCCGATGCGAGGCAAGTGAAACGGCTCGAACAGTACAGAGAGCAAATTTTTTGGTGATCCTGGCGTCGATGGTGTGACGTATTCGACCACACCGGCCACTGTCTGGCACGTTAAAAAATTTGGCAGTGGCTTAACTCGGCTATGCCAGGATATACGTAGCGAAAGCTAAGGCACAGCACGGTTAGCCTTGGTTAACCTAGATTTAATGTCCAGGTTAGTCTGATTGAGTAGCTATGTTGCGGCGTTTAGCCAGTCGCTGTTCGTCTGTTTTCTGGGCGATTCGTTTCCTCTTCATCTCGTTCCGATGTCGATTCCAGGCCTCCTCCTGCTTATCAGAATTGTCGCCGCCCATACTTCCGCCTCAACTGTGGTTGCGGCGCACGCCAGGTCTCCGTTTCAATCCTCCGACATGTTATAAGGCATGCGACGTAGCTCGCGAGGCGAGCGGAGGCGAGCCCAACGACGGGTAACATGGTGTGACGTCATACCACACGGTGGCGGCGGAAAGGCGCAGCGCTGCGCAGTGGCGGAACACCTGTGGCTCGCTGCTACTAGTGGCACATGCGCAGTAGTGACTAAGGTGAGAGAGAGAGAGAGAGAGAGAAGAGAGAGAGAAATATCCGCGGCGAGGCACGCGTTGTGACGTCATGTGACTCCTCGGAGCACCGCCACGGCGAAATCGCAACTTCGCGGCCAATAAAGCATTCGCTTTAAAACGCCGGCCTGTCTCCTTCGCTTGAAGGCCCAGCCGGCCATCAGTGATGACCGTATGATGGAATGGCGTAGTTCTTGCAGTGCCCGAGTCGTGGAATGCTAGCGCGCCTTCTCGCGTTGTGCACTGGCGAGGTCTGAAAAATCTTGTCAGATGGCTGGCGTACACGTAATGACGCACAACGCTTTCGACCTTACGTGTTTTTAGCCAATACTGTTTAGACAAAGACAGATGTTTTTCTGCTCGTCTCTTCACTCTGGCGTTTTGATATGCCCAAGCACAAAGTCCGACGTTCATTGTACCCTTTTGATGTGGTGTGCTCAGGTGCCACGCATAGAGCGCTTGGCTAGACCTATAGTGAAGTTCCTTTGAGTCCGAAACGAAGGAAGATGGCACTTGGCATAGAATGATGGAGTTTTACGCCAGCATTGCGACGTAGCCAGCCATTCGATGGTGAGTAGGGCTCGGCCCAGGCTAGGTCCTTTCTTTTTTTTTAGAGAGATATTTTGTCTACGTCGAACCTCTTCTGAGCTGTTTCTCTTGTCCGAACATATTGACACGTGTACTTGTCTTTATCAGGCGACACGTTTCACCCCCTGACAAATGTTATCGCACGGCGCAGGACGCGCCTGCATGTATCGGAAGTTTCTGGAATGTTATCGATGGTTCCATCCGCTGTCTGCGAGCGAACCTTGTGAAAACTGATTGCATGCGTGCGCGACGCGAATAATGTAGAACTTTGTGGAAGACACGTGGGTCCCAACAATTAGTCTGGAACATTCGACGATTGATGTATAAAAGCCGACGCACATGACCCGTTGATCAGATTTTCGACGATGGCTGACTGTATTCGCTGCTGTCGCCATTCTTAGAGTGTAGCCAGTTTTTCAGGGCACAAGTTCGCCCAATAAAACTCGAGTTTCATCTTTCTCAGTTTGGCTGCTTTCTTCACAGTCACTACCACGTGACAATATCTGCACGCAACTTTCTGAGTCGTGGCCTGGTTGACGCATTCGAGATGACTTACCGAACTGCAGCAGCACAGTGGGTGGCTTCTCTATTCGTGCCACAATCTAGGGACCGACCGTCAGAACTACAGTAAACGTACAATTTTGTTAATTTCTTGTACGTTCGTTCCGTTAACGCATAGACACACATGCAGGTCTAGTTAAGTAAAATAATTAAAAACAAATACGCTATTGCAGCTTTTTCTTTTTATTTGGTCCGACATGCGCGACCTTCGCCTACACGCGAGTTTCATTCCGCGCAGATAAGTTCACGATGTCTGTTGTAGCGGGTGGCAGAGTGACGGAGACGATCCAAGAGCACGTACCGCACTGTTTTATTTCAGCGACAGCGAACTAGATATAGAGACTGCTTGCCTATGACGTAACATAAAAAGAACGAATCATGTTTGACACAGCACTTCATATCACTTCTCCCTTTCTTTTAAAACTGCAGTCTTTGCACGGGTCTTCGTTGTCGGGTAGACCTCCGTAAGACCGGCGGACTTGGGGGAGAGAGAGCCTCTTCGGCTGGGACGGACGTTGGAGGTGTTGTCGAAGGAACAGGCGCAGCGCCACTTGCTTCTGGAGTGGCCAGGCTGCACCGGGCTTCTGGCGTTGACGTGGGCCGATTCTTGTTATCCGGGCTGGGTTGAAGCGAGTCGGACGCCTCCGCTTTTGGGGTCACGGGTGACACAGGCACGCGACGGAAAATTTGGTCGAAGTGACGTCTGGCTAGGCCATCTGGAGTGTCGACCGTTACAAGGCGTGAACCCTCTATGCTCTTGACGATGCCTGGACGCCAACGCTCCCCTTGGCCAAAGTTGCGCACCCACACCTGGTCGCCGGACTGGAATCTGGGAGGCTGCGAGTAACTTTGAGGTAGAGAAGGGACGCAAGTATCCAAGCGCGAACGAATTTGGTAGTTCAGCAGCATCTCTGAAGGAGACTTGCCGCACGGCAGTGGGGTACGCCGATAGCCTAGGAGCACTCGCGCCAGTTTTGATTCGAGATCGTTCACCATCGAGTGCTTAAGAAGGCCATCCTTTATTGTGCGGACCGCACGCTCTGCGAGACCATTAGATTGTGGGTGGTACGGCGCACTACGTAGATGAGTTAGTTGTTGACAGTCATGAACTGGGAAAACTGCTGACTTGCAAACTGAGGCCCGTTATCTGATACAACTGTTTGCGGCAAGCCAAAACGCGCAAACAATTCTCGAAGCCGCGCAATTGTGACTTCTGTGGTCGCCGACTTGACGTTAAGTGCCTCAATCCATTTAGTATGCGAGTCGACGACTATCAACAGCATGCGTCCCTCTATCGGTCCGGCGTAATCAATGTGAAGCCTTGACCATTTGGTTCCCGTTTCTGGCCAACAGATAGGAACCTGTCGATGGGGCATTGGCTGAGCTTGTACACATGAGATGCACGAACGTGCAAGGCTTTCGATCTCACCATCCAACCCAGGCCACCAGAACAGCGTCCGAGCCAGTCTTTTCATCGCAGATGCACCCTGGTGTGACCGATGTAGCTCAGCGAGCATGGAGACTCGCGCTTTGCGGGGTACGACGATGCGATTACCCCAGTAGAGCAGGCCTTCTACGCTTGAAAGCTCCAGTCTTCTGCAAAAATAAGGTTGAAGGTGATTGTGACACGGTGACAATCGTTTAGGCCATCCATTCAGTACAAAGTGCTGCACAACGCTAAGGTTTTCATCTCCGTTCGTCAGCGCCCGTATGGCATCGGCTGGCACGAACGAGCTGTCAAGGGTCTCGGTAGACAATACGTATTATGGTAAGGGGCCCGATCGACAAACGTCTGTTATCGGCACGGGCAAGCGGCTGAGTGCGCCCGCGTTGGCGTTTTCCTTGCCGGCCTTGTACTCTATGCGGTAGCTATATTGGCTTAGAAACAGAGCCCCTCTCTGAATACGTGCCGACGCCATTGGGGGCACAGGTCGATCTTCTCGAAGAAGTCCCACCAGTGGTTGGTGGTCCGTGACCAATATAAACTCGCGGCCCAGCAGGTAGTCTCGAAACTTTGTTACTCCGAACACCAGTGCGAGCGCTTCCTTCACGAGCTGAGAGTAATTCTTTTCGGCGTGTGGTAACGTGCGTGAACGGAAAGCAATGGGCTTATCCAATTGTCCAATTTGGTGCGAGATTACGGCATCTAAACCCGAAGGTGACGCATCGCATTCCAAACGCACTGGTTGGTTGGGATCGAAATACGTCAGAACAGGCGAACTCAGAAGTGTTTGTTTAGCCTTGAGATATGAATTTTCCTGAGCCGTTCCCCAGTGCCATTTATGCTCTTTTTCAAGCAAGAGATACAACGGCGCCAGCATCGTTGACATGTGTGGCAAGAACCGGTGATAATAAGTCAACAGACCCAAGAACGAGCGCAGTTCGCTCACATTCGTAGGCCGTGGCGAGTCACGTATTGCTGCTAGGTTCTTCTCAAGCGGATGCAAGCCGTCTTTGTCAATGCGATGGCCCAGGTAGACGATTGAGTCTTTGCGAAAATGGCATTTTTCGGCCTTCAGCTTGATACCATTTTTCTTGAAGCCTGCGCGAAACGTCCCGAAGCACTGAGCCATTATCGTCTTGACGTTCCGCTATCAATACATAGTACAAATACACCTGCACGGCTGGAAGACCGGCCAGGACTGTTTCCATGCGCCGCTGAAAAATCGCGGGAGCCGAGGCAACTCCAAACGGAAGACTCTTATAGCAGAACAACCCCTTGTGAGTGTTTATTACGGCCAACTTCCTCGCCTCCTCATCCAAGGGGAGCTGGTTATATGCATCCTTAAGGTCCAGTGTTGTGAAAAATGATCCCCCACGTAGCGACGCAAAAATGTCTTCAATGTTTGGTAAAGGGTACTGCTCAGTTATGCACGCAGCATTGATTGTGGTTTTGAAATCGCCGCAGATGGGAAGGGAACCGTCTTCAGTACTGGTACGATTGGCGCCGCCCACTCAGAATGTGCTGTGGGCGATAATATGCCTTGCTCTACTAAACGGTCCAGCTCAGTTTCCACTTTTTCACGAAGAGCATAAGGAATTGACCGCGCCTTGTGGAACTTCGGTTGGGCGCCTTCTCGAATGTGGAATTTCACAGGTGGCCCCTGAATGTTTCCAAGTCCTGGCTCAAAAGGCAGGAAACTCGGTCCTGAGGCTGTCGGGATCTGCTGACGTCGATTGAACCGCAGCGAGAAACCCCGACGGCAAAAGCGAGAACGCTTGGATTAAGTCCCTTCCCTAAAGGCTGGGACCCGAGCAGCCTGTAACTATCAGTGTGGCAGGTACAGTCTTCCCCGCAAAATGGGCTTCAAGGTGCAGTTCACCGACAATGGGTAGCTTGCCCAAGTAACAGTTGAGCGTGTGTTTGCATTTCGATAAGCGTGGCCAACTCGGACGGTGGTTTAGATACACCTCCTGCGGAATGATAGAAAACGGCGATCCCGTGTCAATAATCATGTTCAAAGGCACGACACCCCAGCGGATAACTCTGCGGAACGCCCGGAGAAAAGATTTCTTTTCCCGCGATTCCTGCAATGTGAAGACTGATAAAATATCGCCTTCCTCCGTTTCGGATACAGCGTTCTCATAATGAACTGCGTTACCGACGCCATCGCGCCTACTACCAGCCCGGAGCCCCGACTGGGAGCGGCATTTTCTTGCGAAATGACCAGTCTTCCGACAGCGAAAACACTGCTCCTTTTTGTGCGGACAGTTGCTTGCTTCGTGATCGTAGTTTCCGCGTATGGCTTTGCTTATCTTTGGCGAAGGTCTGATATCGGCGCGATGTACTCGCTACAGTGCACACCGCTGCCTCATTATCAAGTCCAGTCATGGCGCTTACTTCCAGTACGGCTGTCTCTGCCGCTATGGCAGTCGTTTCAGCTTGGGAAAGCGTGAGCTCAGTTTTTTCAAGCAGCTTCTGCTGCACCCCCGATTTCGGATGCCACACACAATGCGGTCCCGTAACATACGGTCCAAACTGGTGCCGAAGTGACAATTATCCGCAAGCTTGCGTAGCTCAACCACATAGTCCCGGACAGATTCGCTTGCAGCCTGATCCCTTGTAAAGAACTTGTAACTTGCGGCAACCTCATTAGTCTTCGGCGCACAGTGGTTATTTACGATGGTAAGTGCGTCCTTGTAATTCAGGGCGTTTACTTTCTGGGGGGCGCAGTGTCCAGCAAGAACGCCTACCGTCTTCGTTGATAGTGTCGAAACCAAGAGCGCCCTTTTCTTATCATCTGTCTTAATATCATTTGGTTCAAAAAACGCCTCCAGTCGAGTCAAGTAAATATCCCACGTATCTTGATTTTCGTCGAAACTTGGGGCACCGAGGTACGTAGCCAGGGCCATGACCGCCGATGCTCCGAAGACTCGATTACTTTCCGTACCCAGCAGGACTCCCAGCGCTACCGAGACGCCGCTGTTTGTGGCGGGGACTCCGCGGGGTGGTCACCCTCGTCGCCACTGTTGTAGCGGGTGGCAGAGTGACGGAGACGATCTAAGAGCACGTACCGCACTGTTTTATTTCAGCGACAGCGAACTAGATATATAGGCTGCTTGCCTATGACGTAACATAAAAAGAACGAATCATGTTTGACACGTGTGGCACAGCACTTCATATCAGTCTGGAATAGGAATAAAGTAGAAAATACTTTGTGAGCATCAAATAACCATTTTATTGCCGTGTTATTGATGTTTTCAACTGGCCATCTTTTTTTAGGAAAAGTCAACTCGGAAAAAGCACCGAGAAGCCAACGCTACTGACATTGACACACATGTTTTCGTAGCAGAAGAGCTTTTCGATACAAAATTATATCGTAAATGAAATGTGCACACTGACCATAGTCATTGCGATGACGTCATCAAGCGAGGACATTGTTCTCCTCTACGAGATGTAAGTGTAATTGACTGCGTATGTCATAAGAGCTTCCGCAGTCACCATGACAAAGCGCATTGCCGCAGACGACGAAATATTGACATTCTCACATGAAATGATGATGCGGTAATTCTCTGGGCCACCTATAACAAATTCCTCGCATTTTAAACAATAATTATACCCTTGATAACGCGCTCTTTGCCAATCTAGAAAAATAAAAGTAACTTTGCTGCTGCATGCTTTCTTTACATTTTTATTTATACAGGGCTGGTCGGCCACTCTCACCCAATCGTCGTGTGTGTAGGGAAGGTAAAACTATCGAAGTTTTTTTCTCACGTTCTTTTCGTCTATTTTCAGTTGGGCATAGTGATGGGAAGGTTAGCGTGGCCGTCCAAGACTTTCTTTTGGGATTAAGGGGATTCGAACTCTAAACACTAAAATTGTTAGCATGATTTTCTATCACCAAATTTGAACTTGAATTTGTTTTTTTTAAATCATGGCAGTATTTTCAGTTTCATAAAATCATACAGGCTATATAACCTTTATCTTTCGATTATACCATAGCTATTATAAAATTTTAACTTTTTTGCACTTTACTATAACCTATCCGATACTTGGACATTCCCCGGAGCGGTTACGTGCCAGTAGATTACAAGGATGGCAGAGTATGACTTGTTGGCCAGGTTAAAATATGTCGGCTCCTTTGTGTTCAAGAGACATGTTCCAGAGGAAAAAAGCACCTGTTCAATGACGCGACCTCGCGCATCACAGCGTGAATCGCCCCACAAACTACTGGGTGCATTAAGATCACCGAGAATCAAATAGGGCTCCGGGAGCTCATCTATTAATCTAATTGATCACTTCTACTTGTCAGCATTGAACTGTATGATTAAAGTAGTAATCCTATGTGTGATAGGCCGCTTAGATCTGTTGCACAATCATCATGTTTTAATTTATGGGTACTACAGCAAGTTTTGCGTAGATTTTGCCCGGGAAACGTTTTAGGTCCTTCTAGTATTGCGTATCATTTTTATAAAGTTTAACACCAATATTAGCTAACCCACCACTCTGACACGGCAACTGAACTCCTGTGGAAAATTCCTTTGCTTCTGCCATAAGTGTTGTAATCGAGGAGGAATAATGTAACTGATGTCTGAGCAGTATTTTGGGCTGTAAATTACTTTGCTAAAAGGTTTGCACTAGTTGCAGGCACATAAATATACCATAGGCGCCAGATATGCTGGTGTCTGTTAAGAAGCCATCTATCACTGAGAACGAAATCTGCCTTCCGCACAGTTCAGCGTGGTCTTTCGTGCCTTTCTATTTCGCTCCTATGGTAATATTCTTGTTCGTGTATCTCTCGCTTCTTTATCTCTTGTTCTTTTTCTCCCGTGATCCACACGCTGGTTCTCCTTTGAGTAAAGTAGGCTTCCTTCTTTCCCGCTTGTGTGAATTTCACTATAGCCTCCTTGGGACGATCATCGCTTCCTACATAGGAAGAGGCCATCATACAACTTTATAGTCTTCATGAATTCTACGTCGTGCCAAAGGCAGCGCCCATAATATTGTTTCAAAATTGTTAGGTGGAAGTCATTTGGACGCAGCGTAGTTAATGCGTGTTTTACGCTGCTGCCGAAACGGCAGGGGAAGGGGGGAGGTGACTGCTGACCGTGTGTGGTATGATTGAAATGTAAAGTATAATGTTGATCGTGCTATGTATGCGGGGCGTATCTTCTTAGAAGCCTCCTATCATACATAATTAAATCTGCCTTCCACACCAGTTCTTGACATTGAGCGATGACTGAGCACATCCTGAGCAATCCAGGTATAGCGTGTCGTACGGATGGAAAAAAGTGACCTTTTGTGGCATGCCATTGGTGAACAAGTCCATTTCGTAAATTCATCACGTTTTGGGGATGCGGTTGCCGTACTCGTATTATGCTGTCCATAACAACGAAATGGGATGCTCTTGTCCCCGGTGAGCGGTGCATACCAGCATGTCGTAGTAAGTGAAATGTCAACTGTAAGATTCGGTTACTAACAATTCGTCTTACAATCCCCAAGTGAAAAAAATGCAAATGCAAGCCAATGTCATCCAGACAATGCCATCCAGGCAATGGAATGATACGACGGGATTAAAATGAGAGCGCGTTGACGCTGGAGCTAACGTCTACGCTGATGTGTAGTACCTGTCACCGGGCGCCGCCTCATTGCAAACTATACCCAGTGCTTGTTTCCACTATGTCCGATACTGGCCGATTGGGAGTCTGACTTATTTATTTGTTTATTTATATGGAAATGACTTTGAGGCCCGAAGACCATTCAGTAAGGGGGGGTTGTTCAAGCATAAGCAAACTAGTAACACAGGGTTAAGAACAAAGTGAACATCGAAAGGCAACGCAACAAAGTAAAATGCAAATTACAAAATGAGGTTCCAACTCATACGATGCGGTTTGTGTGTGTGTCTGCTTTTTTTTTGGGGGGGGGGGATATCTTTGCAGGAGCGCTGAACATCAAGGGCGACGCCCTCTACAGTTTCTTGCTTAGGCAAAGAGTATAAATAAAGATTGGCCGGTTAAAGCACACGAAAGAGTAAAAAAAAATCACCGACGATTAAGATACTCTCTAATGAGCAGTTCGAGCGCAGCTCTGTACGTGTTTTCATATTGCGATATATTCAGGCATTGCACCGTTCACCGCAACGACCGGCAGATCGGCTATGCGTGGCGCTATATATAGGGTATTCCACGGAACATTAGCAAAATTTTTTAAATGTGGAAACGTCACGTAACCAGAGAGCGCAAAGGTAATGTTGTTTGCCGTCGCTTGAAGATATCCAGATTATTTTTTTCATTGAACCCAGTTGGGTAATTCGCCTTAATAGTAAATTTCTCAAAGATTATAATCATAAGAAAAGTGTCAATGGGAAAATTGTAGAGCGACATGAAATATTCCCGATACAGCTTCCTGTTGCTCAATGCGTGCTACAGAAGTGTTTTTCCGAGCGTGAAAGAAGCCCGTGTAATGCACGCGACATTGTCGCGCGACTGGCCGCTCGAGTCACTTTGCGTGCATCCTGTGCTCGGTGTTTGCCGTGGATTAATCTTTTGACAGTAAAATAATTTCCTTGTTTCGAAAATACGGAAATTCTCCAGTACGGCACCCGCCAGGTGTTTTCGTTGAACGCCGCCAGCCAATCCTATGAGGAGAGCACCGCGTTATCTTCACATAGATGGCGGCCTCTACGTCTTCACTCCCCAATAGCAGTCGGAGCAGCTGTGTATGTTTCTCTCGGACTTCGTTAAAAGCTTATAGTAGCATAGGAGTTTAGCTGCGCGAAGCAGTCATGTGTTGTGAATTGATACCAATGTTCTTGCAAAAATCAGACATATCAAACGGAGAAAATGTTAGACTTCCGACGCACGACGTACAATATTTGTGACGTATTTAGGTAAATGCTCTGTAACTAAACACGATATGTACAATTCTGTTTTCAATTGATTCCCCAACAACGTGTGGGAATGCAATGCAATGTTTATCTTTACGCCCACGCCACTAGCAAGGTAAGCCAAAATGCAAACTAAGTTACATATCGAATAAGAACACAGGTGGTGGTTCGCGTATTGGCCTTTCTCTTCCTTTTAAAGAAGAAGGATTTCCTGGATACTTACACCCATTTTTTCATATAGGCTATGTGTGTTTCTCACTTCTTTCGTGGGTCTATCTCCGATATTGGGGAGCTTCAATTTAACTTCTACGTAGTCAATCACACGAAATTAATTACTTGCAAATAGTTACATTCTTCGGTAATCTTAATTTAACCAATCTTTTGTTTACTAGGTAACGCTCACGGTAATTCAGTTACGTTTTGTTCAGTCATCAATTACATCTTGCAAGCAACATTTAAAAAAAATAAGTTAAGAACACTTCCCATGCCAGAAAATGGGGGTAAGCGAAGCTGGTCCTACGTGCACCTGACCTTCGTCACGGTTAAGTAAGCCAAAAAGTAACGGTGCCGGATTGCTTCGTCTTACCACACCCTCAGCTCGGGATCTCGTTGCTGCCGGCCTGCCTGGGATCGGGCCTCTTTAATGTCGCGTTTATAGACCGAGTCTATCAGTGCGCGGGCGAGCGTCGGTAGACGCCGGGCGCGTCGGAGCACGTTGGTTGCGTCTGGTTACATTGGCGGTGACAGTGCGTCGCATCATCGAACTATAGACGCCGTTGTTCTTGCCAACCCGCCGTATCGTGTACGCATGTTCACGCTGTCGGGCTTAACGGGTGGACAGTCGCGCCGACGGTGAGGCATTTCACGGCCGAGCTCTGGCCGTTGCTCGTCGAACGCTGCCAGTTCCTCGGAGAAACGCACAACGTGTGGCCGTCCCATCCATTTTCGGAGAATGAACGAAGCCGGCGTAGCGCGCGAAACCCTTTTCTACCCTTTCCTATCCCCGGCGAAAGAGAAACGGATTTCATTGGACGATCAGGCGCCGGCACAGCTGTCAACTCATCAAACCGCCCTTTCCGGCAACGGCTCTGCTCTGGGAGCAACAGCGTTTTTGCGCACCCCTACAACGCCACTTCTGAGGCAATACAAGCTTCGCTTGAAAAACAGGCTTAAGAGCGCACGTAGCTGTGAGCGCTTACATTTGACGAGAATTACTCCACAAAGAGGTGTAAATACAGGCACAGGTTAACCCTTTTCCGGAGTGAGCATCCTGCAGCTCTCCTTTTATATTATCTCTCTCTCCTTGCACATAAGATTGGAACACAGGAGCATCCATGGCAGGGTTCCAGCGTTGCTAACTTCTCTTGGATGTCCGACTTAAGGTAATCGCACACAATAATTACCTCACTGTCTTTCCTGAAAGCGTTTTCATGCGGTCTTCGTAGATGGTGAGAGCTGTTACTCTAAAATAATTTACAGCTAAGTGCATTCTATGGCAGCTCTATTGTTGAGAGGTGCCTTTGCATTGAAACGCACATGTTTATATCTGTCTTACATATACGTAACACATATATGCCTATTTATGTGATTGCAACATACGTTCAGTATTATACGGGTTAATATGCAGTTCCTTAATAAACTAGATGACAGATTAGGCCATATTTGACGTAACCTGAACGTATGCACGCGTCCGTTACAACTAAATGTATATATGGCTACCGAGTAAGGGGCACTGGGATAGGGTCCATCAGATCTGGGCAAACAAATTCCAACAGCGCTTCTGCAAAGTGATGACCACTTCGGATGTTCATCCTAGTAGGGAATCGCGTACGGGCGATTTTTCTAATTCTCAATGGCGCTATCGGGAGTGCCTTGTCTTACTGCCGATAACAATGAAACACTTCCTTTCATACACTTTATACCCATACCTTAACATGGCGGCATTGAGGAACTGCACTCCCGTAAGCAAGGTGTTCGTGCCTTACAACAAAGCCTTTTGCTCTAGCGCGGACTCTGAGTGAGTTTTCATTGTCGCTGCAGATGTCTCATCCCTCCCCCCTCCGCCAAATAAGAAGGCAAGATTAAGAAAATCATAAAGCAAGCTTTAGTTAACATAAACAACATGTCAAGTTGTGGAGAGTCCACACTGGAAAGGCCAGGCCAGCTCGCTCTATTTACAGTATTTGTGCAATGGTGTAGGAGAAGAGAGGGTAGAAAGAAACCTTGAAGTAATCGATTACTTTTTAGCAATTGCTCAGTTCTTTTCGTGGGGCAGTCATTGGTAACGGTAATCAATAATATTTTTAGAGATGTCATTGTGATCGCTTGCTTTATTTGTCTATTGAGCAAGAATATGGCGATCGTACACCTTAAGAACAATGAGCCAGAGGCCATAGACACCACCCCTTATTTATCATTCTTCGTGCGCTTCTAATTCGCGCAGTTCACCTGTTCGATAGAGTAGACATAGACTAGGAATCCAGCATACCACACGTGTACTTTCTCATATTTATCGGGTGACCGCTCTCCACCGGTGAACAAATGTTAAACGTATTTCGTTCAGCGCCGGATACGACCGCATGTATGCGAAATTTCTCGAATGCTACCGGTGGTTGTGTCTTTTATCTGCTTTCTCCGAGCATAGTGTTATCCTATTACACACGCGAAGCGATCTGTGTAGAACTTTCTAGAACCTGCGGGGTTCCAGCGGTTTCGCTGGAATCTTCAACGCGTCGTCCATAACAGCCCACACGCTTGACTCGCAGATAAGGTTTTGAAAGATTGCCGCCTGTATTCGCCACTATAATTATCCTTGGGTTTTCTTTTACGGGGACGAGTTCCACCATTGAAGGGTTGGTTTCTATGCGCGCATTTATGCCACCATCTTGTTTCTTCAACATCAGTGCAACGTGACAGTATGCACGCTCATTTGAGAACGTGCGTCGATACCAATACTGAAGCCGTTGGCAATGCACACCACCATTGAAGGGTTGGCTTCTATACGCTCATTTATGCCACCATCTTGTTTCTTCAACGTCAGTGCAACGTGACAATATGCACGCTCATTTGGGAATGTGCGTCGATACCAATACGGAAGCCGTTGGCAGCTGAATGAGGCAGTTGTTACACGCTACTGCATTAAAGGGGCCACCGCTGGTTGCCAGTTTGGTATAGGAGGCGAACAGTGCATCTCGTTAGTTAAATAATGAATCGCCCTAAGTGTAAGTAGAACTACACCCATGCACGCAGAAACATTAACATTAACATTAACATTAAGCAAAGTGCCGTCGAGCACGACTGCCAGCCTTCGAGAACGGAAATGTGCCGACGCGTGCAGTGCGCCGTGTTGCCGCTTCTACGAAATTGCGCGTTACGAAATAAAGAAAGGTTTATTTCAGATCCTCGTGGTCAGAAATCAATAATGTAACAGATAAAAGCAACCTTTTTTCTTCCTAATGGCTTATGCTTCATATCCGGTCCGCCAGTAGCAGGCGCACTAATTCGAGGACTGCGCTAGGCCTAACCTCATCGGATCGATGAAATCGAAATGACTCAAACTGTGTTTTCGGCTCGTGAAGATTGAAGCGTGTGCATCCAGCAGTGCATCACCATTTTTCTACCACCATTCTCTCTTTCACAGGGAAGTAACTTCTCGCGACAGCAACATCTAACGCGAAAACCTGCCTCACGACTGGCGACTTCTGGACGCTGTCGTCTACCATTAATTTCCAGCATGCCAATAACCGTTGCGAATACAAATTATGTGGTATCAGGCAATCGATGAAGTTAACATGTTAGAAAAAATCGGCGCAACTCTACGCCGTGGCGTTTCGAAGATTTGACTGACGTGCATGTGAAGAACGTCTCTAGCGAATTTCATTGACATCTTTTGAACTCGAGAAAGGGAAACTGTTCAGACCTGAATAATCAACAAAGTTCAGTATTCAGCAGTGGTCGTATGTATAGGATACATTTACCATTCTATCCTTGAAATTTATTTTTCGGTTTCTTCGGTAATGCCTTGCATCAACTACACAAAATTGGCAGTATATACAGCAGGCACCGAGTTGGCTTTCAGTAAAGGAAAACAGCCTAAAACGTAGCATGATATTTTATATCAAATGCACCTAAGGAAATGCTGCCGCCTTGCATAGTAAATTATCAATAAGTTTGTCGTAAATACTGAATTATTTATTAGTTATACATGTCAAATAATCGGCGACGATGTAAAACCTACTGTAGCGTCTGGCGCGGTAGAGCAAGAGACGGGCACAAGCAGACACATGTCGGGTGGTATGTCCGTATCGGACACAATAGTGAGCTTGGAGGCTTTTTGTTCAGAGGGGTCAGGCAGCGGGGCATCGGCTGCCAATTACGGCGCTTGTCCTGGCAGTAAAATTGAAGCGGTAACTCGCCGCTCTTACGCGGTCCCCCGCACCAAACTTTCCTCTAATTAACCTGAGTTGCACTTGAAAGTGCTCCAAGAAGGCTGCGTCGAGTAATGCACGACAAAGTCAACGAGAACACCATTGTTCTTAGTGACAGATTATGATGACGAATACGCGAAAAGCAGAACGATAGTCTCACAATTTCTACTAACGCACCTGCACTGACGCTGACCTTGCAAATTTCTCCAACTGAGTGACGAGCTCAGAATCGAGTAAATAAGAAGTAATTACTACATATTCGCTATTTCTCTATATAATTTCTATTACTAATTACACATTTCCGCAAAAAATATATTATTACCTGCACTGCGTTGTCTCAGAAAAATTTTGTTCTTTCGGCTTGAAACCTGTAGAATATAGGTGGACGTAGCTTTGATATAATGGTGCCAAAAGCACCAATGTTATATCCCTACTTTATTCACTGTCAACAGAAACAGTATATTGAACACTTGCAGATTTCAGCTACCATGTTGTTTTTCGAGCGTGAAAGAATAGGCCTGATTACTTTCTGCTAGCGTATTATTTGCGAAATCTTGTCACTAGAAAACTCAAGAATGTATTATTAGTTCATGTCCATTTGAGCGAGTGTACAAATATACATACGTTCGCGTAAGCTTTGCTTTCGTCGATTAATTGTCGGAAAAAATAATTGGCTGTCCATCCTAACGCTTTCTTCGTAAGAAACAAACTAGAAAGCAGGCAGGGTTCGTTGTTAAGAGACAGCCGCAAAGCAGATAGTTGACGTCCTGTTAACTTGTCCGTTACTTTGCGACAGCATTCTGTAATTGAATGATTTACTTTTACAACTAGTGTAAATCAACTGCTAAATGCAGCAGCATCTGACTTGCCGTACCCATCAGTATGTTTGTGCACATGTGATACCAAAGTGATGTAATGAAGTGGAGATGGATGGACATTGTCAATGGAGCCAGGAGCCGCACGAAAACCGTGCTTTTGCTACGTAAAAAAAAAACCTCTGTAGTGCCTCTGGGACGTTTGCATAACTTTAACTTCATATTCCAAAGGATACTGGTCATATCGAGAAAGCTTTCGACTATTACTAAGAAAAGGTGTCGGCTGAACTTGTTTTCATTTTCTCATTTTATATTTTGCCATTGAAGAATGCTACCATTCTTTTTATTTCTCTGCAATATATTTGCTCATCTACTATGTAGCTCGATATAGCATTGAACGCATTAGAGGAAAAGCTAGGCTATAAAAGGGGCAAGCGCAAAAGCGCCGGTTTGTTTCTACGATACTGTTTTGTAAGGCTCAAATATTCAAAGTAATCTTAAAGAAAGTTCATTTACATGTATCACGTACGTGTGGAGAACGTGTAAGAAAGGTATATTTTCCGAAATATTGGATGGAGAATTATAGAATTCTCGTGCATATTTACGATTGATTGATTGAGTCATTGAATGATTGTTTCACTTATTGAAATATTTGTTCAACGGACGACCTGTGGCTTAGAGGGGGGTAATGGATCACGTTGAAGGAAGGATGTGTGCCTCCTTATCGAAGGACAGCACAGCATGAGTTCTCGTGGCGTTTTCTTGCGGTGCGACCAATCCTTCGTACGACTCCAGCCTTAGAAGCCGGGTGTGCTTGTCATTGAGGCTGGCTGTAGCAGGACAGCAACAGATCAGATGTTTGATGTCGATGTGTATTGCAAGGCTTTGGGGGCATTTCACTTGTGTTGCTCTCCACTTCCTCACAACATCCGGTGCAATCGATGTTTTAGCTCTTGCCATGAGGAAGAGAATCTGGGCTCCTCTGGCAAGGCGAGTGTGAAGGGGAGGAAGCATGCTAGAAGTGGACTCCTATAGTAGAGCCTCACTCTCGTGGTTAAGCGAGGCAGTTGGAAGTCTGGCACAATGGCGGATGACTGGGAGCTATGCGTATGTTCCAGCAATGGTAGGCTGACTTCAAAGCAGCGATGGCGGTCCTCTCTAAGCTTTCTCACCTGCAGGCTCATGGGCCCACCTGTTCCTCGCTTCCCTCATGATGCTGTGTGCTGTCCAGTGTGCGAGAAAGAGTACGTGTTTATTATCCCCTCGTGGCGGCAGGCTTGCTTTATGCGGTGCATTACGGTTGTCATGTAGCATCGGCAATTCAGTTGCCTGAACGCCTCTTGACTGTCAGTGTACGAGTGAACCTAGGCTTCCATGTGTCCATTACAGAGTTTAATTGCTTCTTCAACGTCTTGAACTTCAATTTCATTGGCTGTCCTGTGAGCATAGCCACTGTGGCTCACGGCGGGTGCTGGCCCGTTTTCAGTGTAGTAAGCGTTAGAGGCACACATTTTGCTGGAACATTCATAGTATTGTAATGCAGCTTCCGCGTATATTTTTGCTTCCTGGGGATTTTCTCGTCTGTCTGTGTTAGTCTTTGTTGTCCTTGTCCGTTGCCTTCCCCTTCGGTGTTCATTGGGATCGGTCTGGGTTCCGTACATTTATATCATCCTAGGGTGGAAGAATTGGCACAGCTCTGGCAGGTGCACGCTCGTGCCAGGGCATCTAGATAGCTCTCGCTAATGATTCCACGTGTTCTTCAGTCTAGATTTTTACGGTGATTGAAATAATGTGTTTGCAGGCGCCTTAGCTGGATGACTAAACCACGCAAAGAGGGGCTTAGTATCGCGCTGATTGCGCGTCTTGTTGAATCGCATCTCGTCTTCTGCGCCTTTGCGCCTCCGCAGAAAAAGAAGATGACGGCGCTCTTGCAGTTGAAAATTCTAATGCATGGGTGCCATGAGGAGCTTTTCTTCTCGAGTTTATTATATTAACTCCACGGCTAAACGTTTCAGAGTTGATAGTGTGATAATCGCTGCAGTAGCTTAGTAGCTAACGCGTTCGGCTGCTGAGCTCAAGGTCGCCCATTCAGAGAGAGCGAAATGGGAGCGAAGTGCAAAGAAGAAAAAAAACAATCGTGCACGCATACTTAATTCCGATTCAGGTGAATTACTCCAACTTGTTAAAGTTACTGTACAATGCACCATTACAGTGTGCCTCATAATCAAATCGTCGTTTCAATACGTAAACCCAACAGTTCAATGTCTAGCGTGATGCGCTAACAAGTTTGCAGGAGTGCCAGTTTCAGTCATTGCTAAAATTGGGTTAGAATGTGCTCTAACTCGTTATCCGGTGTTTATCAGCCATTTTTCCTAGTAACTTGAGAGGAGGAGGAGGAGGAGGAGGAACTTTATTATTGCAGGAACCGTTGCGCGGTTTATTCCTGGGTGGCTCACTCTGACAGGGCTCCACTGGCGATCGCGGCTCGCCGGGCCTGCTCGAGGGTCGCCAGTTGGCTTCCCAGGTCCAGTTCGGAGAGTCTCGCCTCCCAAGACCACGTAGTGAGTGTGTGTGTTGTGACTCGTGGTGAAATTGCGTCGCCCGGACGGTCGGTGCATTCGTGTGTTATGTGCGCGAGTGTCGCTGTGTGGTTGCTACACCAGGGACATGTTCGGGACGTATAACTGTCTGGGCAGATTGCGTGTAGACGAGACAAGTGTGGGTATGTGTTAGTTTGCAGGCGGCGCCAGTCTCTTGCCTGGAGTTTATTGAGAGCTTTGTGTGGGGGAGCGTATTGCGTTCTTCCGAGCCGTTGGTCCTGGAGTATTTGTTGACCTGTCGTTAATAACTCGTGGTGGGTCGCTCGTCGGTCTGTCGGGGGCTGAAGAACGGTGTGGTCTGCCGCTCGGCTAGTGAGACCTCGAGCTGCGCAGTCCGCCTCTTCGTTGCCCCGCAGGCCTTCGTGCCCGGGGCACCAGACGATACCGTGGGTCCATTCTAGTGTGCGACCCAGGATTCGAATGGCTTGTATAGGGAGTGTTCCATTCATGTATAAACGACACGCCGCTTGTGAGTCAGTAAGGACGCGGGCGGACCTTCCCTTGCTCTCGGCGCCGCGAAGTGCGAGAGCGATTGCTGCTGCTTCTGCTGCTGCGCTGCATGTGGCGCGGATGGAGGCTGAGGCTACCAGGTTCCCCTGATTGACAACGGCGAGTGTGTGCCTGAGAAATATCTAGGTCACTTCGAGTTTTGACGTCCTGAAAAAAAAGGCCAGATATTATTTTAACTGCATGGTTAAAATTTAACCTTTGTAGCTGTCATTAGATTTGGAAAGAATATTGGAGCCACGAATCCTCCCTATTTTCGTCTTTATGCTCGGTTCATGCGATTTCCCATATTCATTTGTGAATTGAACAATGCACTTGATTACATCGCTTGAAAGTGACGGGAATAAGTTGTAGGTAATGCGCATGCGAAGTGAAAGCGTCCCCGTTAACTGCAGCCTTTGTAGTGAATTATTTACTTGAGCGGCGAAGGAGCGTTTTAAGCCTGTTTGACCAACTGGGGGTTGCGAAATTTTGTGCCCTTTCCTTGCGCAACTATTAGTCCCATCCAAATTAAATTTGTTTAACAGAGATCTAATAGTGTAGCGTCTGTGCGTGGAAATTAATGTATGCCTGCGCAAATAGCAAGTCTTGTGAAAAAGACATTCAGGGGCACAGAAATTTAGTTACTGCAGAGCATACGAAAAAAGCTTCCACCCGCATACAAAGCGGCTGGAGCAGAAGAAGGCAGTGGAAGCGATAGGAGCAAAAGCACCACCCGTTGGCACAATAAATGAAGCGAAAAAGAAAAAACGCCAAAAGCACCCATTTCATGTTTACACATAATTCCATCGTTTCGCTTGACTATACGCAGGTTGAAAAGAAAAGCTACATATGCTGGAGCTATTGAATCTTCCTTTGGCTACCACAGTCATGGCGACGATTTATTGCCAATACGAAAACTGTAGCTCCTCTGCCCACCCACTGCCCACCAGTCTACGCGTGCGCCACGCGCGTGCCTTAATACGGTGACGTCACGACAACCACAACGTCGACGAAGCAAACACGCCTCCTATGCTTGCACTGGCCCTTTTCACGAAGCAGTTTGCCCTAGAGAAATCAGATGGCGCTTTCGGCGGCACTCCGCACGTTGCCTCAGCGAAGGCGCACGAATACAAAACCATTACCTCTTCTGCCCTACTTCTGTGCGATCAGCTGTCGGAAATGCAACTGGGTTTTTTGCTGATAAACTGTGCTCCATTCATGCTGCAAAATATTGAGCGGGGCAGTTATGACGCGCGCAGTAGTTGGCTGCTTGTGGCTCACACATTAAGGACTGGAATGAATCTGTGCATCCATGTTCACGGACCGCTGCTACGTAAGGTCTGCCTGTGCTGTCGACTCTTCGCGGCCGACGGCGTCCCTCTAAGATTAAAAAAAGATCGCTCGTCCGCGAAGGTTGAAGCATTGACCAAGAAAGGACTTCAAACCCGGAATACCTCCGCGAGTATTCCTCGTTGTGCAGTGACAAAGGAAGTAGTGCGCTCTTCTTGGCATATAGTAAGCTTCACACACCCGCCCCAGCTCACACGTAAATTTACGCCCATCGCCTGAATCACCAACGCTTGAATAATAAGTGAACGGGCGCACACTTGAATGAATGCGCCGAAGCATGGGTGACGAAGACGACACCTACAGCGCACGCCCACAGTGAGTGAGTGGTCCCAACAGTAACGGTCCCCACAGTGATCGAGTGACTAGTGATAATACGTATTCGCCACAAGCTATGACAGCGTACAGAATATCTCCCTTACAAGCCTTGTGCCTAGGAATAGCAAGTCTGTCTCAACTGAGCCCGCCCTAGAGCGATAAGCAGAAAAAAAAAACAATCAGACAGCTGCCCCACTGTGAATTTTACTGCGTCAGAAACGTGACAAGCCGTTGCTTAAATGTATTTGCTAAAAATAGAAAGGAAGAGCTACACACACTGACGATGATTCAATTCGCAAGCGGAAAGATGGGATAGCTTGGAATACATATTTAGCCGCCCTTTGATTACAAGCACCGTATACGCTGCTCGCGCCGTTTAGACAGATTGTAATGAGCTCAGAAAGGGCTTACATGTTCATTGAAGCTGTAGCTAAACTTTCGCGTGTCGTCCACCCAGTCCCCGTCTACGATATCTGCCGAAACAGAGGTTTTCAGAACCACACCGGAGGCCATGTACATTCATTGTAAACACAGAGGCAACGAAGGCAGCTGAGGCAAGCAATGGACGCGTCGCCAAATGACGAAACACAACAGCGCCAAAGGGATGGCCATGAAAAGGGTCAAAAACTGTTATCAAAATCAAAAGGGCATAACCGTACTTTCCACCACCCGTAAAGTCCTATGCTGAAGCGTGAACATGGCCACCTACACAGTTGCAGCCAGGAACACATGCATAAGCACGTGGACTGCTGCAATCAAGTGTTTACATCATCTATTCGAGGCAGCGGACGCGTCCACTGTACGTCGGATAGCCTGGCCGCTGTCTGAATGTAAGCGCATGACGGGCCGCGAAGGAATGCCTACTGAATGATAGCAGCTTTCGGAATAAAAAAGTCCATACGCATCGAAGCTGTGGAAAATCGCCACTGCAGTGCTTTATGAATACGAAAGCATTATACGGGGTGTACCACGTAAATTGAGCGAAATATTAAAAATATACAAATGCCACCAAGCTGGACAGAACCAAGGTAATTTTTGCCGTCGCTTGGAAATATACGATTTTTTTCACTCCACATAATTAGATAATTGGTCAAAATAATTAATCAGCTTCTAAAATATTATAATTGGGGGAAAATTGTCCATGAGAAAATTGCAAAGCAGCATGAACAACTCCCGATACAGAGTTCTGTTGCTCAATGCGTCCTACATAAGTGTTTTTCCGAGCGTGAATGCCGCCCGCAAATACACGCAAAATTGCCCCTCGACTGGCCGTTCCAACCACCTTGAGTGTATTCGCGGTATTCGCGGGCTTCTTTCATGCTCGGGGGGGAAAAACGTTTATGTAGCAAGTATCGAGAAACAGAAAGCTGTATCGGGAGTTTTTCATGTTGCTCTACAATTTTATGATTGACAATAATTATAATTAAGACAAATTATCTAGTTAGGTGGCATTAAAAAAATTCTCAGTATTTCCAAGCAACGGCAAACAACATTACCTTGGTTCTGTCCAGCTACGTGACATTTGCATATATTTAATGCTTGGCTCAAAATACGGGGGCACCCTGCATATGGCTGATAAAGCGAAAAACCTGGCGTTGACATCCGATGGTTCCAAAGCGATATGACCAGGTGGAGACGGCACGTTTGAAATGATGGTGAAACGTGATTACCTCATCAACTATAACGGTGCGTGAAGACGTCGTCGTATCGACAAGTGTTACGTCAGGTGATAACGGCATCGTAACGACACATTCTTGCCAGATAAGTTCATGTGATGACATCATCACATGAAACATGACGTCACGTGATGACGTCATCTTCAAGTGACGATGTAACCTTATGACGTCATGTGATGGTTCTAGGAGAAGGATTACAATGCATCAATCTCGATTCTTTGCCTTGTTCCCGTGACAGACCCATGATGAAGTAACGTGATTACGCAGTCACCTCAAATGTCTTGCGATGATGTCATCGCACCAAAGGCTGCGCGATGAGATCATCAAGTGAAACGTTACCCTACGTGATAACGACATCGTCACGTGACGATATCGCCTGATGCCGTCGTCACGTCAAGCGTCACGTCACGCGAAGACGTTATCATCAAGTGACAATGTCAGCTGATTACGCCGTGTGCTGTCTCTTGGAGAACCAGAACATGCGCTTCTCGCTTCTTTGCACGGTCTTCAGGATTTGCCAACATTTTTGCGGGAGCATAGGTCGCACATGCAAGCACGAAAAATTCCGACGAACTAGAGGCTAGCAGCTTCACCGTGAAATGAAAATGTGTGACCAATGGTGGAATGAAATCTGTGCCGTCGGGCCGTGCATTCCGATGCTCTAACCATCAGCTCACGATCGCACGCATACCTTCCTTACCTCTAAACTTATCGCGCATGCTTGCCTCACCAGTCTGTCGTCTTCATTCCTCACTGTAGCTCGCCATTTGGCGCGTTCTGTTAGAATGCAATGTATTCAAGATCAGCCAACTTTCCATAGCACTTTACTTGTAGTGGTTGACGCTGAGTAAAAAGTAAGCCACATTTTACCCCCTTCCTAATACATCCAGGTTGATCACGTTTTAACTTTTCCTCACCGCAGTAGAAATGCCATAGTCGCTTACCATACACCGCTTGGCAGAGATATGGTATGCATCTTTGGACGACACTTATTCGCAGATACGGTCGTAAAGCGTGCGCGTCTGTCTGGATTAAGCTCATTACGCAGGCATGGTGAACAGAACAATTCCATATATATATATATATATATATATATATATATATATATATATATATATATATATATGCATTTCTTTTTTGCTTTGTTGCATTTCTTTATAAACATTTTAGCAACAATCCCTACGCACGTACAATGCAGGTCAATTGGTGGTCAATAATATCAGTGAATCATCTGGCTAGACTGTACTGATGTACAACCCTTAAAATAGGTCCTTAACGACACCGCCAAGCTCCTGAAACCACTCAGGTGGTTCAAACGTGTAGTTTAGGGCATCGCGTGTGTACGCCTGTCTTTCAAGTAAGTGTTGCCTCAGATATCTTGCATCTACGAGGGCATCCCGGATATCCATGCGCTTTTTTTCTCCCTCTACTCATACGCAAAAAGCATTAGCAGGTCAGCAGGCACTCCCCATGCGGCTGCGCATGGTGAGAAACGAATACCGAAAGGATTATCAGCAGTACTTATTGCAAAGATCGTTTGAGAAAGTTCAAGAAAAACACGGTTTGTGGCAATCTAAGAAGACGTGCTTATTAGGGTTAAGCTTTGTTACATATGGTGCAGTTAACACACCACGGAACAAAGAAACTGGTGCTTTGTTGCAAGGACTTCAGGTCTTAAGTTAGAAGTCGTGCGAGATAGAGGTAGAAGCACAAAACATCAACATCGCGATATAGTTTCTTTCTCGTCGAAGAATGCAATCCCAACGAAAAATATGGTTTCGATATACAAAAGGAGATAACTTGCCATAATAAATCAGTTGGTATGGGTGTTCGTTCAATCCTTGAAAAGGCCACCCATTCTGGCAAGGAAGAACTTAATCTCACTCGACTCACTAGAATAACAGCACGCAAAATACATCATTTGATCCGGTAAAAATGATGGCACTAACAGTCAGTCTCAAGAAGTAATGTATTAGTCCGACCCCCCCCCCCCCCCCCCCCGGTTATTCACCGCACAAAACAAGTTAAGCAGGTTAGTTCTTTCCCAAGTAGATACCCGCATGCGTATCACAAACAATGTATGAAATTTGTGGACTGAAATGTGTGCCATTCATAGCACTTCTAGTATGCCACTTCATGAGAAGCCAGCAAACAAAGATACCAAGGACAACATAGGGGAAGGTACTTGTACTTTCCCCTGTGTTTTACTTGTTGTCTTTGTTTGCTGATTTTTATACGGTTAATAAAAACCGGGCCTTTCGGTTAAGCCCCTTTCTTCTCGTCACTAGTATACCACTTGTAGTATATGATAGACTTTCGTAACTAAAAGGAAATATTTAACACAAACTTTTAAAAACATCGAAAAATTATGTCCGCCCCACTTTTCTGTCCGAACTCTATTTTTTGTTTCTTTGATTCAATACTCTACATTATCACTACAATGTTGTACTGCCACCCTAAGATACTTTCTATGGATAGCGCTCCAGCTCTTGCTACAGAAATACTCGTGTTTCCGTGGCCAGCTCCATTGCCAAAATCCTAGGCAGTTACTAAAGCTGGCAGCTCTTCTAGTTGCGGCAAAAAAAGGAACAACCCATTTCATAGGGTTACGCCTAGTCTCTGCATCTCTGAAAAAAAATTACCATGTCATGCGCCTAAGCCAGGACACCAGTCTCGATTCCTAAATAGAAAAATCCACGAAATGATTGACTTTCGCCTGCATTCGAATAAACTGGATGAAAATACAGTGCAAACAAAAGAGATGGCAGGTACCATCTTAGTTTTACTGCTGACTCCACTTCTATACTCGCGCTTAATCTCCTAATAATTATAAAGTCCGCAGTATAATCTTTGTACACCATTCGTACTCCATCTGTTATCACTCCACCGGCGTCAACATGTTGTAGTAACAACAATATGACATCATGGACAACTCTATCGAAAGATTTTTGAAGATCACTTTGTGTTATGGCAACTTGGGTCCTCGTTTCATCACAATGCTTTGTGCGCCCTACCGCATTTTCCATCTTAAACAAATTAGAAATCAGGCTGGGTTCATTGCTGGGAGACAGCCGTAGCATAGATGTTTACGTTCCGTTCATGAAGCTATTGCTTTGCGGCCACCCACTCTGTAATTTAATGATGAGCTTTTGTAAGTAGTGCAAGTCGAATAGCTTAAGCATAAGCATCCGGCTTCCCGTACTGGGGACGTATTCTGGCACGATCACTCACGGCGCAACTATCACGTTTGTGTCAAGCAGTGCTAAACCAGCCAATGAGTTCATCTGGTTGCTTACCGTCCCAGGCATGCATTCACAGACAATCGCTTTGCACGATACGATCACATTTGCGTCAAGCAGTATTAACCCAGCCAGACAGTTAATTCAATTCTGCTCAGTCAATGAGAGCCCCTAAAGTCATATTGCATGAAGTGATTACGACCCCGTTCCCCTAAATTGTCGCACAATTTGTGACCTCTCATGGGGACATGGACGTCAATGGAGCCAGAATACTAAGGAAAAGCGAGCTCTTGCTATACTACAGAAACTGCATTGGCGCCCTGCAATGTTTACATTAGTTTCACTACAGTTCCCTAAAGGTGCTCAGCAAATGGAAACGGAGATCAAATTATGTTTACGTAATATATCCAGAACGTATGCCTTTATATAGACATTTTGTTTTCTGACAATAAAAAAATATAATCCTCTCCTTTTCTTTTTTGCAAAGTATACTTCCCTATCCACTATGTAGCTTGATATAACACTAAGGTACAACATCGTAATGATTTTACCGCTAAACGAATCACAGTAAAGTAGGAAACAAAGTGGAAACCGCTAAGGCGCCGCCAAGTGGCAACATCTAATTTTTGTCAGGCTAAAAATATTCAAAAAACGATGGAAAACTAGCATTTACAAGTCGCGGGTGCGTATGAAAAATGTGTAAAGGGCGTTCCGTGTCTTTTTAAGAATGATCGGATGGCCATTTATACAAGCTTTAGCTAATTTTCAGCTAACCTCTAAGCGCTTCCTTAAAGGATGCGTTTGGAGCCAACTCAAGTAAATCGCACGGCCAAGTGGAGAAGACTCCCTATGGCGTTGACTGCCCGTCTCGTCTGAATTGCATCTGCTTGTTGACGCCTGCGCGCTGGCGCAAAGAAGGAACATGACCGCGTCCTTGCAGTTGCTGATTTCACTACAAGGGCGCGATGGGGAGTTTTTTTTTCAATAGAATTGGTTATATTCCCTTAATGGCTATACCTCGGAGACTTTCTATTGTGATAGCCGCCGATGTAGCTTAGTGCCTAAGGCGTGCCGTTGCTGAGCTCAAGGTCGTCCATTCAATCGCTGCCTCGTCGGCCGAATTTCGGTGGAAGCAAAATGACAAAAAAAAAGAAAACTCGCTCGTTTACTAGAATTTATGTGCACACTAAAGGACTCTAAATTGAGAACGTAACTCCAGAATCCCCCATTGCGTCTTACTTAATATTCAAAGTGGTTTCTCGGCATGTAAATCGCCACAATTAAATTTCAAGCGTGATGGGCGAGTGAATTTTCCAAAGCATCAGTTTCAATCACTATAAAAATCGCTTGAGAAAGTTCTCGGACTCGTTGCGCGGCATTTCTCAGCTACATTTCTCTGTGTACAGAGAAATTTCTACGTCATTCTGAGTGTGCAAGTAAGCAAAATGGGGCACATAATAATTTTATTGCATCTCGAAAATTTGCATCTGAATATTTGCAAATAAAACTGGGCCCAGGCATTTACGCCATACTTATGATGCGCGGTTTGTACCATCACCCATAATAATTGCAGAACTAAGCAAGGCTATTTGATTAGATTTTGGGCGAATGTTGTAGGTAATGCGTAGAAGAAGTAAAAAGGGTCTGAGGTAAACGCAGCCTTTGTAGACAGTGCCCCGTTTCAGTAAAGAGAGTGCAGGAGGGAAAGGGGTGACAGCGAGGCTTACAATAAAAATTGCAGTTACAAGACAGGTTCAATGCTAGAATATGCTGCATGCCGCTCGTCCTGCTTTGGCATTGCGACAAGCTTTTACACGTTTGAGCATGTCAGGTTTTGTGTAATCATTGCTCTAAAGCCATACAAAAGGTCTACTTGCTCTGCAATTTTCGTTTTTATCATGGCGAGTTAAAGACCCATTTTTCATTGGAATCTGCACCACACTTCTCCTGGTATGTAATTTTGCCTTGGCAATGCCTTCGCATAAGCGTTCGTTTTTCCCTTTAACGACACGTGCATGGAATAAGCTGGATCCTAGTATTACAAACAGCCCATCATTAACTACTTTCTTGACATTAGCCGAAAATTAATTATGTGCTTCACAATTATTACGTACCTGTGTCACCATTTATTTTTGTGCCATTTTATTTCATTATATTGTGTACAGAATAAGTTCTTTAATGACACCTTAAACGTATCTTATGAATTACTACCTCTTGTGTATACCTCACTTTTATAACTTGTATTACTTGCCATTACTGAGTGCTATTCTTTATTTAAGCAAATTGTTTACTTCTTTTCCTGTTGTAATTATTGCTTACCACCATTGGTACTTGACAGACTACCTCATTACCCCTTGTTACTCGTAAATTTAATGCTATGTGTTATTGTGTAATTTATGCCTACCATTTTGTTCACCTTTGTAAATTTTCTGCCTTTCGCATTACCTCTTTTTTTTTTCGTAACATTATTACAGTGTATTACGTTACTTTTCTGCCTACTACATTGTCTGCCTCTGCTAATGCATGTGTATTATGTGTAATCTTAATATTGCGGTAATTATTATTGTTACATTGCAAGATACCTACGTATGCCCTTCCTGTTATGATGCCTGATGGGATTGATAGTATGAATAAATAAATAAATAAATAAAATAAATCTGCACGCACACCAAGCTCTGCAGAGCATTGGATCTGCATTGTTCTACTGCTTAAGAATTAGAGCCCCGTTATGAGACGAAAATATATGACTGGTCCAACCAATAGAACGCCCCCCCCCCCCCCCAAAAACAAAATACACTGAACCTCCGGCACATGAATCAACAGTGAACAGAGAAGAAAAAAAGAAGAAACACCCTGAAGTACTTTCTTCATGCAAGCGAGTACATTAAGATTCTCAATGCATTTTCATTTCGCCACAAATGCATAGGCACAACAGGCTTGGCGCAACATCCGAATCTCGCGTTGCAACGAATTGTGCAATGCCTCGCTGTTCTATAGTGCGGCCGGTAGATGACGCATGACCAAAATTCAGCATTACGCATACTAAGTAACTTTACCAATGAAAAACCCCAAGTTCTTTGTGAGATTAGCATTCATAGGGTACTTCACACAATTTGTGATATCCATTTATCTATACATACTTAATTAACCTCTTTCCCAAGACAGTGAGCCACCCGCCGTGGTTGCTCAGTGGCTGTGGTGTTAGGTAGCTGAGCATGAGGGCACGGGATCGAATCCCGGTCACGGCGGCCGCATTTCGATGGGGGCGAAATGCGAAAACACCCTTGAACTTAGATTTAGGTGTACGTTAAAGAAACCCAGGTGGTCAAAATTTCCGGAGTCCTCCACTACGGCGTGCCTCATAGTCAAACTGCTTTTGGTGCGTAAAACCCCGTGATTTTTTAAATATAGTGAGTCAGTTGGAAGGCACCCTGACAGACAAGTAGAACAATCGGCAAAACGTTAGCAAGCAGCGAAAAAGTCAGTATCGTAGGCAGCCGCATGGGAGATGTCGGTAACACAAAATTTAAGTCGGCTACACAGAATTGACATATTTGGCAAAATGGCGTGTCCAGACGTTGCTTCAATGCTAATCACAGTAACTATGACATTGAAGGCGCCCTAATTCCTACGTACGTTCCTACTACGTTCGTAATGTTCCCGCGAAGTAGGCAGCGTTCGTTTATATATGCCCGCTCTGCCGCAGTCTTCCGGAAAGCCAGCCACTACTTACGCACTGCCGCACCGTTAAGCGCGTCAGACACATCTCTGATACAGCGACTCACAGTAGTTTCATGACGTCCAAAATAACGCTCGGCGCCGACGCTCCCCTGAAAACTCCCAGTCCCGTAGAAACGGAGAGCGCAGAGGTCTTGCTTTTCGACGGCGAGCGAATGAAGCCCGCCAAGCTGTCTCCACAGACGAGAGTCTTCGACTAGCTCGTGACACAGCTAGCGCACTGATGTCTTCCAAAGGCAAAAATGACGCTGAAACTACGTTGGTCATGTAGGTGTACGGATCCAGACGGTCATACTGGCGCTTGCTGCCGCTGGATAGAAAGACATAGGCTGCTGCTGCCGCTGCCATCTTACCGAGTTGATCTCGGAGGGGGTTTCGCGATGTACGAGTTTAGAACGAGTTCGTCTGTCAACCAAAACCAGAGGTCACACCCCGCGCGAGGCACGCAACTTTTGTGCGCGCACACACCACGGTTGGGCCACGCCCAACTTATTTTTCGGCAACAATGACGCGGCGCCGAGCTGAGAGGCATCAACAGTCTTGACCGCCGACATAAAACACGCACAATGCACTGTCATCGGTGATGTACTGAGCAACACTATAAAAAGAAAGGTTTGACTGTCGTTGGCTTATGCATATATCTTTCGCGCTGAGATGGCCCCACAACACGGTTTCATTGCCTACATTGTGGCGACGTAGCGCACAATGTAGGCAATGAAATAACTATCGCAGCGCACAATGTAGGCAATAACTATCGGCATGTCGCTGTAACTGCTTGCAAAGTGTCGACGCGCCGGGGTGGCCGACGGTATAGAGGAGTGTGTATCGCAGCAGTCATTTGAGATGGCTGCTCTGTCATATGTAATGTATCGGAGCCACTGCGTCGCAAACACGATCAGCGTCCGACAATCGCTCGCTTTTCTAGACCCAGTGCAATGACGTTTCTTCATCACAAGCACTCCGCACTCAACATTTCCAACACCTTCCTCCGTTCGAAGTCTCATTTCATAACTGCACACAACAGCCTTCACCTGCCAAAATGCGATTGCGGCGGTGTCGTTACGATATCCATCTGCGATCGCTGCTGGCTCCAGCAGAGGTAATCCGCGAGCACCTTGGAGTGCAAAACACTCATATACTGCGTACGTTCGCTCAGAGGCACCTTCACTTGGCAAGCGATGACAAGCGATGAATTGTGTAGCTGGGAACCAGGCACTTCTTCGCAATGCATCCCAGAGGCGTCGCGCACAATGATAAACTGGTACATTTTCACTGTACTGTGTCACTACGGGTCCTAAAATAACGTAGCGCCATTTTGCAGCGACAGCCATTGCTCCCACGAGACGTTCATTTCAGGGATAGCAAGTCGTTTGTGCTAAGGCACGTGTAAGAGTGGGTGCGAGAGAGAAAATCTGGCGGCTTCTGCTTCTTGAATATATGACTCTGCCTAGGTACCACAGAGTTAGTTTCTTAGCGCGTGTTGTAGCCGTTTGTCCCTAGGTGGTCCGGTATTGCGGAGTGGGGTCGAGTTTGTTTACGCGCCGACGCTGTCTTCCGGCTTGGTAAACTAGGCGAAGCAGCAGGCACTGACGCCCGATTTGGTGACCGCTGTGTCGGACAGACTGTCTCGCACCTGCAGCGCTCGTGCTAAGTCAGTCGTGGCGAATCATAGCTTTCTTGGGCCTTACGGCGATGTACTTTGTAAATAACATTACAGATGTTTCTGTGGGAGCAGTAGCGACCGTAATAGAGCCCGGGTGCGTTTCAACAATTGCAAGTAGGTATAGCGGGGCGTGGCGCTTTTTCTCCTTGAATATGTGACTCTGCCTAGGCACTACGAAGGAAGTTTCTTAGCGCGTGTTGTATGCGTTTGTCCCCTACACATACCAGCATTGCGGAGTGCGACCGAGTGTGTTTACGCTCCGCCGCTGGCTTCCCGCGCGGTGAGTCATGCGGCACGGACGCACCATTTGGTGATCGCTGTGTCTGAAGGGGCAAGGTTCTCACTGGTGTTGTATAAGTCGCGGGTCACTTTTTTTACTCGCGAAGATAGATTGCACCTTTTTACTAGCACTGCTCCAGGAGGGCACATGCAACCGGCAAACGTAAGCCTCAGGAGAGCACCTGAGGTTATATAAAAGCAGGGGGCGCAGAATCTTCAGGGCACCGAAGGGGTAGCGGGGGGATCGACGCTGGAAGCAGAGCGGCCCGTGGGTTCGGGCAGTGGCTGCCCGCTATCGCGGACAGCCAATTTTTATGCGAACACCCCCTGGCACGCGCAGGCCTCTGCGAGCCCCAACCTACGGACCAGTCCGCTTCCTCTCGGATTTTCTCTGTCGCACCTGCTCCTACTCGCGAAAGCGCGCATACGTCCATTGTCTCCGCAAGTGCCACGCCCCGCTGTACCTACTAGCAACTGGAAATACGCAGCCCAGGCCGCATATAGATTGAAAATCAACAAGGTAGAGCGCCTTAGTGATCACGCTTAAACGCAAGTGGCTCAAAGACCGCCGGTAAAGATAACTGACTCAGCACCCGTGCCGCAGGCTCGAGAAAGTCTATCCGAGGGGCATTCAAAGCTAGAACCCGGACTGGTCCGTGGGTTGGCGGTCTTCGAGGTCTGCGCGTGCCAGGGGTGTAAAAGATCGACTGCCCGCTATCGCCGACAGCCAATTTTTTATGCGACCAGCCCATGGCATACTTGGGCCTACGCGGCCACATCCCACGGGCCGCCCGGCTTCCAGCTTTCATCCCCCCACTACCCATTCGGTGACCTCATAGATTGTCTAAATAGATATTATATTATACTAATATAAAACTCTATGGGTGACCGGGACAAACTATGCCGCCTGCTTTATTATAACCTTAGGTGCTCTCCGGAGGCCTCCGTTTGCCGGTTGCATGTGCCCTCCTGTAGCAGTGCTTGTAAAAAATCCAATCTTTCGTCGCGACGAAAAAAGCGACCCGTGAGTAATACAACACCACTTAGAACCTTGCCCCTTCAGACACAGCGATCACCAGATGGGGCGTTCGTGCCCACTGCCTGACCGCGCGGGCAGCCAGCGGCGGAGCGCTAAGCTGCATTCCGCATCGTCGGCATTTCTAGGGGACAAACGCATACAACACGCGCTAAGAAACCTCCTCCGTAGTGCTTAGGCAGAGGCACATATTCAAGGGGCAAAAGCCCCCAGATTTTCTCTCTCGCGCCCGGTCTTACTCGCGCTTGCGCACAAAGGACTGGCGATCCCTCAAATGAACGTCTTGCGTTGCTCCCGTATCGTCGTCCGTGCTCCGTGTGTCGTTTTCAGTGGGTAAAGCAGGGGCCTTAATAGCCTAGCTAAGCGCCTGTAATGAATAGCCGTACCACGGCGCTGCGTTTCAATTCCCCCAATAGTCATGACTGACTTTATTGATAATAGCACTGCAGCGCATCTGAGTGCTTCTCACCGTATGAACTCCCTCGTGCGTGCCACCCACTTCAATGTATCCGCTTCTAAGCTTTCGCCTCACTGTCGCCACTCTCGGCAAGAAGTGCAAAATTTAATAATTTCCTCGATCTCCGTTTGTGATCAGAAATCCCTAGCATGCCAAACGAGAAACAGATACTTGAAGAAATAAATATGTTTGGTATTTTATTTGTTGTATTTTAACGTATTCTATTGAGCGAAAGTGTAGGTGCAAGAATGTGCGCATGTAGCCTGTTCGCATTTGATGGAGGATAGAAAGTGCCCGAAAGAGGAGGCACGCCCTTGACGCGCCCGAGAAAGGCGTGGCAAGCGGCTCACGGCAAGTGTGCAGATACACAGTGGAACAGTCATGGCATTGCAAAGTTGCGATAATCCGTGGATAAGAGTACGCGGCGCTGGCGCGTTTCGTTGTGCAGCCTTTTGCGCTTGAAACGTGGAAGCAGCGTGCCGCCAAGGGTGCGCTCATGTTGTCATACGCGGCTTTTTGTCTACATTTTTTCTGCCTGTAGCTGCCGCGGGTTCCGCGCTATCGCCGTTCACTGACTGCCGTCGAGGAAACTCGGGTAAAACTCGAGTGAACGAGATACTCGGCGCATCCTGAATAGCACCATAGGTTAATGAGCTTGCGTTCCTGGGCGCTCAACTGGAAACCTCGAAAGATAAATTCATTTACCACACGTTTTACATAGTTGTGCAATAGCACAGTTTTGTTCCGTAAGCATATCGACAAAAGTGCAGCATTTACAACTCCCCAGACGGTTATGGTTCGCTGTTGTCTGTTCGTTCTGTCGAACGTGATTTCTCTTTCTTCAGCACTATATAGCACGTCGCACATTGGCTGACTCCCGCGAAGTGAGAAAACAATGTTGTACCGCTTACGCTTGGGCGTTGCATTCACCAATGCATACACGTGTATGATTGATGTGGCTGATAGCGTCGAGTGCAATGCCTGCGGTGTCGAGGACACTTTAGAACACCTACAGTTCTACTGCCCATCTTTTAAAAATGAAAGACGACCTCTGGACAGCTATAAATCAGTTAGATAGGAAACCGTTAACCTTTAACAAGATCGTGGGACCACCGCGTCGCATGTCGCACCTACAAAAGGGCACAAAAGCGCTGCTGCGACTTTGGAAAGCTACAGGATTGAGTGGCCGCCTGTGATCCTGTATGGGTGACCGTCAGTGATATATAGCAGAAAACTGCTACCACGTCGACGACATCCGCAGTGGACTTTCGTTTCTTCTCCTAATCGTTTCCTGCCCTCTTTCCTTCCCAATAAAGGGTAGCCAACCGGGCTGAGTCCTGGTTAACCTCCCTACCTTCTATTTATGAATTTAATTTGTCCTAACATGATGTCACTCTCGCAATAAATGGTCATTTAGTTGAAGACGAAGGTCTCGCAGTCTCCTTCTACCGCAGCCTCTAGGAACATTTAAATCAATATACTTTATTATTGCCGGCCAAGAGAAAGACATCCATAATTTTGTCACCAATATAGCTGTCTGTAATGCGGTGTAGCGCACGAGTTGTGCGAATGTCCCGAGTCTAAGCGAATATGTTGCGTGTCCACAGATTGAGCTTAGCCACGGCTACTTCGGCAATAGTGCAGCACATTCAAATATTGAAACGTTCGTAGGGTGTATGTTCAAGCGAAGACAATGCACGCTGCTCCATTGAGTGTTTGCCTAGCGCGCAGTAAAAGATGAATTGAGGAAAAGAACGATCCGTGATTCCAGCAGGGTCACATGATTGGCAACAGGCGGGTGTTCTGAAATCTTGTGTCAGTCATTCCTAAAAATCGATTGTAGCGACTACTCGATAAAGCGCACCGGTATATTCTCCATCTCTACAGGCGCCTTCAGCACGCAAGCCATGACTGCCGAAAGGCACAGAATCTTGAGCGGGCTCACCACAAATTCGCCCAGGAGCATGTTGATGAAGTTGCAGCGCACCCACGACAGACTTCGACGGTAACCGTACGTCAGGCCGTAGAGTATGACGAGCACCGAGGCTACCAGGGAAGCGGACAAACAGAGGAGCCAGGCGAATACGGAGACCCAGGTTGGGAACAGCGGCAGCTGCACGTTGCTCGTCAGACGCTCCCTGGGCACCTTTCCCGTTTTGGCTGAATCGGTAGACGTGTCCGTGTCGTGAACCCAGTCTTCCACTACTTCTTCGACATACACCTTGGGCACTGTAGGCTTTCGTCGAAATGCCAATGGCCGGGACTTCTCTAAGAGAAAGACGACCAGGAATGCGAATGGCGTTACGAGGATCGTTGGCTGCAGGGCAATGACGAGCTCGCGGCCCGTTGGCAACTCGAGTAGTGTGTAGAAGAAACGCCAGTTGAAGTATTCCTCTTCGTCGGCGTCCAGGCCGTAGAACATGAGGCTCACCATCATGCCCGTGGTGACGAGCAGCAGGGCCAGCGAGGCACGCTGCTTGCGAGTGAAGTTGCTGGTCGGCAAGCGGCTGAAAATGCTGAAGATGAGGTGCTCCTCGCGAAAGTAGCGGATGATTCTGGCGCTGAAGATTCGCCACGGGTTGCGAAGGCTCCACTCGTCGGCAACGTGGAAGGTAAAGGTCGACGCTCCTTTGTACGCGTCCGGGGTCAGCACGTCGTCAACGAGGAAAACCGCCTGTGAGGCCGTTTGAAGGTCCCTTACGACAACTGTGCTCAGGTGCCAGGAGCTCTCGTTGCCCTTCAGCTCCAGGGTCAAAGAAATGGCCTCAACGTCTCCAAGGCTTGACGGATGGCTTAGAAAGTACCAGTCTCGGCCACCGGCCTGAAGTGCCAATGGGTTTCGCGCGCCGTCGCGAGGCACCACTTCGCGAGATTCGTCGTCAGACCCGTGGACAACGAGAAGCACTCGGCTCGTGGTCCCAGAGCCCTTGAGGAACCACGTGTAGACAGACACGAGATAGCCGAACGCATCGTCCTGCTCGTTCTCTGCGGGGTACTCTATGCCCGCGGCGCCTTCGTCTAGCGCGTCTTGCTTCGCGGCCCGCACCATGACCAGCAAGCAGACGAGCCACACCGCTGATATAATTATGGTCATCACGACGTTGCTCGACATGGTCAATAGAAGGAAGCCCAAATCGGTGAAGTCGATCGGATGCGGGGCGATGAACAATCCGCCCGCAAAAATGGAGTTGTGCTCGCAAGCGCAGTGAACAAATTGTTCGTCAGAGTCCGCGAGAACGCGGCATCCTGAACTCGAGTACGCTTGTTCCGTGTTATTCCAGAAAAGGCAGCTGTAGAAGCGCGACCTCATCGTGTAAGTCGCGCTGCCGTTCTCGTCGCCCCTCCTGCGATACGGGTCAAGTAGCCTGGCTTTCGAACTGTTAGTAAGCGGCATAACAGCCACCGTGACCAGGGCAGGCTTCTGGACGAATTCGATTCCGTTCTCGTGCGGCACGTTGCTTGTGAGGTGAAACCTGTTTTGCTCGAGGAAGACCAACCTGGAAGGAGGTCGACCGTAGACGACGGCGGTTATAAATCTAGTTTGCGCGTCGAAGGTGAACACGTCAATCTTCAAGAACACGCCTGCTTCGGTCACATTAATTACGTGCATGGAAACTTTTGAGAACGATGTTTCGTAGGTGCCCGCGTGTCCGTCCCAGTCGAGTGGTGTTGGCCTTTTCAAGTAGCTCTCCGTAGGCACACGGACGCTGAAGGGAGTTTCTGCGGGGCCTCGTGCCGCCTCGACACCTACAACCTGGGTATTTATCAGCTTTGCTGTCTCATGACATCGAAATGGATTAGACGGAAACACTATGGCCGTTTGTGTGTCGACGCTGCCTTCGACGCGAACTCTGCTGCCGCCGGATGTGCCGAGGAAACCTCGCCTTTGCGACTCTCGAATCCACACTGCGTAGCCCCTGGCGTTGATTATCGCGTCGTTCTGCTCGGTGTCCACCACGCGTGACACACCCGTGGCTACTCGGGCCACATTGTGAACCAGTTTCTCCACAGTTCCACACTCGGAATCGGGCTGAGAAAGAAAGAACAAACATCAGCCATAAGATGCGCACAACGCTGTTTCCCGTTCTTGTGAAAACCATTTCTATTTACCGGTTACCTTTTACATCAACAGCATTGCTAATGGAATTTTATGGGCAGCAGGTAGAAAAATTTGCGTACACGTGGCACACCTATGCGGGTGCCGAGTTTTCGATGTTTTGTCGGTTTTCTCTTTACAGGAACTTTCCAATTTCATTTTAAAACCCACACGCAAGCCTAAACCTGCATGTTGTGAGATACACAACGCCGTACTAACCGTTCTTAAAGGCTATGTATGGCATTGCTCCTTAGAAAAGTTGTCACTTTGGCGTTTGAATAAACAGCAAGTTTCGAGTTTATCACAGCCATTTCAAACGGAGGAGCAGAAGCGGCTCGCTTAATCCTTGGGCAATGTGGAAGAAATCAGCTGGAATCAGTATTAATTGACTTTCGCTGCACACTCACAATGCACGGTATCTTGCTACACGATGGTGACAAGTCGGATGTATGAACGCGCCCTCCAATGACCATTTCGTCGGTAGGCATGTGAAAAGCGTAGTGATGGCAGAACTATGTGTGTTTTGTGCGCCTATGATGCTGTTTACCAAGCACTTGTGAGCGCATCTGCGACCTTGCTTATTGAGGGGCACATAACGTTGTCAAAGAGGACGACGCCCTTATAGTTGAAAATAAGAAGGCGAGTCAACAGCGGTTGAAATCCAAGAAATAAAAGGTCTTTTTTGGCTCACTAGTCTATCATGTGGTTTGGTGTTTAAACTGCATTATACACTTTCCGGGCACATTTTGAGACAGTCTCTGGGGTCGGGCCATATTTTCTTTAGTTGAGTAAAACCATATTGGGCGGTTACGGCATTATGCGCGTAGTTTGAATTAACGAGCGCATCTGTGCGTCATTCCGTACTTCCGCCAGTTACGGAACAATACTGCTCCGTACAAAGCTCAACTCTAACTTGGTGCGTTTTTTCTTCGTTCTACGCTTCGATTTGACGCCTTTGTTTGTGTGTATCTGCGTCTCGTCCTACGTGCACTTAGAAGGCCTCAAATTGTCTGATTTGACGAGAGCCAAATACCCAGGATTGGCGAGGTACCCAAATCCGACGCACGCCAAAATAATCTGATAGCTCCAAAGAAGACTTTGCCTACAAGAAGGGGCAACAACCACTTCAGGGCTGTAAGGTGGATCGTTAAGCGCACTCATGCTTGATGATGCTTGTTAGGCGCAGCTATCGTACCAATAGTTGGAATGGCAGTGAAATGAACCTATCCATGAGCATTGGATTACGCGGCGGCATACTGGGTCGGCGTTCCGAGCCGAGGAGTACACTCATCACGTACTACGTCATGCGTCGTTAAGAACCATTTTTTTGTTTTTTTTTATTGTCAACTTCACTGCAAGCAGAGCTTCCATGCCGAAACTGAGGCGCTGTCGCTGCTAATAATATCTATACACTTTCCGTCTTTCTTCAGTACAATTTTGGTGGAGAGAGAGAATTACGTATTGGGGGGAGGTCACTGTGACATATATAATGCATGACGTTTGCTAGCGCAACTTAATATGGGTTATCCTTACCTGCCGCGCGCTAGCTAATTGGCTATGGCATTGCGCTACTGTTGCGCGAGTTCTCTACCGCCCGGCGGCGGACTGTTTACGGCGGTTACATTTCGTAGAGCCAAGAGATGGCGCTGCCGGCTCTGACGCCATACGACGCCTCCAGAGAGCAACTTAGTTCACTCAGGAGGCGCCAGTGAAGTTGAATGACTTAATTGCAGCGAAATGGCAACTGGCTTGTGCCACCTCTATTGACTGCATAGAATAACATGTTGCACACATGACGCAAAATGTGGCATGCTTCACGTGAAAGAACTATCTTCCGGAAACTATGTGATGTTCAGTTACCCTGCAGAACGAATAACGCAGAACTAGAGTTCGTGATTTCTGCAGGCAGTGCCCGTTCCAAAATAAATGAGTTTCTGTGAGACAAATCCAAAATCAATAAAGGGGGTGACAGATGGAAAATGAGTATTTCTACAGATTAACCTACTCAGGTCTGAAGAAAAAAATATTCTTAAGTCCGATATGAACGCGACATTGCGAGGGTCAGTGAGGTAGGAATGATTGAGTGGGCTGTCGTACACTTTTGAGCGTCCGCACTCGTGCTTCTTATAGCGACGATTTCGCGTCGCTCAATTGATACTTTATTAACAGGAGGAGACAACCGAACGAAGCTTGTAAGTATGCTTCGTCGCAGTGGACTGCGCTTGTATTTGTGACAATGACCCGACAATGCTTCTTTTTTGTAGACATATTTTCCCATGTTGGCTCGAGGTCAGGAAATAAAAAAAATGTATTGGTTCACTGCACCACTTTGTTCTGAGTACTAAATAATAACGAAACATTGTTTACCGTATGGGAAAGGGAAGCCAGAACGCGCTCAATGGTTGCGGGGTTACGTGTTCAAAGACGGCAAGCGCCCACGCAACGGGATATTACACGACCCATATATATGTGCTCTGTTGAAAGATTGCGCTAAAGCGATTCCTCAATTGCTTTTGACTGCCTTCGGATTGAGAATTGCTATTTAAAGGCTGCCGTCTAGGGCAAACCACACCACTTACATGGAAGTCACTTGGTACTTCTACTGGTAGTTCCTGAGGGGTAGG
This sequence comes from Dermacentor variabilis, assembly GCF_050947875.1. Taxonomy (NCBI): domain Eukaryota; kingdom Metazoa; phylum Arthropoda; class Arachnida; order Ixodida; family Ixodidae; genus Dermacentor; species Dermacentor variabilis. The sequence continues at coordinate 194,242,466 of NC_134571.1, forward strand.
GGCCTTGAGGTCAAGTAGTGCGGTCAGTCCCTCAATAAGTTCTTCCCCAATGGTGGCTGTTAGGTCCGCGATCCTCCAGTTGCTCTCAATTGAAGTCTGCTCGGAGAAGGCGCTGACATAGTTATCCATGAGCTCAATCACCGCATCTGTGAAGTTTTCTGTCGTGGCGGAGTTGTTGTCTGGGACTAGCACCTGGAGGACGCTGATCGCATTGTGCAGTTCGTTCTCAGTGGTCACGGGACTGTTCTTCATATAGCCGATGTAGTCGTCCAAGACATCAGCGTCACGGCTCCAGTTTTTGGTCCCAGTGGTGCTGCCGGGACGGTTGCATCGTTTGTAAAACTCCGAGTTGAACAACATGGCGGAACACTTGATGTACGAGAGTATGGCGTCGGGGCTCTTCTGCTGGCTTTGCCTGGCGTAGTCGTCGACAGTCTCCAACGTGATGTCGCTGCAAGAGCCGATTTCAATGGTCACTGCTATCAGGTCGTAGACGTACTGCCCGACGTTGTCGTTGACGACCACGACCACAGAGCAGTCGGTGTTGGCCACCGTCCAGTTCCCAGGCGGCAGGACCCCCACAAAGGCGCCGTCGTCGAGGCTAGACTTTATGTGCGTGCAAGAATGCCACGGCGTTGGGCGTCCGCCCTCCAAGTCCTTGAGCCTGTTGGGTGCGTGACTGCAGAAGTAGAAGCCGTAGCTGAGGGAGCCTCCCTCGGGATCTGCGAAGCCTGTGCAACCGACGTGGAAGGTGGTCTTCACGGCTACGCCTTCCTTCGGGGTCACCTGGCAGTGACCTTTCGTCGGTGGGAGGTCACTCTGCTCCCTCAAACCCTGGCCCTCGAAAAGCTCGTGCGTGAGAACGAAATGAACGTCCGCGTAGGGCCTCTGGTTCCAAGCGCTCGCCGTGATCCTGCAGTGACACGTTAAAACTAAATCGAATATTGACTGGCATAGCTTGCAAAGTATCGGATGACTTCTGCAATTAACCTCAATCTTTCGCTCTTGTTTCACATGCTCACCCCGTGTAACTGAGGCCCTTACCGCCGCACGGCATGCGCATCCTATGCATGCGCGCTCAGTTGACAGAGTGCCAAATCGTCCTTGTTGAGTTTGTTTGCTCCGAAAGGACCTGAGCAACTGTTCTACTTGTTTTGTACTTAGTTTGAGCATTTTCCAATTGTCTGTGCATCCGTGTACATTACCTATTGATACTGACTCTTTAATCGCTTGTTAGAGTGCCAGATATTTCTGTGAGGGTGTTAAACAATTTTAATAATCGCCTGTGGTAGATAGCACAATTGACGTGCTTGAGCTGCTACATTCGAAGTGGTGGACATTACTAGCGCGATAAATCGAAATATGTAATAAACTAATTAACAAAACTGTGCAATAGTTTTTTATCTTATTACATTACCGAACACATTGAAATTTTCAAATTGTAGTCGGTAATACTGCAAGGCATGTTTACTTGGAGAGAACTTTGTGGATGTCACCATTTTGTCTTGCATATGACAACCTATAAGCCAATTGAAACGCTCGCATGTTCTAATACTGTCATGTACCGGATCCCTCACCGAGGTTATATGGCTGGAGGTGATTCCAGCCAGTCCCACCATTCCTAAGCTGCTTCCTCACGATACATGCACCATCTATTCTTAGCAATCCATATCACTCGCGCAATTATGCTGCAAGCACAGTACACATTTACACCTCAAACAACAGCAGGTGTATTTCCATTATTCCATAAGAGCGACATTTCCCAAAATGCAAAATAACTGCGTGCGTGGCAGCGGGCGTGAGAGGCAGAAGCAGCTTGAGTAAAATATATTGTACAGTACAGTTTGCCGGTCTTAGAGCGCCACTAGGCGCTGGAATCTAAAGTTCGACGATTCAATACATTTGTTTATGTTGGAAACACCATCAAGTTTACAATTAAGGTGGAGCCGTGATTGTGCGCTGTGCATGCTGTAATAAGCAGTTTTGTGGCGTTGTATGACCCTTCTCACTATAGGTATACAGCCAACGTTAACGAATCGAAGGTCAGAAAACTGGACGAAACTGTTCAGGCGTACTGAAAGCGCTACCAACGTTAAATGCTTGACGTGTAGATAGACGTGTGCTACACTCGCGGACAACTTTATGTCATTTATTTATTTGCCTTCGAACCACCAGGGCAGATGAGCTACCGAAATTGCGTATCTGCGACAACCATCCTGGCAACTTTCGACAGTGCTGTAGCTTTATCGGAACAGCGCATCCTCCGCGTAATCCGCGCATCTTAAACGTGTGGTGGTTTCGACTTTGCCCAGAAACGAAACAGACAGGCAGAAGCATAAGTCAAATATAACATTGAGTGATCTTTTCACCTTATTTTGCCATCGTAAACTAGTTGTTTGTCTTCTCTTCCTCTTCTCCGCCATAAGCTCACCCGGATGAAAATGCGGGACTTTCTTTTTCGGGAACACTCTTACTTGCGCGTGCTTTGCCTCCGCGCGCACGCGTTCCTTTATTCGTTGCCGCGGAAAGTTGTTCGTGCGTATAACGAAAGCCCCAGAGAGCTGTGTGCGCGGATCCGCGCTATCGAAAACGTCACGACGCTTTGGTGACGACACAACGCGGGCGCCGGAGCCGCAGAAAGTACAGCCCATGATTGAGTTTTGCGCAGCGCTCAAAGGAAGGCGAATTTCAAAACAAATCTCATCGGCAGCATTAGTTTCCTGTCAAGTGGGCTCACCTGTACGGTCCGGACCTGGTGACGTACCCGGCCGGCAGCAGCAGCACGGCCCCGCGCTGCTCGGCGAGGCAGCCGGGTGGCACGTGGTGCACGCCTGCGTCCTGAGCCACGGGTCCGCGTATGTGCCACGTGACCAGAGGGTAGCGGGTGTCCCACACCTTGGTGCGCTGTGGCCGGGCCTCCATCACCAGGTCCTCGCTGCTCAGAACGCCGAACTCGCAGCAAGGGCAGGACAGCGCCATCTATGAAGCACGTCCTAACCGGTGAATGAATTCCCGTTCGCAGTATTTCAAAAAAAGAGTGAAGCTGTTTTTGCGAACCTCGTTGGGTTTCCGGGACCATGGGTGCTGCATCGTGGCTATTCTCTAGCCACATGGGCATTCGCACCGTAACGCGCTCGCCTTGTATGCGACGCATTAAAACTGGTTTGCATAACTAGGAGCGTGTGCTTATAGTGCTGTTATTTCTTGCGGATAATGCAGCGCGGTTGCAGAGTAGCGGTTGAGCCGTCGTGTCCTTTGCCCCTGGCGTTGAAATGCAACTAATGGCGACATTTCTGTCTTTTTCGTATTTTATTCGAGCGCTGGAAGTCGTAAGGGAATACATCTACTTAGGGCAGGTAGTGACTGCGGCTCCGGATCATGAGACGGAAATAATCAGAAGAATAAGAATGGGCTGGGGTGCGTTTGGCAGACATTCAAAGATCATGAACAGCAGGTTGCCATTATCCTTCAAGAGACAAGTGTATAATAGCTGTGTCTTACCAGTACTCACCTACGGGGCAGAAACCTGGAGGCTTACGAAAAGGGTTCTACTCAAATTGAGGAGGACGCAACGAGCTATGGAAAGAAGAATGATAGGTGTGACGTTAAGGGATAAGAAAAGAGCAGATTGGGTGAGGAAACAAACGCGAGTTAATGACATCTTAGTTGAAATCAAGGAAAAGAAATGGGCATGGGCAGGACATGTGATGAGGAGGGAAGATAACCGATGGTCATTAAGGGTTACAGACTGCATTCCAAGGGAAGGGAAGTGTAGCAGGGGACGGCAGAAAGTTAGGTGGGCGGATGAGATTAAGAAGTTTGCAGGGACGGCATGGCCACAATTATTACATGACCGGGGTTGTTGGAGAAATATGGGAGAGGCCTTTGCCCTGCAGTGGGCGTAACCAGGCTGATGATGATTATGATGATGATGATGATGATGATGTTACAGCAATAGCCCGGTTGTCAGCTCACAACTACTTATAGTGCCGTAAAAAAACTGGCCGCCCCTTAACAGCGTCGCCAGAGCCAGGCGGTGTGAGGACTAAGCACCGGCCGCCAGCGCAAAACACTGAGTACGTGTTCGCACCTTGTCGTCCTGATCTCCGGGAACGCGCACCCTGATTGTGGCGCTGTCGCTGTCGCTCTCACTGCTCACGCGAAGCACGAAGTCGAGTATTTTAGTTGAGCCATACTGCAGGTCGTCCGTCATCTCGATAACCTCCGGAGATACAGAAAGCTTGCATATACTTGATTATTCCACAAAACATGTGCCTCCGAATTTATGGCATGTGCACTGTAACAGTTGTACTCGCTTGGAGTCACAGTGTGAGCGCTCTCAACATTGCCTACTTCCTTGCTAAAGTCACAATAATGGGCAGGTCCAAGCATCGACCAAAGAAAGCAGGTTCAAAAAAAAAAAAAGAGTTCGCTATCTAGACCAAAAAAAAGGTGTGTCTATAGTACATTCTTTAAACATTCGTTCTTAATGTGAACATTCTTGCCACTTAAAAACACGTTTCCGTAAGTTTTTTTCAACTGCACAGCGCATCGTGACTATCATATAATAGCCTACAGTTTCTCTCTAAAAAAAAATAGAGAAAACATGTCATTGCTGTAGCCAGATCGCCCAATCGTTAGCCAATGGTCTAAATGCAGAATAAGCATGGACTGCTATACTAGCAGTGCAAACAACAGTTAATTTCTGTCTTCTTGTATCGTTTGATATCGTTAATAATGGTCAAAAGTACAGGTTCGAGAATGACGTATGCGTGCTGCCATTTATACGCTGTTCACATGCTGCTGCTCTCAGATTGTAAGAAGATTGCCCCCAATCTGTTACCCAGCACTTCAAGTCTCGAAAGAAGCAAGAATTTACTTTGTTCAGAGAACGATATCATTTTTTTCGCCATAGAAATAGAACATGCGATGCAAACACCCGGAAAAGCTCGTTTTCTTGTCCATGTGCTTAGCAATGGACTGTGCATATTTACTGTAAACGCGTGGTCATTCCCTTTGTAAAAGCAGTTACAATTACGAGTAACTGAATGGCGCGCCTCCAGCACACTCGACGGGAACGTCTTGGGGCCCTGTGAGCATCGTCGCAGTTAAAGGGACGCCAAAGAAATGAATTCGGACCAGATAGATAGTTTGCTTGTTTTGTCTTAGGAGCCGTCAACGTTTCCTATATAATTCAATATAAAATTGCCGCCGACGGTTCCATTGGTGTTCTTCAATTTGAACCACCCGTGCCAAAACGGATGAGTTGACGCAACCTCCACGTGACCTGCTAGTACACCGCTATATTTGAATCAGTCAGTGCTGACGTCACGTATGAGAGGGAATAGAGTCCACAACAAGTGGCGCCACTCCTATGTTTCGTTTTCTTAATTTTCGCGCGCTCTTTTCATTACGAAACACGAATTCTTTATTACAGAACTAAATCCGATGTTTAAATCTAGCTCGACTTAATATTATCCTTGAGTGTCCCTTTCAACAGCGTGAGCGCCCACTTTTAGACAGCAGCTACCTCCTGGTCCGGTTGCTTCTTGATGAATGCTTGGTATAAGGATTCGTTCTTGTCGCATTGGTTGCAGCTCCAGCTAAATGCCAGTGCTTGACCGGGCTTCTCTAGGTGTCGAGAACCGGTGCCGTCTAGAAGAAACAAAGCGGAACCGATGAATTCATGGTTTACAGAAAGGAGCAAATTGCCATGCAGCACAGAAGTGTTGGCAAACAATTAGCACATGCACTGACCACTGTTGTTCAGGCATGAGTCGTCGTACTCTCGTTCCCGCGCGGCTTTTACATACGTATGCTGACTTGCTTGCGTGCGAGCGTGAGAGCACGTCGACCTGCCCATATGGCAGGTTTCTTTTTTTTCGCACACCGTCATGTCGACTAAACACAAAACAAAGTAGATCAAATTCTAAGTTACGCTTCCTTCACACTTCTTACAAAACTTGAAGGAAGGCTTCTTAATAGCAATTTTGTTTTGGTTTCTTTTAAATCACAAAATGAAAGCAGTAGAAAAAAATAGCTGAACTTACCGCATCATATATATTTATCGTACCGCATCATAACGCATGTAGGGCATCTCTCTGTTGGTGTGTGTGCGTGGGTTCGTGCATGCATGCGTGCGTGCGCATGTATGTGCGTGAATCTCGTAATCTCCAATTACCAATGTCTTGAGCTAGCTGATTCCAACTTGCGCCTGCAATTTTCCTAAGCTTGCCTAAATATTCTCAGAAATAAATAATATCTGAGAAATTCCCATTTGCGGGCACATAACCGTACGTTAAATGCAAGCGCATCAAAAAACTGCGAATTCGTTTGAGAAAACATATTTTAAAAGACACCCTCCGAAATTTTCCAAGAGTAAATTGCGAAAACAAAGTTATCCTAGCTGTATTAAGAGCACCCCTGGATGATGATGAAACAACTTTTAGTTCAACACGGCAAGCGTAAGAGTAGTTTATCTCCCCTCGTTTAAATTCCGGCTAGGAGCTCTTGGGTCCTATATATATAGAGGCATCTTCAGCTTGTCTGATGACTTGTAGGTGCACCTCGCTGTCTGAGCTTAGCACCGCAGTCTCCCCCTGCTCCGCGTTCGTATGTGTGTCGTTTGGCCCCTGCACAATGTTGGCAAAAGCCCAGATTGTGTGTCTGTGGTCCGTCCGCTGATTACACTCGTTACCTTTATCTGAATAGAGTTCTGAGCAATAATGATGATAACCGATCGGATTTGAGAAGCTGTTTGTAGTAGGCGCCATGTTGTCGCCTGCTGCTTAGTCAATGAGGAGTGTGGTGGGAGGAGGGAGGGGATAATACTGCCTTCCTGAACTGTAATGTTTCGCGAGTCGATTATATTTGACCATGCGGTCTCTCTCCGCACTCGGGCCCCGCGTTCGGTGTGTGCAGTTTCGTTGCCCGGGAGGGAGTTGGCGGGCGTCCATATGGCATGAACGTCACACTCCCTGCGAAACTTAGGATGCTTAACGCCTCTTTCGAGACTCCTGCCTTGGCGAAGTTATGAAGCGTTGTTTTAGAGTCACTGATATAACTACGCTTGCCGTTGTGGAGGCGAGCGCCAGCGTAGTAATCCGTGGATTCCAAAAAAAAAAATGAAGCAGAAATTTCTTGGTACTAAACGGCATGTGGCCACGGTATTTGCACAAGAAATCACCGTCTATGTCTTCCTGATATTTTTGGAGTTCTCTGAAAAATTTGATTTCGCCCCAATATTTACACTGCCGATATTGCAACATTACGGCTTGGGATTACATAAAACTACGGCGAACACTTCGTTTACCGTAACGTTCAATTCGCACACCGGAAGCAGCCAATAAGAAGCCGTTGCTGGATTCAAACCGATTTCTGGTGCCATTCGCTTGCGGCTCGACTTTCAGCCCCTTCACTTTTTCGGGGTATACAGCGGTGACGCGTATATAGGAGGAGCCACAAGCAGACGTGCTCCGCATGGCGCCGCATTGTGTATCGCGTATAGTTCATCGCGTGCCCTGACTACGTCCGCCTCGTTTCGAGTCACTCACTGAGGACTAGCGTCTCGACGTCGGACAGGGCGACCAGCGGCGCGCCGTCGATGGAGGCGTGCAGGGCGCTGCTGCTCGCTGTCAGGTAGCCGACGGCCAGAGCCTCGATCAGCACGTCTGTCTTGCCGCGCCACATCTGGCACAGCACCACCTTGGCCGTCTCGCCCTGGCGCAGGCAGCTGCGACGCAGAAGAGCAACGTCGTCAACCATTGAGGCGGTGCTGCGGGGTCGCCGAACGCGCGTACAGTGTCCATGGTATACGACATCGAGACAACCTTCGCACGGTTGTCGTGCTGAACAACGTGTTTCGCGCGTTGAACCGAGCTTCAGACGTTTCGTTGTAAGCGTCCTACAAGATCGAGGGGGACACGATGAGTATCAGTTATCGGTACAAATTTCACAGTGTTTTTAGCATGCCACGCATGACAGCTCCTTCTGAAGCGAACGAAAGGCCAGGGCAGTCGAGAGCGGCGTTGTTTGTGAACAGAAAATGTTGGCGCGTTGTACTGGGTTTGCGGTCATTGGGTAATAGTGCAAGTAGAAAAAAGAGACGCGAGAAATGAGGCAGCACGCTTCATGCGAGTTCTCAGCCACCACTTTTCGCGCATGCGACAGTTTTGCTGTTGCCTAATTGTCAAGACCAGCAATAATATAGGTATCTCGTGCAGTGGTGCTGTCTGTAAAATGGAGTAGGCCTTGAAATCTGAACAAATGAGGACACTGACATAAATAACGTATATGCACGGGTTCATATCGTACTTGTGTGAAAAGTCATAGACTTCGTCAAGTCATGCACCTCGTCATATAACGCCAGTGTTAGCAAAACTACATGCCGCTGCTGCTTGGCAAGTCTGCTTTTCTGGTGCTCGAAAATTTACCCTGGATGACAACAGACGACATCGAGGAGCGCCGGGAAGTCATTAATTGCACTGCTCCCCTTCAAAATAACGCGCGTTGGTAACTTGAGGTTGTCCATAGAAAGTGGGCTGGTCCCGATGAGAAGGTTTCATTCCGCAGCGTAGGATTCAGACATAGACAACCGAAGCACAGCTACGTCATCACAACGTTTCTGCGACTGTGGCAGTTTTCACTACAGCTGAACGACACGCCGCCACTGGCCAGGGTTGACAGACACATTTGACAGACCCAAGTTGACAACACAGCTTGCTTTGCGTGGATAAAAAGAAATTTGCTAATACTGTTTGCTAATATTTGCTAATTTGCTAATACTGTTAGTACTTGTCTACATATCAAAGGAATTTTATTCTATGTACAGGTGGCAAGAGCTTAGTCAAGCTTGGACAAATAAACTTTTTCTCTCGCCACCTATTATCGTTGCATCGTGTAGACGAAAGACGGAAATAAACAGATTGATTGACTGGTTGACCGATTGATTGGTTTGATTCTATAAATGATGATCTCTTGCTTAGTGAGCTACAGCACTACGGTATACGCAGCATTGCAATTGTCATAGATAGTTCGCACGAATAAATAATGTTAAGTCCCAAGTTCAGTCGGCCTATGTAGGTGTATCCTAGGGTCATATTCTAGGGCCCGTTCTTTTATTTTTTTGGTAACGATATAGTCAACATTGATGGTGATACGCGCTATGTATATTCCATGCCGATGAGACTACGTTATTGTTTTCTTATAGCGCATCTGCCTAATTGATTACAAGAGCCAATGCAGTTTCGAATGAAGTGCAGACATGGTGACTTGATAACCGTTTTACAACCTATTCGGAAAGGGTTTGGGGGTTTTGTTTCGCAAATTACTGCAACATGCAAATTACTTTCGAGGAAGCTTCAGTAACGAACCACGCGAAAATTGAACTTGAAAATTCGGTAAAATATTTAGGTGCATTTTTTATCTCACCATGACCTCACATAGCCACATTTTCTTGCTAGTAAGCTTTCACAAACCACTGAAAACCCTTATTTCCTAAACTGCCTTCTTTGTTTTAATAAGTACTTAATATTGAATTCACGTTTTTCAGAGCCATTTAAATTATTTTTCCTTCGTTTGGGGTACGACTTCTGAAACTAATATAAACAAATTGCACATTCTGCAAAAGAAGGCTCTTCGCGCCATTTGCAACAAACCATGGGATTTTCCTTCAGACTCTTTATTTCATAACTGAAGACACCGAAAGTAAAGGCCCATTTAAAGTATCGTTTAGTACTTGCGTTCAAAAAATCTGCAGAAAAGAAGTATAAACTACATCACTCGTGGAGATTTGTGTTGCTTCAACACAAAGCTCCCTATAATTCAAGAAACCAGAGTATCGGCCCGTACCAGAATTGCGCACTAATTAGGGATCCCAAATATTGCGATCCAGGCGACCTCGATGACGAAATGGTCTTATTGCTAATAAAATTGATATTGTGTTTCGTTCTCCTCCTGACTTTTCTGATTTTGTTTCTCCCGTATGTGAGTTGCATGCTATCATCCAAGACTGCGAAGTGCATTGAGATGTGCTTCTTTTGTTATCTTTCTTCTTTATGCATCTTGCTTTGTTTCTTCATCTGCGATGCTTGTGCATGGTATCCTATAGTTTTCGAATTGTAAGCAATTAGGAAAGCTGTGTTTCCGCTCTGCTGCTGCTTTTGTTTTAAGGCAGTTTGGGGCAATCCAAGTTGCCACGAGCAACACTTGTTCCCCATGTTCCCTCCGTAATACTGTATTTCGTTTTGTGGAGGTCAAGTGCAATTGCATTCACAGCGGCGTCATGGGCACTAAGTCGCTAATGTACGTAGGAGATGGCCCCGCCTGCGTATCGTATACGGGTGCTGTCTGAAAAGCAGAAGAGCAAAGTTTGGTCCTGCTGAAAAAAAAAATCAATGCCCGCACGCACCAAGAAGAATGCCGCCTCGAGGTCCATAGGCGTGTGCATGCAGCTGTGCGGGAAAAGGAGGCAATACAAGCACAACAGGACTGAACCGTTCCACCCTGTTCGCCCTCGCTAGGATGCTCTACGTTTGTGTGCCGCGCGAAATGTGACATTGTCACAAATTTTGGGTGAAGCGTTTCCCTATACCTATCCTCAAGCACCTCAGGCTTTCCCAAACTGCGCTCAACACTCTTCTAAGGCGCGGCAACCTTAGCTGAAAAACTAGCGAAAAAAAACACGCTCGCTGCAAACCACGCCAGCATTTGCATGGCCTGCCGTCTTTGACAAGCACGTGACATGCTTGCCCTTCAGCAGTTATGACTACAGCTGTGATCAGCATGATCGAATCGACTGAATCGGCGGCTCCTCATTTGTCTGGCCAATCGGCGGCGAGCCGTATTCCGAAAACAGAACAAACAGATCCGAGACCCACTCGCTCCACGGCACGAAAATGTTGCTGCTCTCCTGCTTTTGCGGGGCGCTTTCCGACTCCAGTGCGTGCTCCCCGCTGATGTGGACGTGCAGTACTCGCAGAGTGAAACGCCTCGATTCAAGGCTAACCAACACGCATACTTACGTTTTGCACCGTTTGCAGTTCGTGCGAGATCGGCGCAATTTTGGCTCGTTCACTTGGATCGGAGTCCGCGTCACCTTATGGACCATATTCTTAGCGACAGGGCATATGATTCTGGACTAATGGCACGTACGAAGTGTTCAATCTTACAGTTACCCCATCGAGTCCCATTCCAGTGAGCACTGTATGTTTACTCCGAAAATTAATGGCGAAAAACCCCGCAGGCTACGCACGGCCCAGTGTACAGCGGCTGTCTTCCCTCTAAGCGAACTAGCCATGTGGTGGAATTCCGCGCTTCTCCGGTGCCATCTGTCCGAATAGTCCCGTATACAGTAGCCATTCAAAGAGTAGAACCACCACCAGGACTCTCTAAAACAGGCTGCAGTTTCAATGAACCGTAACAAGGTTATCGTGATGTGCACGAACGCGTAGGCTACGTTTTTACGACGAAGCTGTATATGCATAGGCGATTCGCCCATCCATCTCTCACCTGTACGCCGAAAACTCTTCCGGCGCATCCTCATGCGCATGCGCGGAAAAGAAAAGCGAGAGCAAGGCGCGCGATTGGCTGCGCCCGTAGTGACATCGTTGCTCTCCGTCGCAGCCGAGCGCGCGCGCTGCCGGCTCCGAAATGGGTAGACCGCGCGCCATACGTACTCCTGAGGAGCAGGCAGCTTTCGATCAGCAAGTCTGTGAGAAAAACCGGGAACTAGCTCGTCTACGCCATGCCGATGCTGCAGCCCGTGCACAAGAACAGGCTCGTGCAGCCAAACGCAAGCAGCAACTGCGTACCGAGGATCCGGCCACCTACCAAGCCGTCGTTTAATGAACCGTCGGGATTAAACCAGAGATAAACACCGAGGCCGCACGTTTGAGCTTCAACCATCAGCACGGAGTGCTTGGGCGGCGATCTTTTTCTATACACAATGTCTTTCTTACCGAGTTAACCACACTTTTTCATACGGGCTATACGTTTTTTTCTATCCTGTTTCGTGAGCCGATCGTAAACATATTACAGTGTTATAAAGGGGGCTGATCCAACGCCTCATAGATAGCACTATTCCTGTGCACTTCGACACACGACGTCATGCTACCTTGCCCGACTGCCTTACAATTTCATGGGGATTTTCCCAAGTAAGCCGCGATGCCTTCCACGTCACCGCTTTCGTCACGCTCGGTGCTTCGCAATGAAAATTTCGGTCCAAGTAGCATGACGGCTCAAAGTAGAGTGCACAGGCCCGCTATGCAGAATGCGTTGGCTGATCCCCAAGAGAGTGCAGTCGAAATATTTAAGCGCTCCGACACTCCTCTGACTTCCCTCGCGCGAGGGGTGACGCGAATAGAGTGACGTGCGCACTGAGAATACGCCTCATATTCATCCCAGCTAGCTTGGGAAGACGTTCTCGTTGTCGACGTCAAACTATAGCGGTTAAATCGCTTTGGCACTGGCAACGCTCGGTTTGAACGGGAGGCAGAGTCTTCGCAGAGTGCACGTAATCGGGCTTACCTCTTGTTGACGGTGACCTTGTAGGTGCAGTCGAGCGGCGAATTCCCATGCGCGCACGATTCGGGCGGACCCGTGCTGCCGCTGCATTGGACCACGGCCGCTTGACCCTGCCCGCCCTCGTAGAGCACCACGAACTGCACGTCTGTGCGCGCCACCAGCGGTCGGCTGCAGTGCCCGGACACTCCCGAGCGCACCCAGACGACCGCGGGTCGCTGTGCGCTCACCGGGAACAGACGGCCACACGGGCCCAGGCCGTCCACCTGCCACCGCGCGCGGACGTGGACCCAATTTCATCAACTATCAAGTAATTTTTGACGTTAGCCTTTCTTGGTTTTCTTACGCGTGCGTTGCACCGGCTTTTTCCTCTCTCGTAAACCCACCTGGCTTAATACAGCAGCACCACGTTGTTCAGAGAAGCAGCATTAGCAACATCTTACATCACTGCCCTTTACATCAGTGAGTCTTCAAAATACTTCGCTGGTGGGCATTTCTTCACTACACTGTAGAGTCCTTTAGGAGAAGCAAGTATTTGATCATTCGCTACTTCTCTGAACAAGCACATATTACGGCAGGTTTGTATTCGGTGAAAATTTCACTGAATGGCGGTGGTCGTGATTTCTCTTTGTTGAGGTCTTGCATACCTTAAGCTTTGATTTCTTGGCTTCTTTCGGCCTTCCAACACAATCATAACACATTTTGCAACACAGTTGCAATTCCCTAAGGGTGACCGGCGGGAAGCTATTCTGACGTGCCATGGTAAGAAAATTAGGGCGTGCTCTCCAAGCCAGTTGTGCATGAGCGATGGCGGTGGTATACAGCCGCTTCGACGGCCCATATTCAACCTTCTATGAATTCTGGGTTGAGTACAAGCAGTGCACCGCTTGAGAACTCGTGGTATGGTGCCGCAAAACAAAGCTCTGCATTCCTCTGATTTGCACAACGCTTCAAACGACCGCCTCTAAAAACTATTCTCGGCAATAATTCCTTTGACATCCTTTGAATGTTTTATCGGCTAAGCATTGTGACAACACTGTTGAAACCTTCTTTTTTACTGGAGCCTGTATGTCGCCATACGCGCGCGCTCATCAATGGTCAGTTGAAAAGTGACGTAGTGACACCCCTTGTCAATTTTTTTTGCGCTCCCCGAAATCAAGCTGTACGGTCTTAAGGCTCAATCAGGGTGTTTTGCGATAACCATTAGGCTGCCACAAGCTCTGAGGTTCCCGTTGCAGATTTCGCATGGGCAAAACATTTTCGTATATTCTGAAACATCTTGCCTTCATCGTACTTCAATAATATTTCTGCTTTATCTTCCAGTAGGTCATCCAGAATCCGCCACAATCACCGGATTCCGGAGAATCGAGATACAGCTTTAAAACATTCTTCTGCATCCGTCTTGTAGATGGTGTATCTTGACTTCATATACGCAGCGCACGTGAAAAACGAGGACAAAAATTAACCGACTATTAAGATACTCCCTAATGCGAAATTTGAGCGCAACTCTATACGTGTTTTCATTAAGCGATACATTGACTGGAGCGAAAAATCTGTCTCTTGTGAAACGTTGCAAAAGGAGCAAAGTGTCGGGCAACTGCCTCGCTAATCGGCAGATCGCGAGAGGCAGCCCGGAGATTACGCGTGGGCGCGATTCACAGCAGCCGCTGCTGACAGACCTCCGAGGCAAGACGCGCTATCCTGGCGCCATCTCGTTGTCATAGTCATCGCACTACGTTTTTCTTCTCACCCTTTCGTCTTAACCTCCTTCTCCACTTCCCTCCCTCCTCCCCGTTTCTATGCGCCCTCCTCCTCCGCTTTCCTCCTCGCGTCTTTCATCCCCCGCTACGCTCCGCGTTCGATTTTTCATCTTTTGCCGTGCTCGTTCACTCGGTTACGCCGGCGCTCGCCGCAGGAACGGGCGCCCAAGAGCTGCATTCTAAAAAAGACAGACGTAAATATGCGCGTGTATCAATCGCTCTGTTCGCCCTCGTATTTTTTTGTCTGTGTGCGCCACATATGTAAAGCCAAGATGCACCAACTCGACGAAACTGTCACACTTATTTCAAAAGTATGTCATCCATGCCGTATCACAACAAACGGGTCACATACCTGTCCCGGCCCTAGTTCCTAATTAGCAGTATTGACAACGCGTGTGCCTCTGGTATTTCTAACTTGGCCTCTCGGCAACATTGAAAATCATAGCTTGGTTACCTGTGTGAAGACTCATGTGCTTAGTTCAAAGATTTGTTTGAAATACCGAAGGGTCAATAAAATTGCCTATGTCCTTTATTTGTAATCATTGAGTGGTTGACTTCTGCCTCGGTGAATGTGTACTACTAAAAATAGATTGTCACGTTGAGTCTTCTTTTCAGATTCCCACTTTTGTGTTTACCATAGTGCTGCGCCAGTACAATAAAGGAAAGCGTTGGTGTTTAGCTCAAGCGGTTTTGTAAAATCCGATATTGCGAGCAAAGTGCCTGATGATATAATTTTAGTGGGTTCTTGATGTTATCTAGTATCTTGTTGTATCAACAGCGTTAAGAATTTGTTTTTTATAAGTGCCCTAATATGTCCAGGACGACATCAGTATAAGCTTTAGTTGATGGTGTGAGTCTGTCCTGGGTGATTTTCTTGTCGTGTTTACCACAGTTTAATTTTTTCTATTTGATTTCCTTAGCAGCTCTGTGTACGTGTAGCTCACTCTCCCCCACCTTCAAGAAGTCGCAGTAGGAGCATAAGCTGTTGCGTAGTCTACGGTAAAGCACGTTGAAGTGTTAAAAAAATTTCACAATCTCGCCCGAAAGGCGAAGCTTTGTTATCGATAGTGAAATCCTTAGACAACTATACCAAAATAATGTTACTAAATTTATTGGTCGCGTAAAGTGCAGTAATTATTTGTTAACTAATGAAATTACCAAGCATTTTGTCATGCGCGTACAGCAGGCACGTACCCAGGATTCTTTTTTCGGGGGGGGGGGGGCGAGTGGGGGGGGAGGGGCCCAACCCAAGGTAACTTTTCTACGCAAATGGGGGGGGGGGGGTTCCTTTACTAGTACAAATGCGATCAACGCCCACCATTCACCATAAAAACGCCTGAACCCACAAAAGAGAATTGAAATAAGGTGTAATTTTACAGGTACGCCTGTACGATACACCTCTCCTTTACTTGGCAAACAAAGAACCACCTCAAATGGACTCGAGCAGAAAAGCAACACAGGAAGAACACTGCCCAGAACAAGTAAAGAAGCGAAAGTATCAAATAAGAATTACTTTAGTAGAATAGAACTTAAAAAATAGCAGTTGGCAACAAAGTCACACGGACCTCGCGGAGCTGTGTTACGCCGCCAGCCAATCATAGAAGCAAACAAAGTCGTCGTCATGCAGCCTTTTCAAAATGGTGTCGTACTTGATACCTCCTGAGCGTTTGGTGTTCTTGAAGAGTCTTTTCATTGGCGGAAGCAATGAAGTGTGCAACAGACATGGACAAAATGTATGGAGTGTGAGCATTTCACTCTTTAAAAGTATGCGGTGCAGTTCATTTCACTGCTGAAACCGTTTTACTCATGAAACTTCACTGCAAACTGAAGTGAAACTTCACAACAAATAGTTGCAGCGAAACAAGCACGTTATTTCAGTTCAATAAAGGATTAGGCATTCGTCATTCCACTATAACAGGCGAGGGGAAAGGTATAAAATTACGCACTAATAACTTTATTTTTGTAGTTACTGCCTAATTTGGGTAACAGAAAAAGTTTGAAGTACGAATTATTTGCAGCCTCGCGGAGGAACAGTGGCAGGCGGTTATGAGTGCGTGGGCGGAGCTTCATTGCAGACTTTAGTTGTGTCCGACTATAGTA
Source organism: Dermacentor variabilis (assembly GCF_050947875.1). Lineage (NCBI taxonomy): Eukaryota > Metazoa > Arthropoda > Arachnida > Ixodida > Ixodidae > Dermacentor > Dermacentor variabilis. The sequence goes on from NC_134571.1 coordinate 194,258,845, forward strand.
GCGTTTTTTAAAATTACCTCTGGAAGAATTATACAGAAATATATATTTGCGCAACAATCACAGTTCTTTTGTATCCCTCGTTGTGAAATGTCAACATAGCTGTCAAATGTCAACATTGATGCGGCGGCCCTTTAGGAATGTGTGTGAGAAGTGGTGGCGTGGGCGAGGGGGGGAGGTGGTGTTATGCGTCTTAAATTCGGAGGGGGGGGGCGCCCCTTCCGCCCCCAGAGCGCGCTTGGCGTACAGTTAAACTTCATGAAATCTAAATCGTTGACTGCGCGAGCAGTGGTTGTCACAACGCTGGGATGATGGAGACCGGTTGCAGAGAGAAGTGCTGGCTTCTACTTGCCGCTCGCTTCGCGGTGTTTCCAGAACATGCGACAATGCAGCCTCGAATACAAGATGCGCGTGAAGGCAGTGCGCATAAAGCCAACCGCCATCTCGGCTCGTCCCCACGCTTTCCTCCTGCCGCAGATAATGTACAGGACGCGGCGGGCAGGCCACCTATGTGCTCCGCCGTGCGGACAGCCACGCGCAGCCACGGCCGGCCTGCAGGAGCAGACGTGCGCTCGCCTCTTTAAGGCGGCAATACACTTCAACGTAACGCGCGCTCGTCATGGCGACGTTACGTTGGCGAAAACATGATCCACTACGGTTCGGCGGCATCTGGCGCCGACGCGCCCGGAGGCATTCAGCGCGCTCGGACGTCGTCCGGCGCCGAATGCAACCGACTGCATTTCGCGCCGACCGCGCCGAGCAAGTTAGCGCCTAGCGCCCTCTCTCGTCGAGGTAGGGACTCGCTACTCGGCAGGCTGAGCCAGAACGAGATGGCCTCTTCGCAAGAAAGCGTGCCCGATCCGTGCGGCTCCGAAATCGAAAGGTTTGTGGAGGCCGTCCAGCAACACCCTTGTGTCTACGACACCAAAAGAATGGACTACTGGGATGCGGAGCGGGAAAACAACGCGTGGGAGCAGACACGCATGTACTCCGGCCTCTCAGCAGGAGCGTCAATGCTACGCACGTGTGTGTAGACGTCTCCGAACATGCTATGGACTCAGCGCCTGTTTGTTTGTCTTGCTTTCCCTGTTTCAGTCGAAGAGTGCCTGAAACTATGGAAGCGGCTCAGGGACCGCTATACTCGTGAACCAGTGGCGTAGCAACAGGGGGGGGAGGGCGGGGGGCCATGGGCCCCGGGTGCAAGGGGGCAGTGGGGTGGGGGGGGGGGTGTCATATACGCTTGAAGACACCCTTGTTTCCGCCGGCTAGACTGGGCGCAAATTGCAAAGAATGCTCCGGTATCCGGTAGCCCGAGCTCATGCACCCGATGCGTTGCGCCGCAGAATTGTCGGCTGCAGCTCTGTCAACACCCCACGAAATAATTGAACAAATGTGCGGGCTAAAAAAATTTAATTCGCGATATGGTCGCTAAACTACTCGCCTTAGCGGAACGTTTCATGTGGGGTGCGCTCACGCTTTGCGTTCATGCAGGAAGCAGGAGTCGCTAAACATACAGTGAGGCGTTGTAAGGCGTTAAGGCTCTTGGGTCCCTCTTCCGTTCAGAACGCGCAGCGAAGACGAACAAAGACAGCAGCAAGAGGACGTTCAATCAGCGCTCCCGGCGCTCGCGTTTACGGCGGAGCGTTCGTTGAGAGCGACGTTGCATAAGTGGGGCCGGCAAAAGTCGCGAATAGACGAGGCAACCTAAAGTTTGCCCGCCCGGCACCAGCGCCGAATGCTCCCCTAGCGGACCGATGGAAGTTTCGAGGGTCGTCGCTGCGCTGGCGCGCGCCCGTGTTCTGTACGGCGGGAGCGCTCGTGCGCGTGGTTTTTGCGATGCCGAGTGCGACCTCATCAGCCAGGAAAGGTGGCACGCAATACTGATGTGTTGTTGATTGCCACAGCAGCCTCGAAGACACGAAAGGTCGTACGCCGCCCGTGAAGTTCTACAGATTTCCTGGGAAGTGGTACGAGAAGGACAGACGACAAGCATGGATAGCTGCAGTGCGCCGAGTCAAGTAAGCCTCATACTTTCGCATTCGCGTGTAATATCTTGAAAGCGGAATAGTCATATGCCTGTTTTTAGTGCACGGCCGTTTGTTTAGGCGTGTCGCGTTGTTGAATTGTGGTGGCATCCGCCGTTTGTTAGCGGTAAATGCATGCGTGTTGCGCCGCTAAGCTCCACGACGCGCGCTCGATTCCCAGCCACGGCGGCCGCATCTCGAAAGGGGCAAAATGCAAGAACACCCTTGTTACCGTGTGCTTTGATTTTTGTGCACGTTGAAGAACCCCCCGAGGTTAAAATTATTCCTGAGACTCCCCATTACAGCGGGCCTCATAATGATTTCGTGGTTCTGGCATGGTTTTGGCACTTAGAACCCCCGAATTTATTTGATTGCACTGTGCCTTCACTCGCGATCGGCATGGACGAGCTCAAGATAATTATTTCCCTTTTCCAAACGCTGCAACTTAAATTACTAGTTGTGCAGGTAACGAAAGGGGCCGCGCGCGACTTTTGTGTGGTAGCAGACCGTATTTAATGCAAGCCGCGGTCGCGTCGGGAAGCGGCAGATCGGAAAGCAGCAGCTCGAGTCGTGCGCGTTATTTTTGTTGTTTGCCCATGCTTTCCAAGTATCTAAGTGTGCAAGTATCATAACTTGTAGTGGTACCACTCTTGTAGAATAATATATGCACACAATCACAGGAACGTTACATTTGCAAACATATTATTGGGAGTAATTTAATCCCCACAAAAAATAGGCACACATACTGTGTTTCATTTATATGCGGGCCGCATTTCGATGGGGGCGAAATGCGAAAACACCCGTGTGCTTAGATTTAGGTGCATGTTAAAGAACCCCAGGTGGTCGAAATTTCCGGAGTACTCCACTACGGCGTGCCTCATAATCAGAAAGTGGTTTTGGCACGTAAAACCCCATAATTTAATTTTAATTTAAATTATAGGCGATGCAGATGGAAGTGGCGCCAAACAGACCAATGGCAATCACAACAGTCTTATCAGCAGTCAGCACCACCGGGACATGTGCTTTCGTACCGCAGCGACGCAGCTCTTGAGCAGCAGCAAGACACGTGTGAAACAGACTCCAGAACATGCCTTTGTAAAGTGACGGAACCGTCAAGAAGCAGCCCAATGGATCTGCAGTCATCGAGTAGAAGTCCCTGCTGCCAGTGTGACTTATGTTGCAATTGAAATAAAAGTGGCTAAATTTCTGAACATGGGGCGTACCTCTAACTCGACGTCATATACGATCTTGTCGGACACCTGTGACACGCACTTGGCTTTCACTCTCACATCACCGTCCACAATTTGTTCAACGCCGTACACGTTCGGAAGCAGACGCTCCCCTATCGTGAGGTTGCCGCCACGAAAAAAAGCTGTCGGCGTCGGCAACCTTCTTGAAACCGCACGGCAATCTTTGTATCGCTGTTGCACAAGCAGGCGATCTGCCGCCGTCGAAAACGGAGCGCCGTGAGAACGAGCAGCGAAGAAAAGCGCGAGCGGCACAATGCAAACAAAGCGGAGACTACGCCACGACGCGACCGCGCTGCTTGGCGTTTCCACATTGGGGGAGGCGCAGCAGCGCCGCCTGGCCATGGTTTTCTCGTCTATGGGATTCTCTGGATCGTCTTCAGACTCGGTTCGGCCGAAGACTTTGGCGGCGTATGACTCGACAGGCTGTAGTCGCGGGCCCGCCGCGATGTCCGGCTCGCTTTTACTTCCCGTCTCCCGCTCGCTCCGAGAAGACGCTGCGAAACCTGCCGTTACGTTTCACGCTTTCCTTCTTACCCTCGAAAGTTTCAGAAAACTGTTGTTGTGTGACTTCATGTCACAAGTACAGTGTCGGTATCAACTGCACAGGTTTTTATAAAAAAAAAGGTGAATTTTGTAAGGATATTTCCCGATCGAGATTCTATGAAGTTATGTCTTTTTGTGATTACTAGGAACTCGGTAGCGCGAAAAATATGACAGACAAGTAACAACCATATCCTTAATAATCCCGTGATTAGTACTTATAGAGGAAGCACTTCAATTCGAGAATTGAGGACTCAAAGTCATATTATTAACTCAACAAAAACATCTTAAAGAAAATCGTTTTGGTTGCTACAACCTGCAGTACTTTGGCACTGCGGATGGCGCCCAGTATATGGCAGCAGCGAAAGAAATATGAAATAGTGGACCAGTGACGTTGATCCCTTAATCCTCTCCATTGCGAGTGCAGACCAACAGTAGTGCAAGCTTTCGCTGGCACGGCCTTCATCGCGGCCTTTTCTTTCTTTTTTTATGGTGACACCAAGAATCGACGCGAAGCCTGGTCTATTCTGTTACCAATCTTGCGGGGGTACCGCAGCTCGGATAATCACGTTTGTCCGTATAGCAGCAAATGAAAACAAGGCTTTATTGATCAGAATGAAGAGAACTCGTAATTGCCATAGCATTGGCGCCCGCGCAGCGGGGAGGCAGGCAGCGTTTTCTTATAGGGTGGGGAGATCAGCGTAACTGACAAACAATTTAATTTTCGTTTTCGTTCAGGGCTGCCCACAGACAAAATACTTCGTGCCATAGTACCTACGACGATTTTTGTGAAATTGTTGTTGGGCAACATATGGATGTCGGGCTTCAATTTTGCAAAAGCAATGTTGCCGCCAAAATTGGTAATTAAAACTTTATTATAAAGATATTTCTTGTTACTTGTGACGTGAGTCATATTTTCCGCGATGCCGCATTTTTATTGGATGCGAAGCCTGACAGTCTGACAGAAGATGAGCACATGGGCTTATCAAACGTTATCAGTGCAGCACCCTGTGTTATTTGGCGCAGGAAAAACAGCGTGTATATTTGCTGCACTCGCGATCTCTGGGAAAGAAAGCGAAGGAGAGGAGAACCCGGGGAACGTGCGCGGTATCCAAGGTGGCTGTACTGGAGCTGAAACCCGGAAATTGTCGATATCCTCGCCTTCCTCGACTACACTACGGGGGGGGGGGGGAGGGGGGCGCAGAAGACCTATGGGCGCCGGGTGCCAAACGACCTAGCTACGCCACTGTCGTGAACTGAAAGCTATTGAAGCGACGAAAAAGATTGGCAGCGGCTACGTGTCTGTGTTATGTAAGGAGAGAGCCCTGTTAAAGCGGGAGACACACGGTCCGATTCGGTGTCCGATCCGGCGTCCGACGAGCCGGAATGGCAGCCGGAATCAAGGTGTTTTGCCGTGCCGAAGCGCCGGATTGGACGTCCGGCAAACCGGGCAGATGTTCATCGTCCGACGCGACCGGCAACCGCACCGTCGTCTGGCCGCAGCCAATGACAGCGCGGCTGGCTTGTGACGTTCTCCGACGTTCCCTCCACGGAGGCGGCGCAGGCAGGCCGGTTTCTCGCAGTGTCTTTTGTTTTTTCCTTGCCTGCTGCAGTTTGTTTCCGACAAGAAATAGTTACCAGTTCAGTGAAATTAACTCGAACGTGTGCCTGTTATGCAAAGGAGCGCCTAGTATACAAGCACTAAGCTACTGGCGAGATCGGGAGCCGCGACGCGAGAGCATTTCGCGGGCAGACATCCCACACCGACCGTCTGAGCGACGCTGCTCGCTTCGCTTGCACGTTTGCCCTTCGCAACGACTGCATCGAGTAAACCAATTGTATTTAATTACGGGCGACCTAAGTGTGCCGTGTTAATTGTTTTGGCAAACATAAGCGCTCTTCGACTAGCTCGGGTTGGATCGTAAGCGCCGTCTGCGTAGCTAGGCCTACCGGCCCTATCGCTGGCTGTTAGCGGAGTCGTCAGTGGACAACGCGCCGTCGTTAAATGTTCTGTCACTTGCAGGGGCATGATTTTATTGACAGTGTTCGTGTAAAGCGAAGCAGTGTTGTGCAGAGTTGTTTATATTGCGTTTATCGACGTGGCTATGAAGTCGAGCTGGGGGCTGCATCTGGGCGGAGCTTACGCGCCGCTCAATCTTTCGGATGCTCGGACCGTGTGCCCCGAATCGTCGTATGCCGCATGCCGGAGCTGCGTCCGTAGCATCGCCGAGGAACAGTCCGGTCCGCGCGGTGGCAATCGCTACCGACAGAGAAGGCGCGCGAAAAGATTTGTTTCGATGTTCCACGACAGGCGCCACGGAGCGGCGCGGTGTTCTGCGCATGCGCGACTCCAGCTGCGGCAGGTGTGCGGCGTTGTACTGGGCTTCTTCGATTTTCCACTTCTGGCTACCCGCGGGCTGCCAGAGCCAGCCAGAGCGTCTTCGTTTTTCTCGGTTTGCTCCGCCCACCGCGCTACGCACTTCCGCCGGGCGTTCGTTTTGCTCGCGCTGGACGGTTCTGGCTACCCGCGGGCTGCCAGAACCTGCCAGGACGATTTTGGTCTAGCTGCTCTCTGGAAGTTCTCTGGCTAGCAGTCGACTAAAAGAGGCGATGGGCGCTCGCCGCCATCTTTACGGGGACTTCACGGATTGCAACGCGGGTGCTTGAGGACTTAAATTTACCTCGCTCAGCCAACCGTCTACAGTCATCTTCGGATTTCCTTACTTCTAGCGTTTTTTAGGTACTAACGCACCGTTCCGCATCGCGAAGCGGTGTGATACGAGCCGTGGTGAACCGTTTGAAGCTTTTGTGTGCGTGTCCCCAGCTGATTGCTTCTTCGCGGCGGTGAACAGCGCGCCGCGCTCTCATGCGTGCATGTTATCTGCATCGTGTTCCACGCAAGTTGTAGACGCTCACTCACACATTGCGGTACATTTTGGCTTCGTATTTCTCTGGTGGCGTTCCTTTTCACATATCTCGCGTATGTATATCTCCTTTCTCTGCAGTTAGCGAAGGCCTTGCAGCTAGCCCGTGTTTGCTCCGTCTCTCCGTCGTATGCTGTGGCAGCTCGAAACCGATATGTGTTCGAACTGCAGGCCGTTGATCTAAGAATACACTGATTGCACTCGGTACATTTAGACACACGTACATTGGCTTATTGCTCTCATGATTGCGACCAATGTTGTTTTTCGTGTGAAACGTTTCGCTCGTCACAGGCGACGTGCATTTTCATGCGCCAGCCGCGTCCCCAGCTCCTTAAATGAGAAGTACCATCAGCCACAACAAACTTTACGAAATCGAAGCCCAAGCAGGTCGACGCGAAAGTTTATGCGTATGAGCTAGACGTACCCGATAACCTGCTTTTTCATGTCTTGTGATGACACAACGCCAACTCGTCAAATGTCGCCGGTGGTCGACGTGATCGCTGCGAGCAGGGATCCTCCAGCTATCGCTTTCGAGTATACAATCACGATTTCGCGTCTTCTCATCCGCCGCGTCGGAGGCCATCTGTTGCGCTGCGCAAGCGAGATTGGCCGAGTACGCGTCCTGCGCCGAGTCGCGCGAAATCGCGCGAAAGTGATCGTATCCCTGAATGCAACAATATATTTTCAAGCTGGCAACGCATAAATGGGCCGACTACGCCGAGCGCGCGCCGACCTCGACGGGCGCTGCCATGCTGGTAGCAGGTTTACATTTGGCCAGCTGTACCGGCGTTCGATTTTGCAAACTTCGGGCAGGTTCGGGTTATCTTGGGGTCCCAGCCCATGTGACTTCCTGTCAGAACCGGAACTAACTGGCTGCTATCTAGCTGCCAGCGGGCTGCCAGAACTCCGAAAATCGAAGAGGCCCAGTGTAGGGGGACGGATTTACGCCTGACGCGGCGTAGCCGACCTGGCGTGACGTAGCGCAACCACGGCGCGCGCGCGCGCGCCGGGTCACGTCGAAGTGTATTGGCGCCTTTATTGCGTGCTTTATCGCGTGACTTCCGGCATAAGGCAAAGGTCTGTACACATATGTCGCGAAGGCGAGGCCGAAAAGTGGTTTGCACGATAGCTGGGCGACTACCATCTCGCGGGGCAAAACACCAGTTGACGGAAATTGCACATCCATTACGTCGCTTGTAGAAACATTTGTATAAGTATGGAGAATGTTAATAGAATAGGAAAATTTCAAGTCACTGGTTGTTCCCTTCCCCCCAGGAACAATTATAGATACGTAGCTTGCTTTCCGCAGTTTGCTCGTGGCAATGCTTACTGAGATAAGATGGTATTACGGTATTTAATACCATGATGCCACCAGAATTCCTTTATGCGTAGCAATAGAAAGCGATCGTAATATATCTGATGGGAGCCTTAAGATAGCAGCCTGTTCAGTTGTGCTAGCGAGTGAAGTGGCAGCTAGGGGTATCTGCTGTTGGTTCTAAGAAGTAGGGATGATGAAGACGAATTAGCGTTCTCGGCAGTTTTCGTGACGTCACGTCACAGACAAGGCGAAGTGGGTCTGGCACTCAGTTTCTTGACCAATCGTGGAGGGGTAATGGAAAAAATAGAATACAAGCAAATCGGAATACGCTTACGTCATAGCGCCCCTAATTGCTCACTTGAAGCCGAGGCGTGCACCGGTGCGCCTCGTCGACAACGGTGACCTTGGTAACGCTGACTCGTTCGATGTCGCGGCTTGTCCGATTCTGCAGGGCCGCCGTGAGGTAGTAGTCGCCCGAAAACGCGTACGTGTGGTTCAGTGTCCGGCTGAGGTAGTTCCTTTCCGTGTCGTTGATGAGCTTGGATACTCGTACCTGCACCAGCATGCGCTTGAATGTAGACGCCTGGATGTGCCTGCGTCTTTTCTATCTCGCGCAGGCTTATTCAACTAGAATTACTCATAAGTTAACCGACAAAGTAGCTGGCTTCTCTATTTGAACACAGGTCGGTTAAGGATGTAAGTCTTCGCCGAGACGAAATATCATTAGCGCAAAGAATGAAGGTTGCTGCAAATTTAAGCACCTCGTAATAGTAGGCGCCATCGGTCGATCGAGGTGAATATTTCTCGACAACTAATAATCAGTCTTCATAGTATGCTCCGATCTTATAAGAGCACCCTCCCACTTTATTCAAATTTATCAATTAGAACAAAATAAATAAATAAACGAGCAATATATGTGCAAGAGCATGAGCTGATAAGATGTAGGCGAAGGAATGCACCATGTTATTAGAGAACGGAAAGTCATTTGAGAACCCTAACGTTGACGCACATTTGGCACAACAATAAAAGCTCAAGCCTCGCAAGCAGCACTTCTTCTGGCTTCAAGGAGATCAGGCCATACCTGTCACCTTGTGAGACATCAACGGATGCGATGCAGCCGATTTTCGGCGACTCTGGAAGCAGCCAGTGACAGCCTAAGAATGCACAAGAAGCCTGTCCCACGGAAGTGTGCTGCCAGTCTTATACGGGAGAGTTCCCTAGACGTAGGGATGTTAAGTCTTCAGGAAAGACATTTTTATGTCTATAAATAGAGAGAAATTTATGACGAAAAGAAAAACAGGCCATTTAAGCTTGAGCATAGCGACTTCATTAGCTAAGTTCATTAAAAACGAGCTTGGCAATAAATTTGAACTAAGCTTTCGCAGTCTATCTGCATAACGAACAAGTCAAAGGCGACCTCCTCTAGGTTGCCTTTGACAGAGATAGGTCCTATCGAAATGTTGGCCAGCCCTTCTGAGGCACCTTATCCATGTTTATAACCTTTACACCACAGTGTGCTATTCAGTCTGTCAGCCCGTTGTCTTGATTAGGGAAATATAAAGTATTCCTCAATCCGATCTAGGGAGAAACTGGCTTCAGAGGTTTGCAGCACGGCCCCTGGATGTGTGCTGCGCCTCCTGTGCGTGCCTTCGCGCCCAGGGAAAATGGGTCCCCCACAGGTCGCAGCACGGGCACGAGGATGCACGCTCTGGGAGGCCCAGCAACAATGAGCGCCCCCTCCCCCCCCCCCCCCACGGCCACTCAGCAATAGCGCTTAGATTATAGGGATTAATAACCCTTGCATCCGCATGCATTTACATTGTTCAGGGAATAGTGAAAAATAGATTAGGGGGCTGTCAACTTCACGCATGTCGCTGAGCAAACTAACAAGCATAATCTTTGTTTAGGCAGTTGGTGTTAAGCTAGTTGGTGGTTTTGATTCCCACATTAGCTAAGATCACGAGACTTTGCTGTGCACGAAAATTGATAAAATCAGTTATAGAATTGGCACTCGTCCCGTCGTAGGTGTGCGTGTCTACAGTTCGCGGCCGTGTATTTCCTGTAACATGATCTGAGTTCTCTCGACAAAAAAAAGAACGCACCTCACGAAAGATGTAACAAATCCTCTCATATACGGTTGCGTCGTTGGAATCTCATGAGTTCCATCATCACCCTGGCTTCCCGACACATAACGGTACCTAAGCAATGCAAATGTGCTTGGACGAGAAAAAATCGGATGAGGAGATTTATTGGTGAATGTCTATAGAAGTTCCTTTGACGAGCCGCTGCAATCTTGACTTGTCTGTAACTAATGTTGAGCTAGAGTTTCGGCAGCCTCACAGGTCGAATTACGCACCAATGAGAGGCAGACCCCCTCTATTGATATTTCTAGGTCACAATTATCGTTGGAACCTACTAATGTGTAAGAGTACATCAACAATATAAAAATGTCGACCTGCGCCACGAGAAGTCAACAGTATGTCGTCAAGACAAAACCCTCAGAATATGTGCACAAACCATCAAGCTTATTGTCGAAGTCAACGAATCACCGAATGCCAATATTTGCATCCAGGGCCGCGTTTCGCTGAACGCCGGATTAGTTCTTTCTTTTCGCACAGAACCTGCGTCGTTTTTTTCCCAATCTTCTCGGTTGTGCACGTACTTGGGGATGGAAGGGGGCCCATGTTATAGCTATTAAAAGAAATTCCGAAGCTTTGCCCGACCTGTTTATGTAATGTGCACAAGCGATAAAGGGCTGGTGAAGTGAACGGCAAGGCAACGGCGAAGCTTCTAGAGCACTGAGTGGTGGCACAAGCGATGGCGAAACGCCGCTTCCCCACCGCTACCCTTTCTTCCCACTGCGGTTTCTCCGGCGACTGCCTTCCTCCTCTCCCGCCATCTCTGCTACAGCGGAAGAGAAGGGCTGTGATGAGCGAAAGTGTGCAAACGACTGGACAAGACGCGACGTCACCTCGACCTCCATCCCGATTTGATGACCTGACTCAGCCTTGCACCATGAGGTTGAAGTGCTTTCAGTAGTCATCGCCTCAACTTTCAGCAGTTGCGAGTGAACTCATATCCACCGCATCTCAGAGTTCAAGTAGTGTCTCCAAACTCAACCTCGTTTTGTGAGTTCCAAGTCGGGTACTTAATGTCGAATGTACTAGTCTCAACTCAAGAACTTAATCCTCCTTTCTTCATTCCCCAATAGGCCGTGGGCTATCGTGACCAATAAGCATTTATTCAATGACTTTGTGTTTTGAAAGCTTAAACCTTCGTAAACGTGTTCTGATGCCTCGGACACGGCTTAAAATGATGCCTGTGAATGATGACAATGAAATTAACACACGGTTTGGCGCATCTAGGAGGTGTGATCGTTAAGGGTCAAAGAGTAATAAAGGTATTTCATAACTACAGAAATGACACAAAGACTCTTGCCGGATTGAGGTCTACGACATCCAACACATGCGCAGAATTCTCAACTAAGAAAGAGTCATGTAACTGCTTGATTTTTTAGCTTTTCGTGCAAGAGCAATGCCAAGAGCCTCTGCCACGTGTCTATTTCTGGCATCTCTAGCCTTAGGGGATTGGCTCAATTATGCGTTTTTCCGCTAAATGAGACTTGAAGGTAATTCTTTCCTTTGCTTCCTTTTCTTTATGTTTGCCAGAATGCTGTCCCATATTAGGTTTCTCGCACACACATCATGCTCGCTTCTTGTTTTCGGCATGCGCGCATTGACGCGACAATCGAAAACAGCGGAAACCGCGTAATTGTGTTTAGAACGAAACAGATTATGGGATAGAACAGTAAACTCTACCTTCGTATCTGGGGGGGGGGGGGAGGCTCACGTATATATGCCGGTCACGCAACGCGTTTGACCGGCATATTTGACGATCGGTTCTTACAGCGAGATAAGACTCCTTCCGAGATGCATCTCGAGTTCACTGCTTCAGTCGCCTCACGGCAAACACGGCGACCATTCAATCGGGGTGGAATGCAGAAATAATAAAGCACCGGTCTTTTCTTGCACGTTAAAGAATTCTATGTGTTTAATGTTAATGCGGATCCCTCCACTATGACGGCTCTCATAAACCATTGTGCAGTTTTGGTGCGTTGAACCCCGCAATTTATGCTTTAAATATTCAATACCTTAAATTCAGTTTTAACACGAAAGAGACCGGAGTGGGAGCTTACGTTGAAGTCTTTGCCCGGAACTTTTTCATAAGCAGACGGCCCAGGAACAGAGAGGACATCACCCCAGGTGTAGTACGCATCATATAACGATATATCGACGTACTGGGGCTGCGCCAACATGATTGCCTCCAACCTGTCGATGCGGGCTCTGATAGGCGCTTGATGGAACCTGCAGTGGCGCCGGCTTGATATACACGTATACATTACCAGAAAATTGTTCTTTCTTACAACAATCACACATAGCTAACTGGTACGAATTCCGACCGACGGAAAGGAGACAGGGCCATCTGTACACAATAGATACTTATAATTCAGTAACAAAGAAATACAGAACAACATTACAAGACGAACACTGCACACATGTTACAAAGACTAAAAAATAGAAGCTCGTGTTTGTGTTGAACTTTAACGAAAGGGGGAAATGAAAAGGGAGATGTGGCTGGGGGATCGGGCTCAAGTAAGGCCCTGGGCCTGCTTGGCCTTCTCCACCCAGTCCAGTTCAAGCTGTCGGTCGACGTCCCCAGAACTGAGCCAGACTGTCCAGTCAGGCCCGCTGCTGATGGGGGGATGAGAAAACGGGAGCGAGTTGCATTCCCACATTATGTGTGTGAGTGTCCCTGTTTGCGAACAGAGCCTACACTGGTCGCTTTCCTTGCCCCCTGTGATTTTGTTAATGTACTTTGCGTGAGAGTATGTGTTTCTCTGGAGTCGCCTAAACGCGACCGCTTGCGTTTTATCGAGTTGCTTCGCCAGTGGTGGCAGCGCCCGCCGCCTCAAGCGATACCTATGGACTATTTCATGTTGGGTCTCGCCGGGTTCCTCGTGTCTCTCCTCCTCATTCACGCTGTCCGTATCCGCGGACGAGGCTCGGCGCGCGAGATCTCGAGCCAAACTGTGAGCCGACGATTTGCCGGGCACAGCCGCGTGAGCGGGGGTCCACACGAGGGTTTTCATGCCGCTTAGAGAGCGCCGCGTGAGGACATGGTACGCCTGTTTCGAAATTCTACCGCGGACGAAATTGCCAATGGCCTTCTTGCTATCGCTTATGAGGGCATTCGCTTCCGCATGCATGGCCATGGCAATCGCCATTACCTCCGCTTCGAGCATTCGGCCAGCCGTAATTGTTGTGTGTTCTATCAATCCTCCGTTGGGATCCGCTAGTACCGCGGTCATGAGGTTGCAGCGAGGGTGTCTCGCTGCGTCTGTGCAGACCACTCCCCCTTGCGAGCCGTATTGTCGCCAAATGGCTTCACTACCGGCCTGCCGATGGCCCTAATGGAACTTGGCGCCCATGATGCGGGGTAGAGGCGGGTGTTTGGATCGCACCGCTGGTACGATCTGTTGGGAACTCGGCGCTGACGCCCGTGGTTGTACCTGGGTCGCAAGCCCCAAGGGTAGCGTTGGCCTGGCGGCCTGGGGTACAACTGGAAGCATCCGAAGGTCCCGGCAAAGCATGAGTCGACTGGTAACAACAAAACAACTTGTTTATTTTAACATCGCAAAGAGTTGGCGGTCAGGTTGACCGAAGTAGAGAGACGGGAGAGCACTTTACTCAGCAGAAGAAATCGGAGCCCTCCTTTTGGCGTCCGGGGGCAGCTGTTTTTATACTCTCGCAGTTGAGGGCAAGAAGGAACCCCTCAAAAGACGAGCACGTGAATGTACAATGGGCTAATGGTGACGCACACTGTCGTAGCGCTGCCGTAGCACCATGTCGAGCACGATCTCGTAGCACCCTGTCGTAGCGCTGCCGTAGCACCATGTCGAGCACGATCTCGTAGCACCCTGTCGTAGCGCTGCCGGTCGGGCACAATGACTGTAATGAGAGGATGATCCCTGCTTTCGCATCGCCTGGTTCGGGCACAATGACTGGAATGAGAGGGTGAACCTTTGCGGTCGTATCGCCGCAGTCGCGCCTGGAAACACCTGCCGATGAGCGTTGCGGCGACGATGATCGGGCCAAAATGTCTGCCGCCCCGCCGCAGTCGCGCCGGCAAAACCACGTGTCGCAGGCGAAACGCAACAGACCGCCCCGCCGGGGGAAGGAGATCCCGATGGACAGGGGACTGCATCCGCTGTCCGGAGGGATGTCGCTCGATGATGCTCATAACCGAAGTCGGGCGTCCCTCGACGTTTCTTGAGCGCAGCGCACAGAGAAGGCCTCGTTCTCTCGTTCAGGTTCGCACGGGACACTGCAAAGTGACTTCGGGAGAGTTCACATTTTTGTTCTCGTTCCCGGCAAGCGTTAGAACTACGCTGAAACTCAACCGCTCAGTCAGCAAGCACGGCACAACCCTCACTAAGCCCTGCCAGGCTCTTTCCCCTTTTTATACCACTGCCTAGTTCCTTACAGTAGTCTAGCATCACTCAGAACGCGTCCACAAATTGAAAAATTGCACTAGAAAGCATATCATCACTTTGAAACACTAAACAAAAGCAATATGTTAAAAAAAAATCCTGCCTCAGGAAGAAAAACATCAGTAACAAACAATTTTGAGGCTGATTCTTACGTTAGGGGCTTCGACTTAAGCCATCGGCGTTACCGTTGAGACTCCCCTTTTTGTAACGCACCTCAAAGGAATATTGTTGTAAAGCGAGGCTCCAGCGCAGGAGGCGGCCATTTTTGGGAGAGATGGTCTGCAGCCATTGGAGAGGGCAGTGATCCGTCTCAATGATAAACCTCGAGCCGGCTAGATAGCATGACAATTTCTGAACGGCCCACACGAGACACGCACACTCTTTCTCGGTGGCGCTATACGCCTGCTCACGACTGGACAGCTTACGACTAGCATACAGGACGGGGTGTTCTACTTCTCCATTTTCCCGTTGGCACAGTACAACGCCCATGCCTCGCTCACTAGCATCGCACTGAACAATGAACCCTTTTGTATAGTCTGGCGATCGTAGCACAGGCTGGCTTGTTAGGGCACTCTTTAGGGCGCTAAAAGCTCTTTCCTTTGTCTCGTCCCAGACGACTGTTTGAGGCTCTGTTTTTCTTAGAGCATCCGTCAGGGGAGCCGCGATATCAGAGTACCTAGGGATGTACCTCTGATAGTAGCCGGCGACACCCAAGAACGACCGAATATCGGTCTTGGTGCGCGGTTGCGGAAAGTCTCGCACAGCGGCCACTTTTATTTCAGAGGGGCGGCGACGACCCTGACCAATCACGTGACCGAGGTAGACAACCTCGGCCTGTGCTAACTGGCACTTAGGAGCCTTGACTGTCAAGCCCGCTTCGCGCAGGCGGGTTAGCACTGCCCGCAAGTGTGTCATATGCTCAGACCAGGATGCGGAGAATATCGCTACGTCGTCTAGATACGGTAAAGCGAATTCTTGCTGTCCCCGCAACACTTTATCCATGAGGCTTGAAAAACAGTATGGCGCGTTCTTCAAACCAAAACTCAACACTTTAGGACGGAATGTTCCCATTGGTGAAATGAACGCCGCATACCTACTAGCCTCTTCTGTAAGTGGAACCTGCCAATAACCCCTGACAAGATCTAGGGTGGAAATAAACTGAGCGCTACTAACTTTCTCAAGGCGCTCCTCGATGTTAGGGATCGGATAAATTTGATCCTTAGTGATGGAATTAAGCCTGCCGTAGTCGACGCAAGGACGAGGTTCCTTGCCCGGTACCTCAACTAAAATCAAAGGGGAGGTATAATCACTCTCACCTGCCTCAATAACACCGAGCTGTAGCATTTTCTTTACCTCAGCCTCCATAATATCGCTCTGGCGGGGTGACACCCGATACGCCTTGGATCGTACTGGCTCTGTGGAGGTAAGTTCTATATCATGAGTAAGTACAGAAGTCCTACCAGGCCTCTCAGAGAACAGACCTTGAAACTCTTGTAATAGCTCTTGTAATGACCGGTGTCTTCCCTGTTCGTCACTGAGCCTAGTCCCGGAAGCTCGACCGGAAGCTCTTCAGGAACGTTTACCATCATGCACACCACTGCTTCCCTTTGTCTATAAGGTTTGAGCAGATTACAGTGGTAAACTTGCTGTGCTTTCCGCTTTCCTGGCAGACTTACCACGTAGTTAACGTCCGACAGTTTCTGAACAATTCGTGCTGGGCCCTCCCACTGCACGTCTAGTTTGTTGTTTAGCGATGTGCGCAATATCATGACCTCATCGCCAACCTCAAAACGACGGGCCCTGGCTGTCCGATCATAATAAACCTTGGCCCTCTGCTGGGCCTTTGTCATTGCTTCACCTGACAACTCCTGTGCCCTTCTTAAGCGTTCGAGGAGCTTAAGCACGTACTCCACCACGACTGGGTCGTCGCCCCTGCCTTCCCATGATTCTCGAAGCATGCGAAGCGGAGATCGAAGCGAGCGACCGTACACCAGTTCAGCTGGCGAAAACCCCGTAGCCGCATGCGGCGCGGTCCTTAAAGCAAACATCACCCCAGGCAGACACAGCTCCCAGTCAGTTCGATGTTCAAAACACAACGCTCTCAACACGCGCTTCATGACGGAGTGGAGCTTCTCAACGGAATTCGACTGTGGGTGGTACACTGAGCTGTGTAACAGCTTTACCCCACACCTTTCGAGAAAAGTTGTCGTCAAAGCGCTAGTAAACACTGTGCCCTGATCTGATTGGATTTCCGCAGGGAAACCAACTCGCGCAAATATGGACAGTAGTGCATTAACTATCTCAACTGAGCTGAGTTCTTTAAGCGGCACTGCTTCAGGGAACTTTGTCGCTGGGCAGATCACAGTCAAAATGTGTCTGTACCCCGTGGCTGTTACCGGCAGAGGTCCCACAGTATCAATAACGAGCCGTCTAAAAGGCTCCGTAATGATAGGTACCAATTTCAACGGCGCCCTCGATTTGTCCCCTGGTTTGCCCACCCGCTGACAAGTGTCACATGTCCTCACGAAATGGTCTGCGTCCCGAAAACACCCTGGCCAATAGTACTCTTGCAAGAGACGGTCCTTAGTTTTCTTAACTCCAAGGTGTCCGGACCACGAACCCCCGTGTGACAAGCGCAACAGATCCTGACGATAGCATTGAGGCACGATCAGCTGATCGAACTCCACTCCTCTGCGGTCTAGATACTTCCGGTACAGGACTCCACCTCTTTCCACAAAACGCGCAGTTTTCCTGGCGATACCTTCTTTGACATTGCAGCGCACGTTTTCCAGGCTGCCATCCTTTTTTTGCTCGGCTATTAAAGCCGTCCGGCTGACTTTTAGCAACCTATCAAGTCCGTCTGACGTAGGCGCGATGAGCAAATCAGTAGATAGCTCTTCTAACTTTCCCGCGTCGGGCGTTTCCTCTCCAGTATCTGGCGCCTTTAACGTTACAGACTCAAGTTTATTCAGTTCGGGCGTGCTCGGAATATCAGCTTGCTGCGCCTCTGACCCTTTTTCGTTGTTTGATAACGTCGGCCCCGCAACTACCGCCTTTGCAGCGAGCTCCCGAACCTTCGATCTGGTTAAGGCCTGAACACTAGCTTCACCAAACAAAAGCCCCTTCTCGCGCAGGAGGTGATCGGACCTGTTTGAAAATAGGTACGGGTACTGGGGTGGCAGCATAGATGACACTGCCGCCTCCGTCTCAAGCGCTCCGAAAGGTCCTTCAATAAGCACTTTTGCTACCGGCAGACACACGCTATGAGCTTCCACGGCTTGCTTGATCCACGCGCACTCGCCCGTGAACATATGGGGTTCTACGTAAGACGGGTGAACTACATCCATCGTAGCTGCGGAATCGCGAAGCACTCGGCACTCTTTCCCGTTCACGAGGAGGTCTCGCATGTAAGGCTCGAGAAGCTTCATGTTCTCGTCAGTGCTGCCTATTGAAAAAAACACAACTTTTGGTGTTGTTTCTGGACACTGCGCCGAAAAGTGACCCGGCTTCTGGCACGTATAACAAACGCCCGCTCGCCTCATCTCGAACCGCTTTCTGCGTTTGGCTGCCGCCGTCTCTTTACGTCTGGTCGGACTGCTTTCACTCGCATCCGCACTACGCGTGTCCCCCTTTAATCTCATGGGCGTGAACTTCGGCCTCTCAAACTTCGAGCCAAATTCACCCTTTTGACCGTCCTTAGCTCCGCGAGCCCGACGCGTCACAAACTCCTCGGCTAGCTCAGCGGCTTTAGCCACCGTACAAACGTCTGGCCTATCCAAGACCCAGTATCGCACGTTCTCCGGTAACCGACTATAAAACTGTTCTAGCCCGAAACACTGCAGAACTTTATCGTGGTCACCGAACGCTTTCTCTTCTTTGAGCCACTCCTGCATGTTCGACATAAGCCTATACGCAAACTCTGTATATGACTCACTTCTGCCTTTCTCATTTTCCCGAAACTTCCGACGGAACGCCTCCGCAGACAGCCGGTACTTTTTTAGCAGACTCGATTTCACTTTGTCGAAATCCTCTGCTTCCTCTCTATCCAAGCGAGCGACTACGTCGGCCGCCTCGCCGGGTAACAAAGTGAGCAAGCGCTGTGGCCACGTTTCCCGAGAGAACCCCTGCTTCTCGCACGTTCGCTCAAAGTTAACCAGGAACAAACCAATGTCCTCTCCAAGCTTAAACGGCCGCATTAGGTCAGTCATTTTGAACAATACGCGTTCTCCTGCACCGTGTGCCTGACTTCCATTACGAGCGCGTTCCATCTCTACCTCAAGACGCTTCATTTCCAAAGCGTGTTGACGGTCACGCTCTTGTTGCTCTCGCTCTTTCTGTTCTTTACGTTCACGCTCTTCTTTTTCTTTTGCAGTCTCCCTCTCTTCAATGGTCTCAAGGCATTCCGACAGCTCGTCATCCTCAGCCTCTAACTCAAGAATAGCCTTTAGCAGTTCTGGTTTTCTGAGTTTGTCTGAGACATCCAGACCCAACTCTCTTGCAAGCTCCAACAATTTCGGTTTGCGCAACGACTTCAAATCCATGGCTGCTCTGAATGCTGCTTTCTCTACTGCTTACTATTGTCTTGCCGCAAACTAACCCGGCAGCAACGACAACCACAATTACCAGCTCTGTTTCTAACACTAACAAAAGCCTGGCAAAGCTCAGAAGAAGAAAGTCCCGCACTCACCAAACCTCGCAGGCAGGAATTCCGCGCAGTCGTTCCACTGCAGGCAACCAGTCGTCACACAGGGCTCGTTGCACTGCTCCCGGATCGTCCTTGAGCTGCTCAGCATACAGTCAACTGCATCTCTTCGCTGCTGGCCTCCGTTGTCGCGATCTCACCGCTGGCAGACAGTTGTTTGAAGTCGGAGGCGATCTCACCGCTGCCAACCAGATGTTCGGATCGCACCGCTGGTACGATCTGTTGGGAACTCGGCGCTGACGCCCGTGGTTGTACCTGGGTCGCAAGCCCCAAGGGTAGCGTTGGCCTGGCGGCCTGGGGTACAACTGGAAGCATCCGAAGGTCCCGGCAAAGCATGAGTCGACTGGTAACAACAAAACAACTTGTTTATTTTAACATCGCAAAGAGTTGGCGGTCAGGTTGACCGAAGTAGAGAGACGGGAGAGCACTTTACTCAGCAGAAGAAATCGGAGCCCTCCTTTTGGCGTCCGGGGCCAGCTGTTTTTATACTCTCGCAGTTGAGGGCAAGAAGGAACCCCTCAAAAGACGAGCACGTGAATGTACAATGGGCTAATGGTGACGCACACTGTCGTAGCGCTGCCGTAGCACCATGTCGAGCACGATCTCGTAGCACCCTGTCGTAGCGCTGCCGTAGCACCATGTCGAGCACGATCTCGTAGCACCCTGTCGTAGCGCTGCCGGTCGGGCACAATGACTGTAATGAGAGGATGATCCCTGCTTTCGCATCGCCTGGTTCGGGCACAATGACTGGAATGAGAGGGTGATCCTTTGCGGTCATATCGCCGCAGTCGCGCCTGGAAACACCTGCCGATGAGCGTTGCGGCGACGATGATCGGGCCAAAATGTCTGCCGCCCCGCCGCAGTCGCGCCGGCAAAACCACGTGTCGCAGGCGAAACGCAACACGGGGCATAAATATCCCCTGAGGTTTCGCGGAATGGTCATGTACTCTGCAACCTCGGGGATTGCCTCGAGACTGAGCCTCCGGAGGACTGTACTGCCAGCCGGGGACAAGCTTCTAAACAATATACGCAGTCCTACTCGGGTCGAAATTATTGACCACTGTGGGGATGCGCGACTCTCGCGCGTCCCCTGATATGTTTTTCCCGCATGGTGCGTCTCCTGTAATCCGGCTTCGCCGTGTGGCCTGCGTGATGCCCGCGGCGGTCGATGTGGTTGGGGCGCAGTGCGAGAGATGGCGCGAGTGTTGCGCTGCTAACGCCGCCTCACGGCAGGGTTACTTGGGGGCGCAGGGGAGAACAGGCTGCCTCTTTCCCGGCAGGTCGGCGAACAGCGTGGACGACCCGTGCGCCGCCGACCCTTGCTTCTGCGAGACCGCCTCGCGTGGCCACCTTGGAACGCGCAACCGTCCGCGTGACCGTAAACGCGAATGACCAGGCGTTGGGATCCAGCATGGGGCGAACATATTCGCTCTCTATCCGGTCGCGGTGAGTCGGACTTCTAGATATGTCGCGCGCCCATCGGCATGTTTTGTGGATAGCAACTCGGCTAGCAGGCATTGATCTATGAAAGGTGCAATAAATGCCCTTGTGATTGTTTGCACTACTGTGTTGTCGTTCCTTTGTCCCAAGAGCACGGAGGAGAATCCCACACCATACGTCAGTACGGCCATAGGGTAGCACACGGGTCTTCTACTTAGATTACTGCAGTAGTAAAAGACAAGCAGATGGACTCCGTAGCCATTGCCGTTGGGAGGTGAGTGCGAACGTGTTTAGACCCTTGACTGGCTTTCGTGGACAAGCACTGGCAGCGAGAATCCCGCAGAATGTCACGATACACCGGCACGAGGAGGGCACCATGGCCGGTGTCCTGCCTGTGGGTCCCATATCCGGGACAACTCCTGTAAGCCATTCGTCTCTGTCTCCTGAGCGCAGCTGGAGACTAACCCGCTCTAGAACAAATCCCGCGTCACGTACTGCCGATCTTCCCCCCTCCCTTTCTCTCTCTTTCTCTATTTATCTTTTTCTTATTCCTGAACATACATCTTCCATGCCTTTTGCGTCTTTCACTTAATATAGAAGTGCTCTCGGAGCGTACGTTTTCTATTGATGCCCGTTTGGGCCGCGTACTTCGTCTTATTCAGCTTCTTCCGCACTCACGGCGCAGTTCGCCCCCTGCGTCCAAACTGTCAGCACGACTCGACAATACCGAATTGCGCGATGTGAGGAATTCGATCATGAGCGGCGCGACCGCATTCTAGTGGGGGTAGGACCCGCGAGAGTTCGTGTTCGGTGCTATGTCCGTTGAAATCTCCCCGTTGTTATATAATAATATAATTGGGAGCCTTACTCTACGATGTCTCTAATCTTCGTTTGTGAAGCATTGGGACGCAAATTCCCCACAATTTCAGGTGCTAAAGGAGCTAAACAACTGTCTGATTTTCATTTTAATTTTGAGGTGATTCATTAAAAGGGGTCACTTTGTTGACCAAAATATAGCGATGACTACAACAGGCAACCAGTAACCTCTCACCATATTAATTTGCATATAAACCTAGTTTGCGCTTATGTTTAATCACGTGGACAGCTAATTTCGAGAAGCTCTATAAACGCGAGTGATCTATTGTGGGCAAAAAAGGAATGACGCTGCATATTGTATCCTCAGCGACATTCGCTCGATCACTGTTGATCAGTTCAAGCTTTGCCCACGCTGTAAATATCCTTCTCGTTTGAAAGGTAATTTAGAGGTAAATCTACAAATAAGCAATCTTGGTTTGTTTGCTGAGCTGACTGGTGTATTGTGTGGCAATAATGAAGATATCCATGAACACAATAGATCAGACCATAGAAAACTCGGTCGAGATTTCGGGGCAACGCCACTTATGCAGGTTACCTCGACCGTTTGGACAAAGCTAAGAGGATTCCATGGCAAACGACGCCGGAAACCTATGGCCTATAAGAACGTCTTTCTGATGTCCAACTTAGATATCCATTCTGCCGTGCTTTGAGGATTCCATGGCAAACGACGCCGGACACCTATGGCCTATAAGAACGTCTTTCTGATGTCCAACTTAGATATCCATTCTGCCGGGCTTTTCGCTTCTGACTAAGTAAAGAGCTCCTTACGTGCCAACATGCAGCCTGCCGCTGTCAGTGCGAGTGAACTACGACCTGAAGTCAACTGACCTCTCGGCGGGCACAATTTGGAAGGCGTCGTCGTTGCTGCTCCATCGACTGCCGTCGTAGTCGCAGGTGTAGGCGAACCCGAACTGCGTCCCGTCGCACCCGTGTCGTAGCACCGGGGCAGGCCGGAACCGCGACGCCCTCGCGTGACTGCCGCGTATCGGGTGCGACACGTTGCGCGTCTCCAGCGTCCGCATGACCGCGGCCGGCCAGCACACCACGCCGAGCCAAAGAACCGTTGGGCTCCAGCGCATTTCCTTGCTCCGCTTGCTCGCTTTCTTGCTCGCTTCCGATGTTATGGCGCGTCCCCACTACGGGGAATTGGCGAAGAAGCTGGTGGTTACACTCCGGGGGGAGGGGGTAAGAGGGAGCTTCAGATGATGATGATGATGATGAAAACGTTTATTGAGGGAGTAAGATTTTGCCATCCTATCTTGCTAGGATGGCAAATTGAACAGCCTCGCAGACACATATACCGTCAGTCCATATACCACAGCGCCCCTTAGGACACTCCCATAGACGGTGGCTCCAGATTTCACTCTAGGTGTTATAGTGAGAAACTCTATGTCAGAAGGCTAGAATACTTTAGTGTTTACAGGAATGCCTAATTTTTTAAATGGAACTTAGGTGCATTTTTCTCTGGACTGAAACTCCCCAATCGCTTAATAAAAATTGATCAATTGTTCCATGTTCTTTGCAGATATGACATAGCCGGGATAGTGCCAGACCAGACCTGTCTAAATAAGAATTGGATGGTGGAATACGGCATCGTAATTTATAGAGAACGGTTTACAATTCACGTGTGCGACTCCGATGTTGGCCCCAGAAGAAAATCAAGTGGTTTAATTCTGTTACTTTAAAAAAAATTGGAGGACGCTTAAGCTTCGCCTTCAAGAGTGGAACGCGATACCGTTATCGCACCCCGTTCGCACCGTCCGCTCATTGCTCTTGCGCATGCTCTTGAGTTACACAAAGACATAGTTTTCATATACAACACTTCTAAGTCCACAGCACCACTTTGGGGCATCCTCGCACCGGTCCCCGCACGGCCCCAATGCGCTCAAAAGAGACGAAGGGGAGAAGCGGGCGAGTGGCGCTTGACCTGTCAGGGCAGCGCTGTACATTGCGACGAGGCGGTCTTCTTTGTTTGCCGCAAGGTGGCTTTGCGTGCGCACCAAGCGCATAAGAAATGTAGCGGAAGCGTACTTTGCTACTCGTTTAACTGCGACTTTTGTAGTTTACATGCTCATAATTAACAAATACGCCGCAGTATACCTTTCTACGCCACGTTTCTAAGGCAACACCGCATTGACTAGGGGCGTTTTTGTCGCGCTTTGAACCATCGAATGTTTACAATCGGCACGCAGAGAATAGCTGCGAGATTTATTTCAGACTTCTGGAAGTTTAATGATACATTACTGGAAGATAAAGAGTACGTGACTAAATTCAACAGCTATATAGCGAACATGCTGCGAAGTAACTCCGGATGTTTTATGCAAGTATGGGACCAGCCTAAATGCGATATTAAAATAGCTGCTATTGACAGATCACGTGCACTTCGGCGAAAAAAAAACAACGAGTTAAAGAGCTGCACAGTGCCCGAGATGTTGTGCTAAGTATGGGGTGCTACGAGCCGGATTGTTGACAAAAGAAATTAAAGGGACTAAAACTAAGCTCGAGGCAATAGACCAAAAAATGTACCGTGGCGCAGTGATAACGGCGCGTAACGAATAACTGTGGTCCGGAGAGACGCGGACCAAACGCGCGCTCAGTGATGAAAAAAGGCACGCTCTGTCGAAAGCGGCAACTGAAATATGCTATCAAAATGAAATCACGAATCGAAAAGAAATAATCAAGCGGGCATTCGTCGAATATTCCACAGTTATATTCACCCTTTATACACCGAATACTGACTACTTCAGAACAGAATTCAGAACTGCAGGGCCGCAGAGGCTCTGTCAGGCACTTTGCCTTTACCTCTGCCCCCTACACGGAGAGAATACGTGAAACAAGTATTAGGGCTGAGGAAATTGAATCAGCGATTCTCTAGCTTAGTTCAAACAAGTCTCCTGGGCCAGACGGTCTCGGTGCATCTCTATATAAAGCCTTTAGAACTGAAATGGCAGTCGCACTTGAAAGGCTGCTTAGCGAATTCTATGAAATGAAAGCAACTCCTCCATCCTTCCGAGCGTCGCACGTAGTACTAATTCCTAAAACGAATGATCCGATTAAGTTACACTCTGTTGAATCACAATATCCCAGCAGTCTAACAAACGTGGACTATAAGATATCCGTGAATATTTGAGCTCGACGCCTTCCAAGCGTTATTAAGTCACTTGTAGGGCCACATCAGACCGGCGGCATAAGAAGGAGCACAATCTTTACCAATGTTCACACAGCTAGAACTGTCCTCAAATGCTGTGACGGAATGTATGGGCGCGTGGCCCATGTTGCAATTATATCTGCACAATGAATTGGATAAAGTCGTACAAGAAGTTTTGTTCTCAATCCTAGACCATGTCAATGTTGGAACCGTTATTACAGAAGGTGTTAAAATGATGTACAATGGTTGCATAGGGAAGCTGATAATTCATAGGCACTTAAGTGATGGTATTCCTCTGCAGTCGTCTGTGAAACAAGCCTGGCATTTATCTCCCCTGCTTTTTGCTCTCTACCTCGAGCCCTTTTGTTTGCGGCTGCTGAAGAGCCCAAACATCCGGGGTTACACTTTTCATAAAACTGAAGTTCGAGTCTTAGCGTACACTGATGATGTAGCAGCGTTTTGTACGGACCATGACAGTGTTAAAGCAGTTGTACAAGAGGCTGTAAAATTTTATACTGCAAGTGGAAGTGCTAATAACTGGAACAAGTGTCTTGGTTTTTGGCGTGGGAATTGGCAATACAAGCCTGAAACTTTTTGTAACATGCAATGGGCGGTAACACCCGGCACCTTCCTAGGTGTGTCCCTCGATCATTATCGTGATAGAAAAGAATTATGGGACAATGAAGTAGTGCGAGTGAAAACCCACACCGGCAAATGGGGAGGGCATAAATTTTCAATGTGTGCAAGAGCCACGGTGTGTAATTTGTTTTTAGTCGCTAAAATCTTTTACGTGATGCAAGCGTTATGTCTGACGAGGATGTCTCTGCAAAAGCTGCATAGAGTATTTGCGACGTTTATTTGGGCTTGAACATGGGAATGTACAAGTTGTAGTAATCCGTTCCGTAGAGTGTTTAATGGTGGGCTTGGGTTGTCACATTTGTTCCTCAAACAGATTGTAAGCAGGTTTCTTTTTTTGCGTGATCAAAAGGATGCTTTTCGGAGAACAATGATTCAAGCTCGATTACGCGACTCATTGCCTGATTATGTACTGTCGTCCATATATACGGGGCCAATGCATTTAAGTGCTTTTTTGCGTGAAGTGGTCGCGTCTTTCCAAATACTAAAAGCAAGACTTTCTAGTGAATATCTGGCCGCTGTTACTAGTAAGAAGCTGTATAAAGACCTTAATGTTTTCTTGCCTGTACCGTTGTATCATACAGTATTTGTTTTAGGTTCCGAACGAAATGTTCTTAAGAGAGTTAAACGAATGCCGGTAAGAGCTTCTTTTAAACCTTTCTTCTTTCAACTACATACAGACACTCTCCGAGTGAAAGCGTGGCTCCAAAGCAAAGGCGTTTTTGTACCGTGGTCTGTGAATCGCTTTATATGCCAAAAAAAAAAAAAAAACCGGAGACAATCGAGCATATATTTTTGGACTGTTATGATGCAGTGTTTTTGTGGGATATTCTAAAACGCAGCTTTAAAAAGGAATTGTCGTAAAATACTTTCGGGATACGCTTCCTGCCATGCGCGGAACCAGAGGGAGTGCCTGACAATCTGCTAATGCTTCTGTGCATGCATAGCGTGTGGCGAACGCTTAGGGATATTAGACATGAGCGCATTGTTCAGGCCCGAGCTCATGAATACTTCATTGAAAGTGTGCTATAGATGCGCGAGAGACAAGAGAGAGAAAACGTTTATTTGCACCCGCAGAAAGAGCCCCGAGGAGTCAAGAGTCTTCCTGTCTCTTCGTCTTGCTGCTCCCTTTTCAGCTGGCTTATGCTCCTTGGAGCTCAGCGGTGTCCAGGGCCATGCGGATGACTTCTCTTTGATCATCTTCCTTACAGCTGGTCATTAAAGTCTCCCACGATTGTCTATCCCTATCTGGTTTATGTTATCTAGAGCATGTCCATATTATGTGGATCATGTCCGTCTTTGCCCCGCAGTGTTTTCAATTCATGTTCTCAATGTTATCGTGCCATCTCTTCAGAATGTAGGGGTTGCAGATCACCCCCGCTTGGAGTTGCCTCCATGCTATCTCTTCTTGCTTACTTAGTTTCTTATGTGCCTCTGGCAGTATTTTCCTTCCCATTCTATATTCATCGAGAATTTAGCAGTAAGTGTTTATGCCTTCTTTTTGTAGGGGCTCGCTGGCTGGAGAGGCTGCATTGGTGTACAGGTAAATAAGCTCTCGGGCCAATGCGTGCGCTTTCTCGCTGCCGGGCAAGCCTTCGTGGGTAGGAGTCCCTATAACGTTTACTAATTCTTCTGGAATTGGTTCTTTCTCCAATACGTTGAGCACCTCTTTGGAGATTCTCCCTGCGCTATAATTCCTGATGGCTGTTTTGGAATCTGACACTATGATTTTGACCCCTTTTTGAGTCAAAGATAGGGCTATCGCCACCTCCTCTGCTACCTCCACTCTGTTTTGTGGGGTACTGTAGCCCTTTGAGTCCTCAGCGTTAGCCTGTGTTGTCACTGAGACAAAACCTGGTCTGCTTTCATGTTCTTCTGCATCTCTGTAGCATCCGTGCTGCGTCCGTGCTGCATCCGTGTTCATATTCTGCTGCATCCCCTTGCTTTTTATACAGTGATTTTTGTAATGATTTAACCATTTCTTTCCTCCTATCCTGGGGGTGACGGGGATGTATATTCTTCGGGAGTGGTGGTATGCGTATCCTGTCTCTGATCTGTGACGGAATGGCTCCCGTGTTTCTTACTTTGCTGCTAGTTTTGTATCCTAGTTCCTCTAGAATTCTCAGACCACCTCTGCTTCTCAGTAGTCTCTGTTGCTGGGAGCCTAGTGTGGCTTCGATCAGCTCTTCTTGGGGGTTTGAAACGCCCATGTTTAATATCCTGTGCGTAGATGTGCATGGTGGGATTCTTTAACTCCTTTCCTAATGAGGATTTCTATTTTGTTTTTCTCGGCCCTTTTTAATTTAAGGTACCGTGTTCCGTATGTGAGCTTGCTGATCGCGAAGGACTGTATTATCCTACGCGAATTTATCTGTGCACAGAGTGATCCTACTGATTGGCTAAGTGCTTTGGACAAAGTGACTAGCCTACATCATTCTTGTCACAACACACTGGTCCGACATTCACTATTTCTTTTTATGGCGATATATACGTATACAACGATATGAGTCATACCCTTTAGTACGGCAGTGGAGAGTTCGGCATTAGGGGCCTCACATACACAGCTTCGCTCGTCATGCACTTTCACATAGTGGAACGGCACTGACTTTCTTTATTTTATACACTCATTTTATACGCTCATGACGTGGCGTCTCCTACTAAGGAGTGACTTGCTATCACGTGTGCAATAACGCGCGCTCTAGACACGCCGTTAGACAAGGACAACTGTGGAGCCGCCCTGACTTGGGGAAGGGTTCTCGTCTCGCACCTCAGAGTCCCAGGCTCGGTTCCAACCAAAACATAGAGTTTCTAAATTGTCTTTTCAAAGGCACTATTGACTTTTTTATTGGAACCTTCGTGAAAAATCTGACGCCAATGCGAGCATGTTGTGACGTGTTTTCACTATTTGCGCCCTCGGTGATTTTTTGTACCATATTTCAGTCACGCCGACTCCGCTGGGGGATTATCGCGGAATAATATTGGCTTCTCATTAAAATGGCTAGTGTCATGTTAAGCATGTCTGATAAAAACGCTGCGTAGGGTGCCTACGAACATATTTCAAATCGTGCAGAACCTCTCCTTGCTTCCGCGATTCGGAGCCGATTCAACTAAGTAATAGGACATGCATGGTACCATAATAATCCGCACTACATTAACTGATTTTACACAAGGCATGCGGCTACATAGTTCTTCAAAACTTGCGAACAATAGTTTTTCTCAAGCACATAGTTGAACCACCTTGTCGTCCGCGTAGAGCTGTTATAGTACAATGTGCGTGTAACATCCGTGGTAGTGTTGTGGAAAATTCATAGCTGTATTTTTTAGTGTACAGCTTAGATGGACGCTATGACTTATTGGACTCCAATACCGCACTTCTGCTGATGCCTCAAGTACCAAGACACCACAACGGCAGTGGTGCTTACAGTGTGACGTGCCTCGACTTCATCTCCAACTGTTATCTCTAACTCCTTTTTTATTTTTTTATGTTAAACACGGTCGAACAGTTCAGAATCTTCAGTTCAAAATCTAAAAAATAAGATCAACTTGTTTGTGGCCATCACTTGCGTAATTGATGAGCGGCCCTTACGGAAACCATGCTGTGCAGGAGACAAGAGATGTTGTTCTTCCAGATGTATAGTTATGTGTTTTATTATTACGTGCTGTAGTTTTTTGCACGTAAGGCTGCTTAGTGATATTGGTCTGTAACTTAAGACCACGTTTTTGTTGCCTGGTTTATGTATGGGTATTATTTTGGTGATCATCCACTTTGTGAGAACAATGGAAAAATATTCCATTGCTTCATAGTGATTCATCTTTCCTAGTGATTTATTAAATATTGTGCACAAGTATTTAGCTACCTACTCCGCATACCTCTTCAGAAAGCCCTAAACCTTAAGAAAGATGTCTGGCAAGTTGGGAGGACCCGTGCCCTTCCTTGTGTCAACGTTCTTAAAAGCTTAAGCACTCCATGCTCAGGAACTGTTAGTACCTTTATTTGTGTGCGTTTGGCAGGTTCCATGGAGGGTATGTGTGCATCGTCTAGGGTAAAACCTGATTGGAAGTAATCGCTAAAGCATTTAACAAATGCTTTTCTTTCTTCAGAGAAATCTGTGCGCTCGTCATTTTTCTTTTTATTCAGATATTTCCAAAATTTATTTGGAGCATTTTTGTTAAAGTTGGGAAGGATCTGCAAAGTGATTATCTTAAGCATATTTTTAGTTTGGACTTCGAATAATTAGCGGCTAGTGCAAGATAGTTTCTAGTTAGACTTGTAGGTTTCGTGTTCAGCTTTTTTTTGATTGCTTAAGCAATATGAGTCAATTTCTTTTCTTGCTTTCGAATGGGAACCTAGCAATTAACCCATCACCCTATCTATCAATCTCCAACATCAAGGCGTACTCGCCACCGTCATCCCAATTCGCTGACACCGTATCTTGTACGAACCGATTTATTCAACTTATCATTTTTTCTTCGTACTGTAACTGATTGGAATGATTCTTTATGGCCTTTCGTAACACCTTGATACTTTTAAACTTAGCCATGCTTATATTTGCTTTGTTTATCTTATCGCTCACCCTGCTTGAACCTGCAGAATGTTTGCAGTATAGAATAAATAATAATTATAATGTTACTTGTGTAATGAAAAGCACACCGCTGACGATTCTAGCTGCACTGACAAATCAAAGGTACTTCAAGTAATGGAAATAATTAAAAGGAGACGTTACTCTCGTCGTGAAACCCTTGCCGAAATTCAGAGCATAACGCAGGGATATGCTGGAGGCACAGCCCACCTGTGGATCAGTATGGACTCACCTCTGTCCCAGACGGCCACAACCCTGAAAAAGAAAGTTGTTGTTAAAGCAATCAGAAAGCTTCTAACAAATTTGATATACTCTTTGCCTCAAGGGCTGCATACAAAATTTTCTGAGATGTCTCAGGCTATAACAAATTGTAGTGTCCAAAATCAGACCTCCCTTGCTAAGTCTTCTAAATCAAAACTGCCAAAATATCTCCCATCTGCTAGTGCAGATTTAGCGCGAGTTTGAACTTCACAACAAATTGATCAAGAAGTTAATTAGCCAAATTCACAAGGCAATCATGAAGGGTACATGGACAGCGGGACTTATAAACGCACCAGGAGACGTATTGTCGGGCGATTACTTTCGGCGATACTATCGCCTTCCCATGACGTAGGGCTCCACTAGCCAATAAGCGAGCCATCAAAGTTATATCGCCGAAAGCGAACATCCGAGAATGCGTCCCCAGATCTCCTAATAACAAATTTCCTAGTTATCCTCCTAGCTCCAAAACTAAAAAGTGCGCGAAAGAATCCTTTACTAAGACCCAGATTTGGAATAAAGTATTCTGGACCAAGCAGGTGCTGCTCCTCGGCTCTCGTCAATATGAGGTGCCTAAAGAACAACAGTGGAACTGTCTGACAGTACTTTTGTATCTAATATCCCGGTATACTACAGATACTACACTATTGCAAGAAACTTTGTTGATAGCTTGTAAAGATTTTCAGTTTAAAGAACTATCGTTGTTTTCGATTGGATAGGCCTTCCCAAGGTAGAAAGTGGCTTCGTTCAGTTGGTCCGAAATTTGTTATAGACCAAAAATTTAATATCAGTATATATCTATGGAAGGCGAAGTAATAATATTACGAAAACAAAAGAACTTCAGAGCCCGGCACCACTGTCTCTTTTAAATACCTACTTCCCTGCAAGAATACTATTCCAAGGATACTATTCTTATTCCAAGGGAAGATAAAGTTCATTGATTGACTGATTGATCGACTGATTGATTGATTGATTGATTGATTGATTGATTGATTGATTGATTGATACAAGATGTCTGTACGAATGAAGTCACCCTGGATTGCTGCGAAAAGAAAAATTTATATGTGGGTGATTTCAATTCGCATCATCGGGCTTGGTGCTTTCGGAAAGATGCATCTGGAAAAGCTTTCTGCGATCGCGCTGCTTCAAATACTTTCCTATTTTAAATTGTTATGTTGCAAATTTTCCTCGATATCAGTCGCGGCGCTCTGGCTTAGATTTAATATTTGAAAACTCAAGAACATCAATCTCGTCTTAGGCTGTGGATGATGACGCCAAAAGTAGTCATTACCGCCCTCTATTGAGAGATTTTGCGCGTCCATTAATTTCTTGAGATATTGAAATATATATTTTCTTGGGCTATTCGATTTTTAAGAAAACATTACAGTCCACGTTGTAGCTTTCATAGATATGGAGAGAGACGGTAAAGCTATGAGCGAATGGTCAGCTTTAAAATGTGCCCTAAATAAATATCCATTCATAGTATCGACAACAAACGTTTTGGCAGTACCCGGTGGAAATCTGACTGCGCACGACTTTACAGATACCGAAAGGCTGCGTGGAAGAAACTTATTCTTAACCAATACCCTACTTATTGGAGTCGCTTTACGTATGCTGCAACTATGTTGAAACAATATCATTACCAAAGAATAACTGTGATGAAAAACGTTATAATGGCCTGTCCAAAAGAGGCAACGAAAAAAAATAATGTTTGCTTATTCACAAGGCTATAACCAACTGCTATATTGATTATATGTTGAATATTGTATCACCGACGGCTATATTGAATATTGATCCAGTAGTTCTATGGCATAAATAACTATTAGAATCATTGGACGAAATCGCCAGATATATATGAAAAAACGTTTCACAACTCAATTACAACTGAACTATGCTGGGACTGCATCGTGGACAATTTTTGCAATTGTAACGATTGAAGAGCTTGCGCACATTGTGCGACTGCTACTTGCCTCAGCCCCAGGTAGAGATGATATTACCACGAGCCTGTTAAACTTATTATTCACGTATCTCCACAAGACCTTCTTAATGTCGCCACCTGCTCCCTTAAGCACGGTTGGGTTTGTCCAGAATGGAGGCTTGCTAAAATTCTACCCTTGCTGAAGAAACAAGTAGCGGGATTGCATATAAACTACAAAAGCGCCATTGCATTAGCTTCTCATATTAGGATTATAACACAAAGAGTTTATTTATTCTTACAAGGTGGTTTTCAACTGATAACCCGTTATCGAGCCCATTTTAAACTGCGTTTAGACCTGGATGATCGCTATGGCGCGAGCAGATTGATTTGGAGGTCCGCATTAAGCTTGCTCAGCTCAGGCGTTGCAACGTTGGTGACTCTTGATATAGATAAGACATGAGACAGTGTGAAGCATGTCAGTCTCCTGAATATCGTAAAGAGTTTGAATTTTCCTTCATATGGGACAAATTGTACCAATGAATTCTTAAAATATCTAAAATTATATTGCTACCAAGGAGGCGTTTCGACGACAAAGCATAATCAGTCCAGAGGAGTTTCAGTGGGTTTCGTTCTCTTCCCTATTTCGTTTAAAGTTCTAACGAGTTCAAGTCCATTGTGTCATGACGTACAAGTGTAATACAATTGTACGACGCTTCATTCTTTGCGTTAGCGATTGACGTTCACTCATTGGATAGAATGCTACAATCATATTTATCAATACTTTGTTATCGGCTTGAGGACCTTCGTATCTCAATAAATGTTAGCAAGAGTGCCTTCATTGAATTTCTCTTAAATATTTTCTTAGTGTCGCTCTCAAATACAGCCAAGTAATAATCCCTCAATGTGAATTTATTAAATGTCTAGGCATAATATTTGACTCAAACCTCAGCTACTCCAACTGAACATGTTACTCCTAATGCAGCGCGCGCTGTTTGCATGATTCGCGGACTCTGCCACCGCCGTTCTGGGATACGCAGCAAAATTATAATAGTGATTTACCGTAAGTGTGTTAGACCCATATGGGAATTTGGGTGCGTGTTATTCTCATGGTGCGGCAGTATACCAGATTAAGCCCCTTCTTTCATCTAGAGCGAGAGGCTCCGCGGGTTTGTCTTTGTTTACCAAAATTTGTTGCAAAAAATGTATTATATGAAGAAGCCCGATTGTACGCACTTGTTTTGCAGATTCCGCATTGTCAAAGTAAAAAAATAGGCCTACCTATGCATTGAGGCAATCGCAGCTTGTAATCATTAACAAAAAAACTGCGTTCTTTGACCAAACGTGGTCCCGTTTATACAATACGCAGGTTCTTCTAGTGGAAGCACATCTAGAACCATTAAAAGTTCAGATACGCGAGATCATTTTCCCCCAAAATACCCGTAAATGGTACTAAGCTTGAATTTGATTATATATTTCCTTCCAATGCCAAACTCTTGTACGTTAGATATTTAGGTGCACTATTATGACATGATTAATCCCAATTGAAAACATAACGTTATACAGACGGGTGCATAATGTCTTCAGAGAAGCCGGTGGTAGGTTTTTTTCAGAGACGCCATACTGCGGTTATTCCTTCGGACTTCCTGATTTCACACTTATATTTTAGGCGGTATTACTGACAATTGCTTCAGTGTTTCGAAAAGTTTTTGTAAATTCTTATCGCTGCTGCATTAGTGACCCATTCATTGTTCGTGAGCACAGCACTCACCTCCCATTCTCAGGCAATAAACGAATAAACTCCGATAAACTTCAATAAACTCCAAATTTCCAATAAACTGAAACTTATACAACAGTTTTGAAAGTGCTAGAAACATTAGGCCTTCCAGCTTAACTGCTGTGGCCTAGATATCGGTACCAGGTCATCATTTCTCGCTCTTAAATGAAATGGGTGACACACTTGTGCGTGCGTCCTTACTGAAGCACGTGTTCGTGTCTGTTCGGCCTTTTATCACCGCGGCCAGATTGAAAAATTTTTCTATTTTAAAATACATCGAAAAATACCGATTCCAAATACCAGACTTTAACCATTTGTTTTTGCCATGGTACAATCAATATTACCAATTTATTTCTTTTAAATAAATAAATAAATAAATAAATAAATAAATAAAATGCTTTGCGACATGCAAATGGGAAATCGCCTCAAATAATACTTTTGCCGTAATACACCGAAAAAACTGTTCCTTGAACAGGTCAGGTCTGGTGCTCCTAGATGCCTGTGCACGAAGAAATTCAAACAATTTAAACAAATTTTTGTTAACCTGCTGTTATTTCACAATAAAGCGAAAAAGTAATTAAAATATTATTCCTAAAATTACGCATTGCTTAAAACACTTAAATATTCTCAACTTCGACCGTCTACCTTGTGTTGTGGCCATAGAAACGTATGCATGGCTGTCAGTGAGTTCTTTTGGGGCGCAAGGAAAATATCTGGTTAACTTACATATTTATCATTTGATATTTGACAAAATTACAACTTTAAATCGATCCGAATTGACTACTTTCACATTTGCTATCTTTTCATAAAGCACGAAATTTTCTATCTTTAATTAATTATTTCATTTATTGTACAAATTCAGCTTTACCACGACATATACTTTCTTTTTTTAAATTTGTGTCGCGCCTCACCCGTGTAATGGCCGGTTTCTCGTCCAATCCTGCGTAGTGGGTGCGCACCATAACACGAGGAGCGCGCGAGCAAGCACGCGAACGGCCTTGGGGCGCTTCCTTCCTTCGCCTTAGAAAAAATTATTATTGAATCAAACCGATTTCATTGATGACCGTATTATTCTTTTCATTCCTCCTCCACTGCATCATTTATATATTATAGATAATCTTTTCTTCCTTTTCATAGCATAACAGTCTACTGAACCGTTTTGATTTTTCCTCGCTTAAGTTCATGTAACAATATTAGATATTTTTACCTGCATTTTCTGAACACATAAGCAAAGTGTACCCGACTGTTGGCCAATCCACGTGAGTGGAAGGGCATCATCATCATCATCATCATCATCATCATCATCATCATCATCGTCGTCGTCGTCGTCGTCGTCGTCGTCGTCGTCATCATCAACTTCTTCTTCTTCTTCTTCTTCTTCTTCTACTACTTCTTCTCCTTCTTCCTCCTCCTCTTCCTCCTTTTCTTCTTCCTCTTCTGCTTTAGGCCTGGCTTCCTCTGCAGAACACACCGAGTTTATTCTGGCAAAGGTTACCTTCACTTCCCTAATAACCTATGTTGTTTGTTCTCGACTAGTCTTTCACGTTACTTCAGCCAGTCAGTGTGTTAAAAAAACTTACGCAGTTTTTCACGCTGTAGATGTGAGTCTAAAAACGTTTTTGTTATGTTCTGTAAAGGATGCTTACGCTGTCGTATGTCCGTCCTTCGCCTGAAGGAATTGGGGAGTGGGCTCTCAGGGTGAAGTATCTACACGGTAGGTTTGGGACGAAGGAGTTTGGCTCATCCTCTGCTGCCCAGGTGTCGACGGGTCTTGCGAATGAGGAAGGCTTGGGTGCAAATATGTCACCACTGTTACTGAAAAAAAAGATACCTTAAAGACGGAGATGCTGGCTTGGGAACGGACAATTGACATGAGAATTCAGCCGTGGAAGTCGCATTGAAAGGGAGGGTGGAGGGGGCAGAAGGCAAATACACTCATGTACTGAGCCTTGGGTGCAACCTCCGGGGCACATATTATGTGACGTTCCATTTCGTTTCCTTTTCCCATAAATCTGATCCGTCCAAAACGTCCAATCTCAGCGATAAAGGGGCCCTTCGAGCCACGTCCGAAGAGCCGAAGAGAAAGAACGCGAAGAATGGGCTGTTCGAAAGTACTGTGCTAGCCGGGAAAGATTATTGGGGAATATTCATTAGCTACAGGGATTGTCATAGCCTCATTGCTGTACTAAGAATTCTAAATATACTTTGGGGTTGTTCCCACAAACGTTTGACAGCGAGATATAGAATGTTCTGGGAATTATTAAACCTGTGTCTGTGTGCATCCGAAAGGCGTTCCATAACGCGTATACATAGCGTGGCACAGGAGTGTGTTTCATTCCGAGCCCGAAAAAATCCGGCTGCCGTGGCCAAGAAAAGAAACCGCGCACCTCGACCGCGCTTCGTGGGAGAAGCACGTAGCCACCGAGTTTCTGCCAAGCGCACTAATTCCAATTTGCTTGGAAATTTTGTATGTATAGGGAGCCCGGATGCAAAAGCTTGATAATTTGCCCCGTAGATTTTGTAAAGGACCGGATTAGGGCGAATAACGCCTTCCATTGTCTGATGGGTTTTGCAAACCTCTCGTGTTCGCCCCACGTAGAGTCCCCCTGAAATGTTGCCTTGAAGAATAATTGCTTAGCTGCTAGTACGAATGCTAATTCCTCCGTATGCACCCGGTACTTTCAGCCATTCTTCTGCTTAAGTGTCTACAAAGATGTATCAGAGGAGGCGTCATGACCAGTCTTTCCTCTGCGGTAGATCAAATCGGTTTATGGTGGCAGGTGAACTGGGAGCAAATCGGTTCGCGTATAGTCTTTTGAGTCGCACTCGCTTTTGGCGGTCGGCTATGGTAAATAATTTATGACGTCTTCACGCGTTTATACTTGATTGCGTACTTCTCAGAAATATGTGATTTTAAGATAGATAAGAATCAGCGTCTTAATTTGCATTTATTACTAACAAAAAAAAAAGGAGAAGAAAAAGCGGGCCTCAGTAGTTTCCTCGCTCGAAAAAATAGTTTTTTTCGCACTTTTGTAAGTTTGCTTTTTTTTGTAAAGTTGAGCACCCACCATAATATCTCGTACGAAGACCCGCTAATGAGAGATCAGCGCCTACGAGAGAAAGCTGAGGAAACAGGCGAGTGACAGTGACGCTGACTCCAAAACAGCATATTAAATTCATAGCGCTCATTTTCTGGGCAGGTTTTGTTCAACGTTCTTCTTTTCGAGCCTCTTTAGCCAACGAAATGTTATGAAACCGAGCGTGCATACACATTTAGTGAAGTGGGGCGAAATGAGTCTTAACAAGGTGCATGGCGAACACCACACCGCTACCCTATACTCATTTCTCGGTAGATTATTTCGCTCATTTCCAAGTCAATACACGGGACTACCTAATGGCCTTTCTTAGGCGGGAAATCAGTACCGACTGTAACAAATGCCGTTCTACATTCCAGACCTGTGCCTCTCGACGTATGTCTGTCTTGCCGCGAGAGGCTACCAGCCGGCACGACGACCTCTTCTCGTGTCACAATTTCACGCCGTGTGACGGCTCCTCGCTAACGTGTTCGGCAAGACATCTAAAGAATTCTGAAAACGTAACGCAGCTCTTGCGTTGGGACAGGCGAGGGAATGCTCAAATAGGGGAGGAAAGTAACTCGCCATCATTCAAGTTTCCGCCGGTGCGAAGCTCATCACCGGCCTTGCTTGTGCCGCGTGGAAAGTGATGTTCGAAATATCACACGCTGCCCAACACTTCGGCCTGGACGCGGCCCAAACAGAACTGACATTAGTAGCCTAATGCGATCGGCTTGTCCAGAGAGTTACGTTCTTCACCGACATGGACGAATGGACGCCGAAAGAACACCGACAGAAGGAGAGCGTGCAGTACTCGCGTGAACTCCGGCTCGCCTACTGTCTCGCGGTGGCGTCGAAAGTGCTACTTCAATTTTTCGCGAAATACCATGATCTCTGTGGAGCAAACGTCGTCGCCAAGCCAACGGCGCTTTTTCGGCTTCTGTCGCAGACTCTTACACACTTGAAGATGATGCGATGGTCTCTCTGCGAGGACGGCCGCTACGAGTCTTGGCTGGAGAAAGATGACGCTGCAGATATCAGCACACACTGCCACCTCCAGACACTCAAGCTTGATACCATCTACGTGGACTTCGTAGCGACGCCGTTGACAGCGGACTTCTTGAACATCTCCAACAGATGCGACGACCAGCAGCGCCCCTGTATCCATGCCATACGCGAGGACGCCGTAAGGGAGCCGATAAGAAAAGCTTGTACGAAGTTGATGGCGGTCAGGCCCGGTCTGCACAGCTCCCGTTGCCCTTGCCAACGGGCACGTCCGCCCACGACCAGCCTCTGTGCCGAAGGTTCGTGCATCTGCGTCCGTCCCGACGACTGCCTGGAGCAGAGGGCGTTGCTTCAGGGAGTGCGCCACGCGGTCGTCGTCGTGGAAGTCGACTCGGAAGCTGCCTGGCTCTTCCTCGAAGGCACACCGGAGCCGGAGAGCTGGTGCTATTAGCCTCGCCAACTTAGCGAGCTGCGATGGCTCTCTCTCCCACAAGGTTCGCCGTCATTCGCCGCCAGCAATAGAACGAGGCTGAAACGAAGGATGGACAAACGAGCCGGGTAGACGCGTGGGCGATGTCAATACAACGTATGTTGAAGGTATATAGATATGATCACATGGTTGAGGATTTTGCATATCAGCAAGCTAATCACGATCACACTCTGCTAGCGCTAGGAGCAACGCCCATGAGCACAGCAGGCTGGTCATGACAGCGGTCATTCACTGGAAAAAGCAAAGAACAAGGCAGATTCGAGTTTAAAAGCACCAAGAACCGACACACGAACGGTACACGGAAGTCATTAGGCCTATTGGCTTACAGCTCGATGCGACATCTGTGCCCGTTTCAACACAGTCATTATCCATTAGGAAGCAGCGAATTACCGTAGTTTGTTTTGTCCACGCGGAAGCTTAACAAATAAGCGAAAAAATTATCTGGTACTTCCCCTTTGAAGTCATCAAAGGCTTGCTTCTCAAGCTCTTCGCGGTGCAAGTGTGTTTACCGATAAGGACCACATTTCGGGGAATTTTGTTTCCTATGCGAAATTTCAGTACAAGCGATGGCTGTGCTATAAGCAACTCTAGCAAGAGTGACTATGTAGAAATAAATTCACCTTTCCAGGGAAGGACTGCCGTCTAATAGCCAAATGCTTTCACAGGAGAAGCCGGATTCGAGCCTCTTTTTCTGTGGATATTGCCATCAATTTCAAAAGTTCTGTCTTTGCCTACTGCATGAAGTGATTGATGCCGTCTGAAGCCATTGAAAGCACCGGAAAGTACATGGTTCAGACTGGAA
The DNA here is from genome assembly GCF_050947875.1 of Dermacentor variabilis. Classification (NCBI taxonomy): domain Eukaryota; kingdom Metazoa; phylum Arthropoda; class Arachnida; order Ixodida; family Ixodidae; genus Dermacentor; species Dermacentor variabilis. Next base: position 194,298,151 of record NC_134571.1, read on the forward strand.
ACTTTGGCTGTTTCTACTGTTTTATTTCTTAAGTTTATTTGTACATTTGGCACACGCGTTGCCTAATGCGTATCTAGAACGACCGCCGAACACTTTTATTCACTCAAAGGTTTAACACTGAAGTAAAAGAAGTAAAAAAAACGAAATTGTATCAAATTTATTGATGGGTTTAGTACCAGGGACCAAGAAGACACACCAAAACAAAGCAGAGAATTGAAAGAAAATTACGCATCATGAGTTAACGTTAGATTCTGTGGATTCGGCTGTCAGAGTTTCTTAGTTTTTTCTTGTGATTTTCGCTCCTCAAACAGCATCTGTTAAACAAGAGTAATGAACCATCCAGATAATTTTGGTTTCCTCTTTTAGAAAAGCCTGGACTGTGTTGTTCACTGGTCTATGTAGCGGCAAAAATACAAGCAAAAAGAATTGAAGGGTGGGCACACTTACAGCCACATGACAGAACTGCAGCGAACAGCTTAATCAAGTTTGTCTCGAATCTGGACAAAAGTGTGGCACCACCCAATAGTAATTGCTAGTCAAACGACTACACGTAGTTTATAGTCATTAAGGCTAGTATCTTACAGCGTATATATACCAGGTTTTCGTGCGAAGACGTTAAACAATATTTAAAAAATCACCTGTGACTGACAGAGCGATCAGAATCCGTGAGCTTGTCTACTAGAAGCAGTGAAAATTACTCGCCCAAGAAATCGAAATGCCTAATCGACTAAATAACGAAATATCACTAAATATATTTACATTTATATTGGTGGTATATTTGCCAACTGCGAATCGCATCCAGTGAGCTTGAAAGGCATATGCACTTGGAGCAAATACCAAGGATTGCGCAGATATGTGCAGTTGAACTTGAGGTAGAAATTGCGCTCTTGCCACACTAATTTTTTAGGAAATCGTCATATTATGCATAGAAACACAAAAGTGATTGGGGCGTCCATAACTTTGGTCGCCATGGTATATTATGGAACTGCTGGGATTCTAGACCATCGTTCCTTGTTAAGTTGTTACAGCGTGCAAAATCCCCAGCTCCAATTACTAAATAGCAATATGTAAGTCATGACTGTTTGTTCCTTTCTTTTTCTTATGTATGCTCCCCCCTTATGTAGTACCCCAACAGGGGCCTTTAAGAGTCAATAAATGATGATGATGATGATGATGATGATATGTGCCATAAAGTAATTAATCACAAGTTCCATTCGTAATTTCTTTTTTTTCTCATCTACTGATTTAGTACAGACTGGATACCCTTCGGTCCAAGTAGAGCGGCAGTAGAATGCATACAAAAAATTGCGAACAAATAAAGAACAAGCAGGGTAACATATATATTTGTGTCAGTGTGTTTGTAAACCATCGTTGCAGTCCGATATTTTTATGGAAAAAAATTCAGACGTATCACTTTGAGCATAATAGGAAGTTGTGAGTCAGGATGATATTGTCTTGTGTGCCATGTTAGTGCAGGCCTTATGTAGATTAGTTATTTAATTTCAGGCTTCTTGCTCAGAAGGAAGGAAAGGAATTCTTTGGAGTAGGTATAGAACTTTTTAACATAACTTCAGAGGGAGAGTCCAGCCTTGCGAATTTATGAAATATAAACCTAGCTGCCTTTATATTTCTTCAAGATGTGTGATATTTCACTTAGTATAAGTATCCAATTATACACATGCATACTGTACCTATGGTGTAATTAATGAAAAATAACATGGTAATTTTACACTAAAATGGTCATTTTTCAGTTTCTGTTTCAAAAAACAGTCTGCGGAAAGCAGAACAAACATAATTAATGTGCATGTTCCACGAGAAAGTGGAAGTCAAAGTAACAAGTACTTGTAGTTGTTAGCCTACAACTACAACGTTGATTAGTCCAATATGCATGGTTTTCTCATGCAGATAATGCCAGCCTGTTCGTGAAATACTGCTTAAAGACTAGAAATGCGCTATCTCCGGCAAGTGATCTTTAAAAGTAGGCTGAAGCATTCGCTGCAAACCCAGTATAGTCAGGCGCTAATCCTGTAGCTCATACTGTCCCTTGTGACGTACAGGCGCCCAAATCTTTAGCTGGCGTGCGCGAGCGGCGACTTTTCCATGCGTCGGCGCCGTATGACGGGGCGAGGTTGGAAACAGCCTAGCAGACGATGGGCCCAGCTGGGCGCGCTTTGGCGCCGTGCGCTTAGCCTCAGACTGTTTCTAGCCTCGCCTCGTCATAATGCGCTGACGCACAGAAAAGTCGCCGCTCGCGCACGCCAGCTAAAGATTTGGGCGCCTGTACATAAGGAATAAGGAAGGCAGACGTAAAACAGCAAGTCATGATAAAATATAGCTGTACGAAAGGATAAAAAGTTGGCGGTACCTAAACCGAACAATAACTACCTTTAGCGCTTAGTATGGCCCGTGGAATTATCTTGAAGCAGTAAAAGTGTGCCGGAAACTTTTTGCCTGAAAATATTACATCAAGCTGGGAGAAAGTTGTTCAGAAAAACAAAGAAAATACGACTACCAATAGTGCGCACAAGAAACACACGGGTGAGACTAATTGGGCCACTGAGGTGCGAATCTCTTTGCAAGCCGTTGCGAGGAGCCTCACGTACGTGCTCGCGCGAGCGAACGTGATTGGCGCGCAGCGAAGCACGTGCGTGAGGCTCCTCGCAAGTGCTTGCACAAAAAAACCCGAAAATAACAGAAAAAGTAAAAATGTTCAAAAACTGCGCATCGGCAGCCATATAACGCAGTGTGTTTGTTTCTACGGGTTAAAATTTCTTTTATACAAGACTAAGCCGATACAAAAAAAAAACGTTGCGCATAATTGCGGTGGAAAAATACCGAGCTGCGCTGTGTATGGTACCGATGGCAAAGGAGCAAGTCCAACTGAACGGCATCGAAGAATTTACGAGTGTGAACGAAAGCACAGCATTCACGGCTATGTATGGAACGGATGTCATAGAGGCCGGAGGTTGCCCACTGTCAGTGGAGCCGCAGCCTTACGGCAAGCGCGCTCATGCTACGTTGCAGAAGCTCCATCGATGCCCTGGGATCCCTACGTAAATTTCTCCTTTCATCCCAACGATCACTGAGAAAATACAAAAGGTGATCAAACAATTTTTACGCAAAGCGTTCGCAGCGTATGCCTTTGTATGGATGTCTTCGTTTTCCCCTTTCAATATTGTGAGTCTTGTCTTTTTTATTTTCAAAGTATATTTCGGAATCCACCACGGAGTTTTATCGCGCACTAAGATGTGACATCGTAACCATTTTAGCGTTGAACACATTATATGAGACCTGGGTGAAAGAAAAGCGGCAGCCACAAAGGCGCCGTCGAATTGCTACCTCCGGTGTTTTGTCAAGCTAAACAAGACGAAAACAATATGCGAAAACTAGCATTTACACAAGCACGTCCGAATGGGCAATGTGCCTATGTGCGTACATACCCAAGCCAACGGGAGGGTTCCGCAGCACTATGAAAAAGCAGGTGGGGTTTCCAAAGACCAGAGCGCTTGCACACTCCTGATCTACACGATTACAATACGCTCGAGGCAACTAGGCTAATTTTTTATTGCCATAGCGTTAAGGGCCCCATGTCGCCGAAAATCCGGCGTCGGCGTTTAACGCTTGGCGGCCCGCTTCCAGTGTCGACGGCGGTTTCTGGAATAATCATTCCGAATCTCTCATACCCAACCACGCAAACCCAACAGCGCAGGCCCTCCGTGTAGAGCAAACAAGTTGATAATCTAATTGAATTCTCAAGGTAATTAATTAATTAATTAGTGTTTTATCGCGCAAGGGCTACAACGGCCAAAGAGCGCCAGCAACGATGTTTAGTAGTGCGGTAGAATGTTATAAACATGTCAGTGGGTATAATAGGTTGCAATGCCTGTGATGTACTGCGGTGGCTGTAAAGGCCTAGGAATTAGAATCATAAGGCTTGCATTTCTTGGGAGAATTTAAGATGATTATGTCGGATTTCGGGTAGCGTAGGGAAGATGAGGTTAAAAGCGGTAAGATATATTCTTCAAAAAATTCACATCATTAAGATAACTTAACAGCAGGTCGAGGGGGAACATCGGCTCAGCCGATAGGAAAAATGCAGGATGCATAGGTAAATTGGTGCGGTAAAGTTCAGGAAGTGTGTGAGTGAAAAACTTTATCAGCTCTAGATTCACTGGTCTTCTGCGGTCTTCAGATGGAATCGTCCATCTTCTAGCACAACGGTCGGTTGCCCTTAGTCCAGGGCTCCGCTGGATGCTGCTGCCAGTTGTGCTCGCCGAATCAGACCTTCTTGGTCGACCTGGCGATCGCTGGGGAGCACTCCCTCCCATTGCTCCGCACTCGGGTTTGGTATAACGGGTACCACGCCTATCTTCTGGCATGCCCACGTTATGTGATACAGCGTGGGTGTTTCGTGGCACCAGGGGCATTTGTCATTGTATTGTGTGGGATAAATTTTGCTGAGTACGTTTAGGTTCGGGTACGAGCCCGTTTGTAGCTGCCTCCACGCGACAGAGTCCTCTCTGCTAAGGGAGTTGTGCGGTGGTGGATACCGCTTTCTGCAGCCCTTGTAGTAATTTAGTATCGCCGAATAGTCTTGGGGTACAGGTTCGGTCTCCTCGAGGTCGCCTATGTTGGATGCTCGGTAATAAGTGTACCCTCGAGCTATCCTGTCCGCCTCTTGGTTCCCTGCCACTCCCGTGTGTCCCGGCGTCCATACTATCGTATGCCTAATTGGTTCTTCTTTTGTTTGTCGTTCTGTTATGGGGTCTCCGGAGCGGAGTATGCGGAGCGCTCCGTGCCCTATTCTGCCGCGTAGGTAGTTGCGGCACGCTGTTTGCGAGTCTGTAAGGATTGTTAGAGACCGTTTAGACCGATATCCCTCCGCTGCCGCTAGAGCGACGGCCGCTTCTTCAGCCTCGACTATCGTACAGCCTTGTAGTGATGCGCTGGTGATCTCGCGTAGGTTCCAATCAATCACCGTTGCTACCGCGTTGCTGTTGCTCTGCCCCGCTGCTCTGGCGTACGTGGATGCGTCCACGTATACTGTCGTTTCTTGGGGTGCTAGTGTCTTTTGTAGGTATTCAGCCCTCGCTTCTCTGCGTGCTTTGTGTAGGTTGGGATCCATGTTCCGGGGTATGGGTGCTACTTTCAGTGTGTTGCGATACTCGTCCGGAATTGTTTCGGTCCTCTGTATCTCTTGAAGTTGATCGGCGCAGCCTAGTTTCTTCAGGAGCTCCCTGCCAGATGGGGTCTGCTGTAGTCTGCGTTGTTGGGAGACTAGTTGCGCCTCTTTCAATTCGTCGAAGGTGTTGTGTAGTCCTAAGGCTAGGAGCTTTTCGGTTGAGGTGTTGTGGGGAAGGTGGAGTGCGGTTTTGTAGGCTTTGCGTAGAATCGCGTCCGCCTGTTGTACCTCACTCTTGATGGGATTGTAGTATGGAAGGGTGTATGCCACTCGGCTGACGACCAAGCTTCTGACCAGCTTGAGTGTGTCCTCCTCTCGCATGCCGTGGCGTCTGTGTGAGATGCGCGTGATCATGCGGGCCACTTGTAGGGTGGATGCCTTGAGTAGGGCGAGGGTGTGGGTGCAGCGTTGGTTTGACTGTATCCACATCCCCAGGATTCTGATGAGCGTCTTTTCCGGTATCGGCTTCCCCTCGAGGCAGACGTGGAGCTTTAACTCGTCGCTGGTGGGGACTGTGCGGTTTTGCTTTCCTCTCCAAACTCTCAGCAGCTCGGACTTCTCAGTGGAGCAGGCTAGCCCTCTTGCTCTGACGTAGTCTTCTACGCAGGTGGCTGCCTCTTGTAACTTCTCTTCTTTCTGTCTGAGCGAGCCTGTGTTAACCCAGATGGTGATGTCGTCGGCATACATGGCATGGTGTATGCCGTCGATTTCATTTAACTGTTTTGCCAAGCCAATCATTGCTATGTTGAAAAGCGTGGGGGAGATGACCGACCCTTGAGGCGTCCCTTTGTTTGGAGTAAGGAACTTCTCTGATCGGAGCCCTCCGAGGCCAATCGTTGCCGTTCTGTTTGAAAGGAAGGCTTTGACGTAGCCGTAGACTCTCCTCCCGCAGTTCAGGTCGTTCATGCCCGTGAGGATAGCTTCGTGGCTTACATTGTCAAAAGCCCCCTTGATATCCAATGCCATTATTATATTCTCCCCACTCCTGGGGACGTTCCCGAGTACTTCTTCTTTGATTTGAAGCAGTACGTCTTGGGTCGATAATTTTGCTCTGAATCCAAACATGTTGTGGGGATACAGTTCGTTGTCCTCCATGTACTGTTGTAGTCTCAGCGTCACCACTCGTTCGTACAGTTTTCCCAGGCACGATGTGAGCGAGATCGGTCTGAGGTTCTCAATTTGCAGTTTCTTGCCCGGTTTTGGAATCATCACTACCTCCGCATGCTTCCACTCCTCGGGAACGGTCTCAGCTTCCCAGTGTTTGTTGAGAAAGTCGGTTAATTCTGCGACCAACTCTTCACTGAGGTTGCGGATGAGTGCGTTATTTATCTTGTCTGCACCCGTGGCTGTGTTTCTGGTTGTGTTTCGAATCGCTGCGTAGACCTCTTCTCGCGTGATGGGTCTGTCCAGGTTAACGTTTTCTCTTCCGCGGTAGCGCTCTGCGTAAGCTGCTGGGTTTGTGTCCCCGAAGCATTTAACGCGTACCTTCTCCAGGAGTTCCGAGTCTGGTCCCTCGAACTGGTGGATGAACCGGTAGATGGTTTTGTTGTTTTCTGCCTTGGTCTTGGTCGGATCTATGAGAGCCTTGAGGATATGCCACGTCCTCGCTGTGTTCAAAGTTCCGTTGAGGGAGTCGCTGAATTGCTGCCAATTTTGCCTTGCCAATTGCGCCGCGTACTCCTCTGCTTTCGCTGTGACTTCTGCGATCTTTATCTTTAGCTTCCTGTTGTATTTTTGTTTCTTCCACCTCTTGGTGAGCCCGCGTCTAGCTTCCCACAGCTTGAGCAGTCTGGCGTCTACCTCGGGCGTCTGCGTCGTTCGCGCGATTTCTTTGGTGTACTTGCGCTGTTTTTCAATGAGCATTTTCCCCCACTCTTCTATCGATTGGATCCCGTTCTCGGCGAGATTCCTATCGCATGCGTCTCGAAAAGCGCTCCAGTCCGTAATTTTTGCCGATCCCAGCTGACGCCTTAGCCTGTCCGAAGTTACTTGCGTCTTGAGTATGTAGTGGTCACTACCCAGGTTCTCTAACAGGTTCTCCCACACTGCTTGTTCCGCTCCTCGTATGAACGTGAGGTCGGGGCAGGTGTCGGTACTAACGCTGTTTCCGATTCTGGTTGGAGTGTCTGGGTCTGTGAGGAGGTTGCAGTCGGTGTTCTCTGCTGCCTCCGCTAGCGTTTTGCCTTTTGGGTTTGCTGTTTGGTATCCCCAGCTTTTGTCCATGGCGTTAAAGTCTCCTAGGATGATTAGCGTGCTGTCTTTCGCTAGTTTGCGTGCGCCATGGAAAAGCTCGTAGAATTTTGCCTTCCTCTGTTTCGGGGGGCTGTATGCATTTACAATAAATATACTGCCCCTCTTTCTTTTCTTCTTTGGTATAATTTCTACAATCACGTGCTCTACGTCGGTGTCGGCTATCCTGTCGTGGCTTATGGTGATGAGTGCCTTGCTGACTAGGGTTGCCGTTCTTCCTTTCTCTTGAGTCTCGTAACACGTGTATCCTGCGAGTGTTGGTGTCGTGCCCGTCTCTTGAAGCGATATGATGTCGGGCGGTGTTTGTTGTGTGTGAATGTATTGTTGGAGGAGGCCCTGCTTCTTACGGTAGCCTCTGCAGTTCCATTGCCATATATCTAAGGTTTCTTGCTTGCTTAAAGTTGTACTGGCCATGTTTAAGCCTCGGTGTTGTTTGCGGATGTGTCGGCGAGGGATGCCAGCGCGGGGCGGTGGTAGGCCTTCTCTCTAATGTTCTCGGTAAACTTCTGCTTGCGGATGCTGCTCCGGAGCTCTGTGACTTGTAATTGCACTTGCTGCATTTGTTGCTGCTGTTGCTGCATCATCTGCTGCATCATTTGCTGAATCTCTGCTTTAAACGTGGCGAAATCCTCGTTGCCTGCTTGCCATGGGGCTTGGGTTTGTACGGTCTGTGGCTGCGGAGAGCTGTTCGACCTAAGGTCTCGCACTGCCTTCGTTAGCTCTGCTATTTGGCGTTCTAGCTCTTTCTGCCTAGAGCGTGATAGCTCTAATTCGCGTCTCAGCGCTATTTTCTCTGCGTCCTCCTGTCTAGGCTGTTCGCGGTTGCTGTTTGTGTTGTTCTTTTCGTTAGCTACCCCACCCGAGTGCGGAACAAACCAAGGGTTTTCGGCTCCCCAGCTCACCTTGACGCCGCCGCTCTTTCGGGTAGGCTCGTTCTTCGTCTTCTTCTTCTGCTGCTGCTGCTGCAGCTGGCTCCCTCCCTTAATGGCCAGGGGCGGCAGGGGCGGGAAGGACCGTGACCGGCTCCGTGAACGGCTCCGCGACGCCCGGGATCTCGAGCGGCTCCGCGAAGTCTCCCTCTCCGAGCTGAACCATCTCGGCTTCTTGCCGCCGTCGTCCCGGCTGCGACGTCTGTGCTCGCGTCCACCGCCGTTGTTGCCACCGTTGGTCTTGCCTCGCAGGTCCCTGGCTTTCTTTAGTCGGTCTTGGCACTCCCGCGATCCGGTAGCGTGGTTGCCTCCGCAGATCAGGCATCTCGGGGTACACTGGTGATCCTTTGGCGGGTTCTGCATCCCGCACTGTTTGCAAGCCTGGGCGTCCGGTGTGGGGCACACGTCGGAGCGGTGACCTTGTTGGCAGCAAACGTAGCAGATTTGTCTTGTGGGCCGGTACGGGTAGCACTTGTACTCGGCTCCGCAGTAGATGACGTGTTTCGGTGTGATGGGTCCATCAAAGGTGATGACGGCCGTCTTGGTCTTGCCTAGTCTTCGGGCGCTGTGGATGGTGACACCCTGTGTGCGCGTCCACAAGTCGGTTTTCAGTTCCTCCGGTGTCGCTCCGGGGTCCACTCCGTGTATCACGCCACGCCGGGTGTTTTCCGGAAAAGTTCAGGAAAGTATTTTTTTCGCGTGGCTTCCATGCCAGGGCATTGTATAAGAACATGAATGACTGTGAGTTGATTTCCGCATCTAATGCAGACCGGTGGATCAGTACCGGTTAGCAAGTATGAGTGTGTTGCATGTGTGTGTCCTATCCTCAGTCTCGACATGATTACTTCCTCCTGATTCTCAAGGTAAAATGCCCCAGAAAATCGTAAAGTACCACTTACACTCAATCTACAGACATGATGGCGTTTGATTCTTTTTTTTTAATATTAGAGAAAACATATATGTGTTACGCGCAAACTCAAACACTAACCCCTTTTCACTTGGCAGCGTTTTCCAGCTGCCGTTTGAGGTTTGTCTTGTACTCGCGGACAACTCTCTGTGGCAATGAGGGGAAAGCTATGGGAGCGCGGCTGCTGCACATGCGTTTTCGCACTAAGCAACCCGGCAGTGTTTGACAGTGCTTTAGTTTGCTGGCAGCAAATGCTAAATCGACGGAGCTTCCACGTGCGACGGTTTCACGTTTTCCCAGACGCGGAAGGAAAAAGCCGCAATATAAGTAAACCTTCACGCTCAGTGGTGCGTTCCGTATTATTTCACTGTTGCTAATAAGGTCTCTATGTTTTCTCTTCCTTAGCCTAAACGTACGTGTATTACAACGCGGGACTCTACTCAGAAGCCCTCTCACTTGCACACGCTTTCCCTCCATAGCTCTACTTTCATAGGAACAGAAAGTTGCCCGCAAGTATTCTAGGACCCTTCCGTTCCTCGCACCCATCAAAAAATAATAAAAAAACACCCACACTACACTCGCTTTAGCGTATAGCACGCCGCCAGCGTTTCCTGGTAAACATTCACGTTTGCTAGGTGACACGGACCTGGACTCATGCCTGTGATACCAGTTGTGTAATGTGCCATTCACCTCGTTCCTCCCATTATCATCCCCCATTGTGACCCTTTTTCTTCCCCTCTTCCCCTTCCCTTACGTAGAGTAGCAGGCCAGACGCTCCATTATCCGGCCGACCTCTCTACATTTTCCAATCATTAATATACTTCTTCTTGCGGTTACATAAGCTGCGGTTAATAGGAAGCGTAAGAAGCATTCAGCGATGTTTTATGCTATCCCGTACCACTTTTAAAGGTGAAGCCTGAATGTCAACTCAATTTTCATCAATGTTAAGGCGGCCATTTCTACTACGCGGCGGTAACCGCACCTTGATTCCATGCCAACCAATAACTACTTTTTATTTTTAATACTTTATTTAAACATACGTTCCCGATTTCTACATCACTACACATCATACCGCAGCGCATCTAACACTAGAGCGAAAGAGATAGCCTTTTTCACAATAAAATACTGAGTATATTTTTTCACGCAGTTTGCTAATCAGGACGAAGTAAGCGAAAATATGCGTTCCGAATTTCGATAACACTTTCGTATTTACGAAAGAAGCCATCTGATCACGCTCGGCTGCACCCGACCACCGTAAGAATGACACTTTGGGCACACTGCTTATTAGAGTCATAGACTTCACGTCTCGCTAATTTCAGATAATTCTGAACACTCAGCTAGTCTCGAACAACGCGAAACTTAAGCTGAGACTTCTCGTGCGCTTGCGAGCGCGTGTTCTCTCCTGGGTGCTCCTTCCCTAAGCCTTGGCAGAAACCACTTCGTATTGCTAGCGCCTGAGTCCCAAACAATGAAACGTTCCTTTCCTTCATGCGCTTCCTAACCTTACGTGAGGCTCCTTACAGCGGAGGGCCGATGGAGGAAGCAAGCGTACTCTGAAAGCTCCCTTCACCCGTCCTCAAGTAAGGAGCGGTTGCCGCATGCCTGGGTTCGAGATTATATCTTAAAAGCTTGAACCCTCTCTCTCGATTACAGAGGTCAACCGTGTGCTCTGATCGGTGTCCGTGGGTGACGTGGATATATCTGAAAGGCGGGCTGGAAACTTGATCGAGCGCCTACATCTGAATAGAACCGGTTGTATGGTTGCCGAGTTGCACACCGTCCAGGTGCGACGCCATCATGTTCGAATCTCGTTACCTTAGGAGCCCTTTCTAGGCGATCCGTAGTGCGGCATCTATGGCTAAGCCGTTGTGCGTGCTGCCAACGTACTCACACAGGCGAGCATAACGACTACACTACGTTCGACCCTCGGCAGTTGCGCACTGACCGTAGTGATTAATGATGAAGAAAATGGGTTGCTCGTGCCAATTTCTGCGATAAAACAGGCTCGTGTAGCAATCGGGCACACTGAAGCACAGGCAACAAATGAGATACCATGACCACAACCATGGGTTTAGGGACAGCTTCGGAATTTCGCCCGTCACAGGTGTCAAAATCAAAAGTAGCGGCATCTGCGTCAACATCAAAAATCAAGCTTAATCTGCGTGTCACGGACACGTTCACACGATGGGACGTCGTGGGCAGTATCCCCCTCTGCTGTACTTCAAGAATAATAATGTAATAATTAAATTTTAATATTTAATTTATTTATTATTAAATTTAATTTTAATTTCCATTTTTTTCTTCAATACCTTGTGAAGGAAGAGCGGGGGCACCGTTTAGAGGATCACAAGTGATCTCTCATTGCCCAAAACCGTCTTCTATTGAACCCATTGCAGTGTTCTTGATTTTTGTTTTTTTTCATCCTAAGTGTCTCTGAAATATAATATTTAACGTCAAGCACATTTCCCGACATCAATGTGAACGTATGTAGAACCTATAGGTAGTTTAGCCACCACCAAGCTGTTGCAGCACTTCTCGCTTTTTTGGGCGCAAAATTAATCCTAGTTTGACTATGCAAGCATAAATCAACAAAGATATGGCTACTATGCTTCGTTTTAAGTTGGAGAAACCGATGCGCCTGGAGGCCATGGGTGTTTGCGCTAACAGATAAACTGAAAAAGAAAGAAGTTTCTCACTGTGAATGAATTTACCTTTCTGAAGTCGGTCCCGTGACCCGGAATTTTATCCCCAAGTTAGTAGCTTTTTTTATTCTGGTATACAGGCGCTAGGTGGCATGCCGGAAAAAAGGAGACATACGTCAAAGACCGTGAATGTTGTTAAATAGAGCATGCTATAATTGCTGCAACTGCACTTAGGCGAGTCGGTTCATCTTGATGCTCAATGCCTCAGCCTTTTTTGGCAAAGTGTAAATGGTTGGTGCTTTCCTTAAACAAACATTTGCAGTCATTCAGTGATAGTTCTGCTGCATGCTTTTTTTAGCATGGCCCATCGTGCTCCCTTTTTGTACCTACTAGTTTTCGTTCTTGTTCTTTTTCCTAAGTGAAATAGACCCTCTGGGGGATCGGTCATGAATCGGGCGTGAGAAAACTGTTAATAATAATGCTTTCGCCTGGCAGCAGCCGTGTTCTTCCTCTGCCGGCTTTAATGTACGGAGTGGGCGCATGTGTCTCGTACCTCGTGCTGCTCGATTAGACGAAGACGAAGCAGAATGAAAGAAGGTAGATTTACGGCTCCTGCCATCTGAACGTTTCTGACGTCTCTCGCTCTTTTACTCGCACAATGTTACCCTGTACCTAATCTCAGTCCCTATAGCGTGGTGGGCCCGACGTAATTTTAAGGCGATCGCGATTTCAAAGCAAGGCTACGAACAGGAGTCCGACTACCAGTGCAGAGGGCCACGCCACGTTAAGGATTCAACTACCGTTATTTGGCTACAAAATCGCTGGCTACAAAATCGCAAGGCTATCACTGCCTTCTGCTTTTCTCTTCATCCTTTGGCTTTACTCTGCTACGGCGCTTTCCGCCACATGCTTTTACTGTAGCCTCCTCTTCCGCTTTCATCCTCGCGCTCTCTTCGCTATCGCGTTCTTTCATTCCCTGCTGCACTCAAGTGCACTGCTGCATTCACTGCTGCACCCAAAAAGTGATGGCATTTGGTCATGTTTGTGTTAACACCAAGCAATGAATGTGCTCGATTAAGAAAAAGACGCAGCAGGAAATTCCTCGCTGAGTAGACGGATAAACATAAACTACGACGCAACCAGAAAAATTGTGGTGTTGAAATATCCAAGAATATGGATGAAAAGAAAAGAAAAAGAGATCGCATCATCGTGACCGCACATCACAAGTCACGGTAGGCGTAGAAGTCCCTAGTTATATCAAGTTATCTTTAGAACAGCTCTGATAGCATCCCCGCAACAACGGTTCGTTGCGTACTGTTAAATGCTCACATGCAGTGACATGCAGCTCATGGCACTGTGCGAAAACGCGCTCGCAGCGTAAGCGAAACCTTAGGCGCCTAAATGGACGCAGACGCGCAGTTGGTCGCTGCGGACCCGTGCGCTCACTGCATTGAGGTTTCATAACGTTATGCTCCACTTGCTTATACAGGCAAGCAGCTGTAAAATCTTATTTCACATAGTTCGGTCTCAGCGAGAGCCTACCTTTCAAGCAAGAAGCTGGTTCGGGGGATTCCATGGCGACGATGCTTCTTCTCTACGCATTCTACAAAGAGACAGCAACCGCAAACCATTCCGTGCTTTGTCTTTGCCCTATACCAATCTTTTGACAGTTAAATACTTCGCTCGTTTAGAAAATACTTCAGAGGGGCTCCAGAATTGCTCCCATGTGGTGTTTTCGGTGCCAGCCAAATCTACAAGGAGCGCCCAGCGTTATCAGTTATACCATGCAAGCGAGGCGCCTCCGATAGATGGCAGATGCGTAAGCTCTCGCACTCAATAGCAGACTGCGCAGTTGAGTTCGTTTCTATCGGACTTCGTGAAATGCTCATTATAGCAGTTTCGCTGAACGAAGCAGTCATGACTCGGGAATAATTAACATGTTCTTGCAGAAATAAAAGGCGTAGGAAACCGCTAAAATGATAAAGTTCCGACGTACGACATAGAATATGTGTGATATATACTTAGGTAAATGGACTGTAACTAAATCCGAAATGTCCAATTCGTTTTTTTATTTCATTACCAAAGTTTGTGTCAGAACGCAATGAAATGTTTATTGTTACGCACCGCAACATATACAAGGCATGCCGAAATTCAAACTCGATTAGATTTCTGATAATAACACAGTTAATATTTGACGTTTTGGCTATTCTTTTTTCTTTTCAAAGACGAAAGCTTTTCCTGTGACCTACGCCCACATTTCCTTGTGGGCTATGTGTTTTTCTAACCTCTTTCTTAAGCCGATCCACGATATCGGGCCGTATCAATTAGACTTTTACTTCGTGAATTAGATGAAATCAATTACGTGTAGTAAATTACGCTTTTTCTTGGTTATTTTGTAATTTAACAATTGTTTTGTTTACTAGGTAACGCTCACGGTAATTCAGTTGCTTTTCTTCAACCATCAATTACATGTACCAAGTTAAATTTTCTGACACAACAAACTTAATAGCCGACGCAGCTTTGAGTGCTTAAATTTAGCGGGAATTAGTTCACGAAATTGTGCCAATAAAGGAGGGTAAAGAAAAGTTCGTTGGTGAAAACACGTGCATAAGTTACCCCATTTCCAGAACGAGCATCCTGCAGCTTTCCGTTCCTTTTATCTCTCTGTCTCTCAGATACTATTAGATGACTGGAGTATGGTAGCGTTGCAAATTTGCTAAGCCCTCTTGGAAGCCCGACACCAGCTTTCCGCACACAATAAATATCTCACTGTCTTTCTCGGACGCGTTTCCAAGCGGCCTTTACTGATGGTAAGAGCTGCTACTCCTTACTTATTTACCGCTTAGCGCATTCTGTGAGAACTTGATGTCGAGAGATGTCTTTGCCTTTGAACGTGTGTCTTTATATATGTCTTATGTACACCAGACGCAGATACGCCTATTTTTGCGATTGCAACGTACAGGGAATTTTATAGGGTTTATTATTATGCAGGTTCATGATTAACTAGATCACACATTAGGCCCCCTCTTCAGGGAACGTGAACATATGCACCCGTCCGTTGCAAGTAGAAGTATCAATGGCTGCTGAGTAACGGGCACTGGAAGCGTAATTTCCTGCATGCCCTGCTTGTACTGTTATTTAGGCCATAACATAATGTGGCCAATAAACATTGAGACAACAATGTATGTGGTTTCAGGCAATTTATGAATTTATTTAAAAAAAACGGCTCAACTCTAAGCCACGCGCTTTCTAAGATTTGACCGACCTGCATGTGAAGAGGAACGTCTCTAGCGAATTTCACTGACATCTGTTGAACTCGAGAAAGGTAAACGATTAAGTCCAGTATGATGAATGAAGTTCACTATTCAGCAGTGGTGGTATCTATAGGACATAGGAGCTATTGTATACTTAAAATTAGTTTTTTTTTCTTTCTCGTCGTTAACGCCTTGCATCAGCTATTCGAAATTCTCTCAATATACAGAAGGCACACAGTTCGCTTTTTGTAAAGGAAAACAGCCTGTATGGTAGCATATTATTTTCTAACAAATGTACTTAAGAAAACGCTCGTGCCTTGCATGGTTAATTATGAATAATTGCCTGCTAAATACTGAAGTATTCATTATCTATACATATCAGATACCTTCATCAATCAATAAGAGTACTTGTCTTGACAGTGAAATTGAAGCGGTAACTAGCCCTACTAACGCGGCGCCCCGCACGAAACATTGCATTCAATTAACCTGAGTTGCACCTAAAAGTGCTCTATAAGAAGGCTACATCGAGTAATGCAAGACAAAGTCAAGCGGATCACCTTTGTTCTTAGTGACAGATTACGAGGACGAATACACAGAAAGTAGTGCTAGTCTCGCAATTTCTACTAAGCGCACCAGCATTGACACTGACCTTTCGAATTTTTGCAATAGAGGGTTGAGCCCACAAACGAATAGATAAGAAGCAATTGCTGCAGATATGCTATTTCTCTAGATAATTTCAAATTACTGATTGCTCGTTTCCGCAAGAAAATATGTTATAATCTCCACTGCTTTGTCTAAGAAAAAATTCGTTCTTTCCGCTTGATACATGTGGAGTATTGGCGGACGTAGCTCTGATATAATGGCGCCAAATAACACCAATTTTATATCCCTACATTATTCAATTGCAGTAGGAACAGTATATGCAATAGTTTGCAATTTCCAACTATCGTGTTCTTTGGCGAGCTTGAAAGAATAGACCTGATTACTTTCTGTTAGGGAATTATTTGCTAAAAATGATAGGTTTGAGCAAGTTTCCCGTTCGTCCACTAAGTGAAGAAAAAAATACGGCGCTGTGCATTCTAACGCCTTTTCTTCATAAGAAAAACACTAAAAAGGAGGCAGGGTTCGGTTTTAAGAGACAGCCGTAGCACAGGTAGTTGACATCCCGTTCGTTAGTGGATAACTTTGCGAGACCATTCTGTAATTTAATCGTTTACTTCTGAATGTATGTCAATCAAGTGCTATAAGCTGCCGTATCTAACCTGCCGTCCTCCTAAGTAAATTCGTATACATGTTCTCGCGTTAAACAAAGGTCACACTGTTTAGAAAAAGTTTTATGGCGAGTTTTAGAACGACACATGGCTTGATGTAGCGAATAAATTCAAACAATGTGGTAAGTGCTATTTCTTTTCTTTTTTTGGACGTATGCGTCGATACGTGCATCAGTCAAAGGCTGCGTTCGTCTAGCGAAGTGCAATTTCCGCTCCGAGCAACCTTTGAAAATGTTTTCGGCGGTGCACGGCTGGTTCTCGCAGCCCTGCCAATACGTCGGCGTACACTCAAGTACAGAGCCTTTAATGGCGCCTCCGTTGTCTTTCCGCTGTCAAACTCGGAGCCGGGAAAACCTAAAAAAGGTTCAGGGCTAACTTCTACAGTGAGGAGCAGTTATTACTCGAAATAAAACCGCAGCGTTTGGCGTGCCTGCAAGCAACTTAACAGAATGTTGCACGGCTAATTGCATCATTTAACGTTTCCTTTTCAATGCTAAAGCAGAAAATGCGCATTAAGGGCCATCTATTAGCTTATGTATGATATAATGTCATTAGTAGTTGGTTTACACGCAGTTATAGAGAAGTCCAGGCAACTTCTTTCACGGCGGTTCAGCTTAGCGGCCTCGCTTCCAATACTGCTGGTGGTGCAGTGTTTGGTGCAATATGCATTGTGTTTTATATGATATTTTGGCAGCCCTAACCTGTTTATACTGTTGGAAAAAGTCACGTTTGGTAGTTGAATTTACTTCTTGTTGGGCACTTCGCTGTCGGCGCTTTTACTTCCGTGGTATACTGTGTTAAGAATGGCCACATGCAGTGCAGGATTGCCACCCACTTACGAAATCAAGGCAATCTCCCAGCGCTGTTAAGAATGGTCAGCTGCACTGCAAGATTGCCAACCGCTTACGACTATGAGGGCAACATACAGGGAGCTTCGCCGCCAACTTCTAGCCACAGTGTGACCAAATCGACTTTGTGACGGAATGAGTTCGGCGGGCCAACTATTGTTCCCAAACTCCCCAACGCGCTACCCGGAACGGCTCCGAGTGCTACGGGACCCCGCTGACGTTGGCTCCGGACATTCAAACGTGTGTGCCTTTGTGTGTGTAGGCAGTCCTGCGGGAGGCGGCTAGTTTGCGTTGAAAAAACGAACATTCGCCGCCTTGTATCGCCGGAGGACCGAGTGTTTAAAAAGTGCTGTTGAGCGGATGCTCGACACACTTCTCTTGAGCAGTCATGTTGGACTGACACACTTTTCTCAAGCAGTCATGTTAGACTGATGTACTTTCTCAAACAGTCATGTTAGACTGATATAAATATTGTAAATAAACCCATATTCCTCGTTCTCGATGAGAAGCAGTCCTTCCCTTCATCAACGTCCTAAGTGTGGATAAGTTTGACGACGGCATGGGCCAGCTACCTTCTAATTCATGCCGGACTCCAATCTTGACAACGGATCACGAGCGACGGGATTGAGCCCCCAATCCTGACAACTGGCTGACAGCGGTGAGATGGACATTGCGACGTGGTGCTGTGACTGCGGTGAGTGCTTGGTTCTTGCTTTGATTCTCTAGGCGTCATTTTGTGGTTGTTCTGTTTAGAACAGTAGGGAAGCTAGATTGTTGAGTGTCAGCTAGGTTGTGTTTTCCTACATAGATTTAGAGAGCAAGATCAAGGCAGTAAAGCAGCAATCATGGAGTTAGAGACACTGCTGAGAGAGAATTGTTGATTGTTGGTGAGAAACTTGGCCTAGATGTACGCAAGGAAATGCTAAAATCGGAATTATTGGACCTAATTTCCGATCAGACCAGTGAGAAAGAAATTGAAATGGGATTGGAACTTCTAAAGAAAAGAGAGAAACGGGACAGAGCGAGAGAAGAACGGGAAAGAGAGAGAGAGGAACGCGATAAAGATCGCGAGTTAAGAAAAATGGAACTTGAACTTGAAAGCAAACGTTTGGAGTTGTGTGAAGGAAGTGAAGGCGCTCTGGGACGATCAAGTGAGGCAGAATCGTACCGCATGGACAGGCTATTAAAGCCATTTGAGGTCGGGACCGACATAGGCTTGTTCCTAAGCAATTTTGAAAGGACTTGCGAGAAGATTAACTTCGGCCCGAGTACATGGTCACAGCGGTTGCTGTCTATGCTGCCGTGTCAGGTGGCGGAAGTAATCGCCAGATTGAGTGAACAGGATGCATATGATTATGCAAAAGTTCAGGCTAGTCTCCTGAAGAAATACCGCCTTTCAGCCGAAGCTTTTCGGCAAAGGTTTAGGACCACAGGCAAGAAAGATAGCGAGGGATATCCGGTGTTTGCATATAGCTTAAAGGCCAACCTAGTCGAGTGGCCTAAAAACGCGGAAGCCTACGACAGCAGAGACATGATCATTGAATCCATGTGTCTAGAGCAGTTTTACAAAACCATCCCCCAAGCTGTGAAACTGTGGGTGCAAGACAGAGGGAATGTAAACACTGTGGAAAGGGCGGCCGAATTAGCCGAAGAGTACGCAACCCGTAGGAAGTTCAACGCCGAGGACGGAAACTTGGACGGTCGAAATGGACCGCGGAAACCATTTCCGTTCAAAAGGGGTGCGCAGACTAGACGATCGGAGCCTGTAGATATGGCGGAAAATCCCGCAGAAAAGAGCGAGGAGAAACTTAACGGAGAAACCGCACAAAAAGAACAGAAAAGAAAATTCGAATCTTTTAGACCAATTCGCTGTTGCAAATGCCACAAACTGGGTCATATAGCTGTAAACTGCGGGAAGCCTAGCGTAGTTTTCTCCTACGTGGAGGAAAAAGATGAGAATATGAAACTTTTAAGTCCATACCTTCACGACCTGCAAGTTAATGGAAACCCATGCCGAGTGCTACGAGACAGTGCCGCCACGATGGACATTGTCCATCCATATTACGTGATGGTAGATGACTTCACCAGAGAAGTAGCATGGATAAAACAGGTTGTAGAAGAACACAGCGTGTGTCTGCCCATGGCCAAAGTCAAAATCAATGGACTTTTCGGGGAGCTAGAGACTGAGGCGGCAGTTTCCAAATTTTTGTCACTGCCGTATCAGTTACTGCGTGACAAAGGGCTCAAACTGGGAGAGGGCATAGCACAAGCATTCACCCGAGGCCAAGCTTGTAAGATAGCGGCGCTTTCGGCTGAAAATGCACAAGCTCCTCCAGCTGAAGCAGAAAATGGGATAACTTCAATACCCGAATCCGAGCTAGGCCCGAGGGACAAAAGAGCAGTTGAGGAGAGCCTGCCAGCTGACCAGCTCAATGAGAGCGTAGCACTAGAGTGTCAAAGTTCTAGCCTGCAGAAAGAGCAAGTAGACGCACTCACAAGCGAGACAGGGTCGTTATGATCACCGGCCTGAAAGAACTTTGATCAGCTCTTACGTGTGGATAGACAGTCACTGGCAGCCGAGCAAAAGAATGATGAGAGCTTAGCTAAATTACATGACACACCTAAAGAAGGCATTGCTAGGCGCAACGTGACGATACATGAGAGAGGAGGATTGTTGTATCGGAACTACAGAGATCGAAAGGGTAGGATTTTAGATCAGTTAGTCGTACCTACTAAGTACAGGGAGGACCTTTTGAGTCTATGTCATGGAAATGGGTGGTCCGGCCACCTAGGCATCAACAAATCAAAGGAAATATTGCTTATAGAATACTACTGGCCTGGCTGTTTCAAAGACGTAGAAAAATTTGTAAGGTCATGCGACGCCTGCCAGCGTTCTGGTAAACCAGGAGATACATGGAAAGCTCCACTGAAGGTAGTGCCCTTAATAACAGAGCCTTTCAGTCGACTTGTAATAGACACGGTAGGGCCTCTTCGAAAAACAAAATCGGGCTACAGGTACTTGTTTACCGTGCTGTGTCCGGCTACCAAGTTTTCAGAAGCAATCCCTATGAAAGAGCTCAGTTACACCGAAGTAGTAGACGCGCTTTTGACAGTGTTTGCACGAATTGGGTTTCCAGCCGAAATTCAGGCAGATCAAGGGTCAGTATTCACGAGCGCACTGACTTCCACATTCTTGCAGAAGTGCGGAGTAAAGTTAATACACAGTTCGGTCTGTCACCCTCAGTCAAACAGTGTAGAGTGTTGGCATTCGGTGCTTAAGCGAGTTTTGCCTCCGGTCTGTTACGAGCAGAAGGAGGACTGGGAGAACCGTATGCCGGCAACTTTGTTCGCTTTCCAAACGGTTCCACATGAAGCGACAGGGTTCTCGCCAGCAGATTTAGTGTATGGGAGGACACTCCGTTCTCCACTAAGAATGTTAAGAGAGATGTGGGAGGAAAGAGGGGAGAGTCCAACAGTGGTTGAATACGTGCTAAAATTGCTGGAACGGCTAAGCGCAACCTAAGAACTAGTCGGAAAGAACATGGGAGCAGCTCAAAAGAACGCCAAATTCTATTACGACCAGAATGCGAGGCTTCGTACGTTTAACGCCGGAGACCCGGTAATGATCCTCAAACCTTCAAGAAAGAACAAGCTTGAAGTTCACTGGGACGGGCCCGTTAAAGTGTTGCACAAACTTTCAGATACTATGCTTTGAAAATGCCCGGTCGCAGGAAGGAAGGGAAGATATATCACTGTAATTTGATGAAGCCGTATGTAGAGCGGAGCGGAGTCGTTAACTATACCATCAAAGAGCCGGATAGCACTAGTACCAAGTTTAAGGAGTATAGGGCGACCACCAACTCTGAAATCGGCCTAGAAGAAGTAGTAGAACACTCGGTAAGCTCACACGGTCTAAGACCCGAGCAGCTAGATGAGCTAAAAGGGGTGTTAGGGGAATATCTCGACAGATTCAGCGATCGGCCGGGTAAAACCGAACTAATAACGCATGAAATAGAGCTGACATCAACTTAACCAATAAGATCAAAGCCTTAGAGGGTGTCTCCAAGACAGAGAGAGATTATGGAGGCAGAGATACAGCGCATGCTAGAGTTGGGAGTTATTGAGCCCGCTGAGAGTGACTACACCTCACCGCTAATACTCGTAGAAACCCCTAACAAGGACCCTCGTCCGTGTGTTGACTACAGAAAGTTAAATGCCATCACAAGGGATCAGCTGTACTCGATACCCAACATTGAGGAACGAATTTAAAGAGTTAGCGCTGCTAAATACATTTCAACTATAGATCTCGTGCGGGGGTACTGGTAAGTTCCCTTTTCTGAAAGTGCCAGCCGCTATGCCGCATTCATCTCACCTGTAGGCACTTTTCGCCCTCTCGCACTCAGCTTCGGGCTGAAGAACGCTCCGTTTAGCTTCTCTAAGTTAATGGATATTGGCCTAAAAGACTTGCAGGAGTTCGCCTTGCCCTATCTTCATGATGTAGCAATTTTTTCGGACAGCTGGGAACAACACGTATCGCACCTCAAACAGGTGTTCTCACGGTTGAGGGAAGCCGGCTTAACGATGAAAGTGGAAAAGTGTAGTTTCGGTTGTTCGCAGGTTACTTATCCGGGCCATGTTGTCCGTCAGGGCATGAGACGGCCGGCCGAGCTGAAAATAGCTACGATTGGAGAATTTTTTCATCCGCGCACGAAAAGACACCTTCGTTCATTTTTGGGACTTGTGGGGTACTATCAATGGTACATTCCGAATTACTCGCAAATGGCAAGTCCATTAACGGACACCCTCCGAAAGGGAGCACCGAGTAACGTAAACTGGGATAAGGACAAAGAGAGCGCTTTCCAAAGTTTGAAAACGATATTTGTTTCTCGTCCTGTGCTTCGCGCGCCAGACTACACAAAGGAATTCATAGTGCAATGCGACGCAAGCGACAGAGGTATGGGCGTGGTACTTAGGTCGGCGACGATAACGAGGAGCATCCTATCCTCTATGCCAGCCGTAAACTAAATGTAAGGGAGGAAGCCTACAGCGCTTCAGAGAAGGAATGCGCTTGTTTAGTTTGGACCACCCAGAAGTTGTCGTGTTACTTGTACGGAGCGAAGTTCATCAGACCGACCACTGTCCTCTGACGTGGCTCAATCAAATTTCACACAAAAATGGCCGCTTGCCCCGATGGAGCCTCACTCTCCAAGAGTACAACTTCTCCGTTAGATATAAGTAAGGAAACTTGCATAGCAATGCGGATGGTTTGAGCAGGCTAATTTGAATTCTGCGTTTGGGTTTCCCGCCTAAATATTAGGGTTACTAATGTTTAATTTTTTTTAAACCAAGAAGATCTCCTCTCATTTAGCAGGATTCCCTCCATGATTGCTAAATTTGTCAGCACGAAATTGCTTCAGAAATTGGCATAGCGAAATGCAATTTTTTTTTGTTTCTGCACCTGTTTTTTTTTTAAAGCCTAGCGGGTTTAAAGTGAAAGCCAATGTACGTCATCTCGGTGCAGAGCCGTGTTGTGGGGTTCATTTTGCAGTTGCCTGTCCTTGTTGGATGTTTTTGGGCGGTGACATCAATACACAAGTGGTCGCTGCAAGCCAAGGCATCAATCACCCCCTGACCACCAGCCATTCTCTTCCTGCCCAGCGGTTATCAGCGCTAGACAGTCGAGATTTTTCGGGCCATAGAGGCGCTGTTAAGAATGGCCAGCTGCACTGCAAGATTGCCAACCGCTTACGACTCTGAGGGCAACATACCGGGAGCTTCGCCGCCAACTTCTAGCCACAGCGTGACTAAATCGACTTTGGGACGGAATGAGTTCGGCGGGTCAACTATTGTTCCCAAACTCCCCAACGCGCTACCCGGAACGGCTCCGAGTGTTACGGGGCCCCGCTGACGTCGGCTCCGGACATTCAAACGTGTGTGCCTTTGTGTGTGTAGCCCGTCCTGCGAGAGGCGGCTAGTTTGCGTTGACGAAACGAACATTCACCGCCTTGTATCGCCGGAGGACCGAGTGTTTAAGAACTGCTGTTGTGCGGATGCTCGACACACTTCTCTTGAGCAGTCATGTTGGACTGGCACACTTCTCTCAAGCAGTCATGTTAGACTGATGTACTTTCTCAAACAGTCATGTTAGACTGATATAAATATTGTAAATAAACCCATATTCCTCGTTCTCGATGAGAAGCAGTCCTTCTCTTCATCAACGTCCTCAGCGTGGATAAGTTGGACGACTGCATGGGCCAGGTACCTTCTAATTCATGCCGGACTCCAATCTTGACAACAGATCACGGGCGACGGGATTGAGCCCCCAATCCTGACAACTGGCATAATTTTTCGACTATGTGTTTACTGTTTCAGTGAGAACTGTAGATGTACAGTTGCTACGTGGGTGTTCCAGTGTTAAGAGGAAGCATTAGCTCGGGTCATCATCATCATCATCATCATAATCATCCTGGTTACGCCCACTGCAGGGCAAAGGCCTCTCCCATACTTCTCCACTATCCCGGTCAACTACTAGTTGTGGTCATGTTGTCCCTGCAAACTTCTTAATCTGATCCGCCCACCTAAGCTTCTGCCACCCCCTGCTACGCTTCCCTTCCCTTGGAATCCAGTCCTTAACCCCTGATGACCATCGGTTATCTTCCCAGCTCATTTCATGTCCTGCCTAAGATGTCATTAACTCGCGTTTGTTCCCTCACCCAATCTGCTCTTTTATTATCTCTTAACGTTACACCCATCATTCTTTTCATAGTTCGTTGCGTCGTCCTCAATTTAAGTAGCAACCATGTCGTAAACCTCCAGTTTTTTGCCCCGTGCGTGAGCTCGGGTGCTCCTATCTGAACACATATAAAAGGACAATTTGTTTTTCTCATCCACCAATGCACCAAATTTGACTAGGTTTGTTGCATTTAAAAAAAAAACTTAAAATTTAGTGACTGTTGGGTTCGAATTTTCGATTTTGGTCGACAGCTTTTCATTAAAAATTCACAAAAAGCAAAAATTTTGAGAAAATGAAACTATCAAGTTTACAACTCCGTAACTGAGCAATGAAAAAAGCTATCACAATTATGTGAATTGCGTCTAATAGTGAATCTGAAGCGGATAAAATTGGCATGTTATACATGAATCTCAAGAAATTTTGTAATATGTTAATACAGCCTTTACAGAACCCTTGTACACAACATTACGAATTCACGTAAGGCATCTATTGACAGAGAATTCGTCCACTTTGGTGGTATAATAGATGCCGTTTGCAGAACCGCGATATCCGTTCTTGATGCAGAGCTATTAATTTACAAGCGGCCTGCTATTTTTTTCCCTGCTTTCGAATTTTTGAAAATTGCTTTAACAGTATTCAGGGCCTAAATTGAAGATCCGTGACCAACAGTCACTAGAATTTACCTTTATCTTTGAAATGCAACAAATTTCATTAAAATCGGTGCAGGGGTTATCTCACAGAAGCGTTTCTGCGTTTTACATGTATTTGAATAGGCCGCGCCGGAGTTGGGCCGGAGCTGAAGCTTTTTGTTTAGTAGTTGCTTGAAGTAGACTCAGCAGCGATGTATATCGTAAACCTAACGCTGCGAACTAAAAATTAAAGGAGCGTAAATGGCACAAGTGCTCTTTATGTAGATGAACGTGTTCAACCTGCTTTATTATGTGTAAATGTTTTCTTTGCGATGTGCAATGCAGTGGCCGAACTGCAGCATATTTGGAGTTGCCTTCGGTAGTAGTTTTTTCGGCTGGGAAATGTCTGCTACAAGTCTGACACCCGCGCAGCGGGCGTCGGGAAGTCGTGGGTTCTCATGCTGCACCTTATGTTTCTGGTCGATGCAATACAACGCCGAAGGTAAAAGCTTATTGCTAGCGTGTTTGCTTCTGATTGCATCTACAATGTCTGCCGCGCCACGATGGGTATGAGGCCAATGAATGCGCAAACGCACAGACCCAAACGTTTCACCAAAATTTTCACCAAAAACGTTTCACCAAAGTGCCAAATAAGGTTTTGCATTTTCACGCACAAGCCGTCTTATGAGTCTATGCCAATTTTTCTCACACTTTTCCCTGTCGACCTAACATTACAAAGCACACGTTTGATATTGCGGTAAATTTCTACTGTGACAGAGGACAACCAACATTCAAGAATATAGGAAAACAATTTGTGGCCAACAGCGTGTACAGTGAGCCGTCGTTGTTTTTTCACTAAAAACTGGAAGTTCCTAAGCAGTCCCATGTGGCACAACTACAATCAGCTGCTTTTTTTAGTAAAGTTCATGTCTTGTGCCAAGTAAAGCCACATAGAATGTGGCTTAATATAAGAATAAAATGTGTTTTCTTTTTCTCCACAGCACCGTCTGCACGTTGATGGGAAAAGATGGGAGAGGATTCGAGCTGTCCCATGCTCAGTCACCTCAGTCTGTCACTGACGCAGCGTCATCAATACAAAATTTGCGTCGCACATGTTACGTAAACAATACCCAGCAGACGTCACTGTCTTACGACTTACTGCAAGAACTCCCCTGTCACAAAGTTTGTCCAAGTGCAGCTGCTTCCTCTGCACGAAGTACTGAGGCAGATACACTGCCTGTTGCAGAAACACCGAAGTCGGCAACGAGCTTGGAACAAATTTCTTTGCATGTCGCAGGTTCACCACATCGCTCAACTTGCTCTGGAGAAGTTTCTTCGAAATTGTAAGCAAGCTCACAAAAAGGAAAAAGAATGACCTTGATGACTGGACGATGTCTACACTTAGAACTAATCAGCAGCGGCTGAATGAATTAACGGTCGCTGCGGTGTCTGTAGTAGTCAATAAACACTTCCTAATGACTTTAAAGGGTCTTCGCGGTAAACACTATGGTCAGAAGGAGGAGGAGGTTAAGCTGCAGATTCATAGCCTCTTATTTGAGGCAGCATTGTTTGCGAAAGATGCAGTGTCCTGAAAAAAAAACTATGTCAATGACACTTCATTGCAGCTGGTTGGAGCTCTTGTGGTGTTTTGTGCTTCGTGCAGATATCAGGACTCAAGGGGCTTTGTGTTGAGAGCAAGTTATAAAGTTATAAAGGAGTTTCGTTTTTTTATAAAGTTATAAAGGAGCAAGTTATCTAAGTTATGAAGGAGTTTCGTATTAACTGCTGGTGATCTGACAATGCAGTGTTTTCTTTCAAGCTTTGGCGATTTCAGAACTCAAGGCGCTTTGTGTTGGGAGCAGGTGATCTCAGTCATAGGGTGCTGGTGATCTGAGAATGCAAAGCGTTTCTTTTAAGGGCAGGTGACCTCATAACTCAAGCTGCTTTCAGGAGGCAAGATACATTCTTATACTATATTTGCTTGGGTTGCCACGTAACTGAACTTACGAATGAAGTTCAATGTAGGTTTCATTCCCTCTTGTTTTGTAAGCGTGTCGGAATGCTTCAATCCCTGTTTATGTTTATTATATATGGGTTGCAAAATGTACTAACTCAACACTGAAACAACATGCAGCACGCAGTCATCCCAGTGAATTGAAGAATTCTAGAAAGAACAATTGTGTATGTCGAATGTTTAACACCGCTGACATCAAACTGCTTAAGCAACCCAGCCACACTAAACAAGCGTGGAGCAAGATGACACTTTTTAATGAAGGCTCCCCTGGAAGGATTGGCGCAGCCAGAGGGGTGCGAACACCTCGAATTTTTTGTTTGTATGTACGTATATACACGCACATATGCAAACACACGCACGAACGTACATATAGAGTAGTATAGCCATCGATTGCGCGAAATAAAATCCTGGCCTTCGCACGTGGCTCGAACAGCTCGAAAATTCGCGTACAGACGCGCATTACCTTGCAACAAAAAGCGGTGCAATGTTTTAAGCTTGCATATGACGTTTCCTCGAGCAGGCCGCAAGGCTAGAAATGTTTAAAAGGGTGTTTAAAGAAAACTTCGCACGCGTGTGGTGGACAATTAAGTGAGCACTTTTGGGATGCCGAAATCTGACGAATAATCGTGACCGAGAAAACTACCGTTCCTGCAGCTATGTCAGCGACCGGTAACCATAGCCATCATTCATCACTAACCGTCATTCATTCGGCTCTCCGCAGCGGCAGAATACCTGTGGCTCGGTGCTACTATTG
Source organism: Dermacentor variabilis (assembly GCF_050947875.1). Classification (NCBI taxonomy): domain Eukaryota; kingdom Metazoa; phylum Arthropoda; class Arachnida; order Ixodida; family Ixodidae; genus Dermacentor; species Dermacentor variabilis. The sequence goes on from NC_134571.1 coordinate 194,325,564, forward strand.
GCGCATGCGCAGTAGTGACTGGGAGCGAGAGAGAGATAAATGTCCTCGGTGAGGTGCGCGTTGTGACGCCACGCGCCTTCTCAGAGCACTGCCACGGCGAAATCGCAAGTTCGCGTCGAGTAAACGTCTCGCTTTAAAAATCTCACTCGCTGTCCTAACAAACGCGCTGTCAAGACCCTGTAGTGAGTAAGCGTGGCGGCAGCAGCGAGCGATTAGGGCTTCTTGCTGCCACTCGCTCGAACACTGCCACTCGAAACACAGCGAACACGCGGCCGCGCCGAACGCACCAGCCGCCTTTTTAGAACGCACCCTCTTCCTTGCTTTCCCTCCGCTTGCTTGCACGCAACTAAAATTAAGCGCTTCCACCGCGCTTTCGTGATTTGTACGCACGATATTGAGCCGCCATTGTCAGCTCACCCTCGTAGACTTTCACTCGCAGATACAGCAGAGGGCGTGGGGCGAAGATGTTATCACCGTCGGATTTTAACGGAACCACTCTGCAACGCCCATTAATAAAGGAGGGCTGCTGGAGTGTCCATATAATAGCTATCGCAAGTAGATACGAACCAGAAATCTCGCCTTCATGCACAGTGTTCACCGCAAGCGTTTTCCGGTAAGGATTATGGTTGCATAAGCTGCAGTTGCCGGGAAGTGGCCACTGTCTCTTAGGAAGGAGGGAGGGACGTAACTACACTTTCATATTTATAGGAAGAACCCGCCCAGCAACTATTTCATTGCTGTTGTGATATCACTATGAAAAGGTTACGCATAGTTAGGACTCCCATAGAGTAGCATGAACACGATGAGTGGCGAGTGGTACAGCAACGTCAATATACACAACGGAGTCCTGCTCAGGCTCGACAAGACGGCTGCGTTGTCCAGGGAGGCGTACCCCACCGCTGCCGAGTTGGGCGGCTCCTGTTTGTCGAAGCTCGACCGAAGTTACTATTGGGTAGCGTGGCGTTGTAGGCAGGCTGCAGGCATCCCGAAGACCATGGCGACCAGGCAAGGACGAGACGACTTCTAGTGCTAAACTTACATGGGTTATTCAATGGATGGTGAAAGATGAGAAAAAGAGAATGAAGCGAAAAAGTACTTTGCGGAGCCCCTTTAAATAGGCTCTCCAAAATTGTGGGCGCGAACTTCCTCACGTCAACGTCACAAACACTGGGTCTGGTTTGGGTATGGGCATCTCCCACTTTCAGTGAGCCGGTACGGGCCCGCCTCCGGAACTATCAACTCGCATGTCCGGAATCCGAGGCGCTTATCTTTTCTTCTAGGCAACTTCGGTTCGCGGTAAGGGCGCCTGGTCCATTGTACCAGGTGACATGGTAAGCCTTCGTCGTGGCTTTGCAGCTGCTCTCACTTTCAGTGAGCCTGTAGGTCCGGCAGGGGCGGCTTGATCCTTTCTTCTAGGCGACGTTGGTTCGCGGAAGTTCTCCTGTAGAGCTTGACAATTCGTGGAAAGGGCGTCTGGCTGTGGATAGGTGCATGATGCATTGGTCCCAGTTCACGCCTTCACGAGAGTGTCTCCGCTGGCGGCAGTCCAGGGACCTGTCTAGTTCGCGAAAGGGTGCACACGCACGAAGGGGCCTGTGAACATTGCGGGGCGTCCGCCAGACCGGCCTTCACTGTAGATAACCATAGCGAATTAGGAATTCACCCTTCGTTTCGATGAGGCATGGTAGTCGAGCGTCCCTTTTCTTTCCGGGGTGCTACACGCAAGCCGTAACAGGACCCAGTTTAAGGCTACGTCACATTCCTCAATCGAATCAGGTGATATGACAGCTTCGCTGGGTAACTGCCGTCAAAGCGCAGATTGGAGCGGACTTTTATTGCAGTGCTGTTAGGCTTTAGTTGGTCGGGAGTTTTCCGTCTGTGCCCAGCCATAAACAAACGGCAGGTTCAGGGCTTCGTGTAGGGAGTTTCCACGTAACATAATTACGTGTTCTCTTATATTCGAAGTACAACCTGATGCTGTCTTGTTTGCAATTTGCATGTAAGTTCTACTTGACTAACTTTCTGATGCATTTTTTATTGAAAAATAGTTTGTTTAATAACGCACGTCAGCTCGGCAGAAGGCCTGCCGGATTTAGGATCTAGGCTGCATTTCCCTGTCTGCGCGATGTAGCCGTGAGGTAGTTGGCAGGACCTTGAACTTAACCGCTTTATTTCATCCGGCCGCTGCTGGGCGCATCACGCGACTTTTTATTGCTGCAGGGGCCTTTTCTCTATGGCATAAGCAGTGCGAGGCACTTGAAGGACATGGTCACCACGCTCTGTTTTCACTTCGGGAGAGACTCTACTTTGAGCTACTGATACTGTCAGACTTGTTATTCAATGGGAAAAAGGAGTTCCTTCGACAGTGGTAATGTCGATTCATGTCAGTGACTGATGGACGCGTGTGGCTACATATACATAGAACACAGGTACCCGTGACATCTGTGCCTGCGCTCATATACATGATAACTTCTGTATATACACATCTCATAGCCTCACTGCAAAATTATGTATAGTTTGTCTGTCAGATCGTGATTAGAGTCAATCGTTGCGTGTACTGTATATAATGAGCATCATGCTATGTAATTTGACAATTTTTTTTTCAAGTGTGCGCTTCGATCGGTCTGTGTGGTTATAAACCAGTGAGTGAGGACTGGCACACTTCTTTGAACATGGGTCATGTATACAATGCTCGTACTTTGTATATGTTATCGTCCTGGTGTAATTCTGCCGTGATTGTGACTCAACGTTCGTATGGTCTCTTGTTAAAATAAATTTTTCTTGATATTGCCCTAAACATGCGGGTTCTTTGCCCATTTAATCGGTCGGACAGTGCGTGCTGCGACCGTAATTGACCTTCTGATGAACACTGTAAAATATTTACCGACGATTACGATTCTCCCGAATACGAATTTTGAGCGCAGGTCCATCGATGTTTTTCTTTATCGATATATTGGCTAGTTTGGGCAGCCTGTTTCCTTCGGAACGTTTCATACATAGCGATGTGTGAAGCAACTGCCTCGCTAATTGGGAGATCACGAGAGGCAGCCCGTGGGTGACTCGTGGGCTTGATTTACATCCGCCGCCGCAAACAGACTGCCGCTCATGCAGCGCTGTGTTTCCATACAGACGTCCTGCGCTACTTTCGTGCCATCTCGTAGCCATTGTTGCTGCCAAGGCCACCTTGCTCGGCATTAAGCTTTTATTCTCATGCTTTCGCCATACCCTCCTTCTCCGCTTTCTTCCTAGCGCTCTCTTCGCTATGGCCGTTTTTTATTTCCCGCGGCAGTTCGCGTTTGTTTTGATCCTTCGCTGCGCTTGTACGCTAGTTTACGAAGGATAATGCCGATGCTTGCCTAAGAGGCGCCACGAAGTGTGCTCTAAAAGAGTACCATCATCTGGTGGCTTCATGCACTCAAACTTCAAGCGGCAGCTGGAAAAGGTCTTTGAATTTCAGTTTCCGCGTAACATGGTTGTTTCCTCGTATCTTCGAATGGCCATGTAAGGCTTTATGGCGCGAAAGAAGCTATGTCGATGATGCGCCATGCCAACATGAGAATGTATAATTTGATTAAAATCCTTCAAGCAGCAAAAATTATTACTGCACAATTTGTTTAAGAAAGGTATTTCTTCTAGAAACATACACATATATGGGCTAAAGATACCATACCGTTTTCAGCTAGGATCAGGTAGGGATGAAGTGGTGTTAGTGTCTTCTAAAGTTCATAAAAATATTTTTGCCTTTTTCTCCAACGCTGGACATGTGCTTAACATGTGAATCACAGTTTCCTGGCTTTGATTAAAGTCGTTTATTTCTTCATTTTTCAAAAATGTCATGTGTGAAGTGTGTATCTGAGACGGTATGTACGTATGTATGTATGTATGTATGTATGTATGTATGTATGTATGTATGTATGTATGTATGTATGTATGTATGTATGTATGTATGTATGTATGTATGTATGTATGTATGTATGTATGTATGTATGTATGTGTGTGTTTCTGTGCTTGTGTGTGTCTGTGTGCGCCTTATTCCAGAACAAATGCTTTGGAAATCTATGAAACCTTCTTTGTCAGAAGCCAGCGTCGCAACAGAGATACTAATAATGACTTTTTTCAGTGTTTTGCTATCTTGTTTCAGTGTTTATTTGCAGAAATGAAAATCTCTTCCTGTGTACTGTACTGCCAAGACGATAAAGGGGGCAGGACCTTGGTCAAGCTTGCGAGCTTTTAGTCTTTTTCCTTCTCTGTCTAAGAGAAAATGAAGACTGAATTGAATTGACTCTATCACGAAAATAGCGCAAAATTTGGTCACAACTTAATTTCTGTAGAAGAACGACAGATCGGGCGAGTTGATGGTTTTCTACAATGTTTAAAAAACAGCGCTAGAAATGTACCCTGGACAATAGAATAAAGTATCGGACACGCACGGCGCCGTGGTTTTTTTTTTGCGTCATCAACATCCTTCACCAATTTTTTGCACCCAAAGGTACGTGCCAATAGATTTTATTTTTCCTTGAATGGACACTGCTTTTGTTACGACAGGTATGTCGACGGGCTCTCCATAACGGTAAACATTCGCACGAATGAAATGATGATGTGAAGAGAAACAAATGCTGACAGGAATTAAACATTCCGTTAGCACTTGTGAAGCCCGCGATATTGAAGTGCAGCATCAATATCACGAGCTGCAGAAGTGCTGTTGGCCTGCACTGTGTTGAAAGCGTTGAGGTTCCGGCACCTCGCAGAAGCGGTACTTTCGCTGCATAATCCTAGCCACTACACTACTTGGACGCAGGGACCACAATATCGATCTCTCCTGGACATCATTAGATCCGCGAATCTTTTTTCATTCATTGAATCCTCCTTATTCGCCCACATCCCATACCCCTTTATGCCCCGATGCCGTAACCGTCGCATTAAAGAACGAAAGGTGCAGCTTTACGGCCTTCTCTTTGTGAAATACGGTAAATGATGAAGGGTGTATCTTTCGGAGTATTGTGGGATAAAGTATAAAGGGAGGCAGCCAAAGTTTAATTGACGCCTCCATCGTTCGTACAATTGAATATATATTCTAGGGGAAAGTAGCTATGTTTTATAGGCGCCCTTCGTTTAAACAGCGGCAAGTTTGTCAATCGGGAGCAGTTTTCCGCAGTCACATCAGATAGAATAGCAGGGATGTCTGGTTACTTAAAGAAAGAAGTTCTTTATTGGCATTCGCGTGATTTGTCTGCTATCTAGCTCCTGCCTCATCAACATTTCTTTCACATGCGGCTGCGTCCCCAACATCACCTTACGAACATTTTTGTCTCCGCAATTTCGGGACCCTGAGTTTACGCTCAGGGCCCGGCAACGCTTAGCACAGAAGAGAAATTTGCTCAGCAGCGATGCTGATTTGTTTAAATTTGATTCCGCAGTTTCGCGGGCCACATTACTGCTTGAATTTAGATGGGTTACGTATCGGCCTTTCGCTTATTTTTTGTAGATTGGAGAGCACGATGAAGGAAAAAAAAGACTGCGTATGTGTAAACTACATGATCGTTTTAGAGTGCAGATTTTTTTTCCTGCCTGTACTCATTCACTTATGATTTAGTTCGGTTTTTGCTCCACCACCTTGTGAATAAAATCGAACACGGCTGTAATAAACGGCCGTACACAAAGCATATTACAAAAAAAGAAAAATGAAGAAAAGAACGGACATACAGTTGAGACAATATACGTTAGGCATTAAAGGTAATGGCTGTTCCTGGCGTTCGGAACAAATTATTCGTAGCTTCAGCTTCCATAAAGATGATAAGATCGGCGGAGTGAGATTCTGAGGTGATCTTTTTCCGTATACCACCTTTCATATCCCATTTCATTCTATTCCCGTTCATTTGCTCAATGCATCCCTAATTTGTTCGAACACCTTCGCTATCTCACATTCTAATGGTTATCCAATGTCCGGCGTTTAGGCTGTGCAATTTTTTCACAACAGATGTTCTTGCCTAGCGGAGATACATCAAATCGAATATTCACTGTCAATGTCATCTACTGCGCTGAAACGGTAGGTTTATGGTAACACAATCTCTTTAGAAATGTAACAGAATCGGAGAAGTACCAAGTTCTCTCCGAGCGGATGCACGTATGATCAACTCTTGACAGTAGCACCCAAGTTTGCGTTCTACAACCAAATTCATCTCTGTTCTGCGATAAAATCATAAAGAAGGCAATGGAGCATTTTCAAGCTATAGTGCACTTATTAATTATGCTTAGGTACTTTTAGGTTTCCATGATACTCTACATATGAAACGTGGCACCAAATGTGAATTATGGGCTTTCTTTGGCTTACATTTATTTCTGGTAGAAACAAGAAAATTCAGAGTGTAGCTCACCAATGATGACACACGGGAAACTTCACAAGCTTCTCACCTGCCCGATCACTGTTTGCGAGGGCATGCCACCCCATCTTTATCGATGCGTCGTTATCGTTTACCGCAGTGGTGGCTCAGTGGTAAAGTGCCCGCCTCGACTGCGGGAGGTCGCGGATTCGAATCTTGCTGACGCCGGTGACCCAGCGGCTCGCTGTAATGGGAACAAGCGTCCCCCGGCCTGGCACTTGGCTTCCTCAGGGGTGAAATGGGCTTGAGTTAGGAGCTTGCGCACCGAAGGCCCATTGAAATACTCGCGAGTAACGACGACCAATTCTCGGGAAGAAGAAGGGGCCGAGCACCGTGGCATCTTCTAAACACTTAGGAGCCTAACTGCCATGACCATGGGGTTATTGATATATGTCACTCGTAATACCGGACGTAGACACGTCATCACTTGCGAATCTAGATACTTAGGGCTGCTGACAGTGTGTTTGGAGTAACCAGCGCATGTAAAATGTGACAAGACTAAAAGCTCGACCTGCAATAAAGTCCTGATAACGCTTGTGAACGAGGCTGAAACCAAGGATCGACAAACGAGCCGGGTACACTCTAAAAAGTAGGAAGGGTATCGCAGGAGTGAAGCTGCCGGTTCACTCTTCAAAGCGTCGTTTTACTCTCGCAAAATGTCGAGGAGAGTGAAATGCATTGTTCACTCTGTCACCAAGGAGTGAGTGAAATGTGCTTTTCACTCTCCCCTTCAGAGAGAGAGAGTGAAAAGACTCTTGCGACATTAGAAAAGAGAGACTCTTGCGGCAATAGAAAACAAAACGTAGCGTAATCTTCTGCTTCAACTGTAGGTGGCTGGCCCCGAACATGGCAATGTATCATTCATGCACGCTGAGCAAAGAACACATCGTTTTGCTTCTAAGAGAACAGGCCGCCGCAGTTCAACGGAACGCGTAGCGAGCGCTCTACTTTTTCACTCGGAGTTGCTCCACCGCGCGCGCGCGCGCTCAAGATCGCGGAAAAACACAGCACCGGAGAAAGGTGACCGTCCGCCGAGCAGCACAGCAGCAGCCAATGCATTTCAGCAGCAAAGGCCAGCCAAGGGAGATCGTATGTCAGCCATCTCGCGTCGCCACGAAAACACCACTGTCGTTCGTCATGCCTTGGATATAACAGCAAATCCTCCACGGTAAGTGAATTCTAACTTAGGTGCACATTGTCCGTATATGTCATGCTATCGCCAGGAAGTCGTCGCTGCGCTTAGCCGACGCGATTGACAAAGGACTAGGCATACGCGCTGTGTCTCTCGATGTCAATCGAAAAAGCCAGTCGTCGCGATAACTGCATGTGATTTTATCACTTTGCCGTTGTCCGTAAGAGCTTTAAAAATCGCAAACGCTGCCAGAACTATGGTATGTTCAATAAGACGCCAGGCGAGAGGACGCTTAAAATGGTTAGTTCACCAGCCCGTGATTCCGAGCCTATGCGGAGCGAGATTAGCGTGCGTTTTGTGTGTTTGAATTTATTCAGTTTGGCAGTCTACTGTGTACGGAACGCTGTTGAACTAAGGAATCACATAACAGAAAACGTCATTTTGCTGGCAGCATGCTTTTTTTTATAAATGAACCGCGCGCTTGACGGTGTCTCGCGCAGGGGGAATCTGCGACCACTGAAGTTACGTGCAGCACCAGTGCTAGTTAGAAACTTTGCCGCAGGCATTCAGCTGCATGCTGCAAGAGGTCAGTTGCACTCTAAGAAGAAAAGGAGGAAAGGGGGTATTGAGGTTACTCCTTTAGGGGAGCAACTGATCTGCCACAACCATTCCTCCCTTTAGGGGGTAAGTGCGAGGGGATGAACTGTTACTCCCCATGCCGTTACTCCTCCGAGGACCAACAGTTGCTCTTTTCCGATGCTCCTCAAAGGAGTAACGGTCATTATTTCCGATGCTCCGCAAAGGTGGAATTAATGAAATTAGGCATTTATACGCTAATAAAAAAGATTACTGAGCTTAAAAAAAAAAGAAAAAAGAGGGGCCCGAAAGCAGGATTCGAACTCACGTCCTCGCGCTCCCATGTTAGCTACTCTAACCACTGCACCACGGCAGATTGCTGGACGAGACTAGGAAATTGAGACATGTTAAGCATCGGAACGCAGGTGCGGCAATGTAAAAGCGACTCGGCATATTGTGTATGCTGTGCGGGGAGAGTGTAACGTTGAGTGTACTTGCAACCATCAGTGAGTGGGAAAAGAAATATGCCCGAGTATTCTTAGGGTGCTTTAAACTGAGGCACTACACGATGCAAACGTGTAGCGAGCTCAAACGGGGCACCTAAGACGACAGAGACGGACAATTGCTCTGTGGCTTAGTGTGTCCCGTTTGAGCTACACATCGATTCATTCAAGTTCGTAATCTCCGTGGAACGGAAGGAACGTAGGTACTATTGACCAGCAAAATCTGGCAGTCTATCAATGACTTGCGCGTTTAATTTCTATCGCTCACTTATGGGGTGCGCACGAACGGCATGGCTCTTCACATTCCAACTTTAAATTTCACGCAATTTTCTCACGAAGAGGCAAAGTGCTGCTTTGCATATAGTTCAATGGACAGTGCACGAACTTCGAACTATTCACGATTTATAGACAATACAGTTTTTGCCGCATCACTGCACGACACGGACGAAAACAGCGGAGCGCATGGGGAGTAACTGTTGCCGTTCGTCCTCCCGTTCCTCTCTTTCCGACCAGGGACTAAACACTTACTCTCCAAAATTTGCACACGGCACGCACATCCATGCAGTTACTCCCTTGAGGGACGAAAGCGCCCTTTTTGGGACGAACTGCGCAGTTACTCCCGTTTTCCCCGGAATTCTTCTTAGAGTGTGGGCGCGTTATCTTGAACTTACTGAAAACGCATGAGGAATCCATGTTTTATGCTGAAAAAAGTATAAACCCCATATAAGCGATCTTGCGCGCGGCAGCTACAAGCGACGCGACGGAGATGGCTGTCGCGTTCGCTCGTCGCCTACAAGTCGTACTCCGTGCGAGCGACGATTTTGAGCGACGCCTCCCCGGTGTTGCAGGCATGAGGGCTGTAGTCACGCGTGACGCGTGCTTTAGTAATTTACGTTGATGTATTTTACTATAAAAAGTAGCATAAAATATTTCCGGAGGTCTTGCAGTACGTTCTTATCCTTGCACGTACAAAAATTGAATCATTTTCTCGTTCCGCGCGACAATCGGTAGTATTTGAGCGATGTATGTACATCCAGTTCCGGCTTCGCCCTATTGGCTAGTCGCTCATAGCACTTCTGGGCGACGAGAGACGATTTCTAGATTTCCAGAACCGAGCCATCTGTTCAAGCGACGGCCCGTTTTGTCGCTCGAAGCCGTCGCTCGTCGCCGTCGCGCACTAAATCGCTTTCACAGTGTTTATCCCTAAGACTGAACTGTTTTTGCTCATGTTGAAATGGTGTGATTATAGGTCTGGTTTTGTCTCCTGTTGCGGTTTTCGTGCACGGTGCGAAACTGAAAGGATGCTTATGTCTACGAACTCGGTGAATTGTCGAGCAGCTAGTTACGCATCGGCATCGAATATAACGGCTGCTGTGCGGAAAAACAATTGCAGGGGCGCTTTGCATACGCTTATTGTTTTGGACATGCCTGTGCATTTGCTAATATGAGTTGGCGTGTGAGAGTTATGTCATATGAACAGCTAAATCAGCCTTCCTCTGGGGGTTACAAGCGTAATGTGTGCATTTTGCTATAGCATGGCAGATCAAGATGTGTTTATCGCTTGAATATTTTAAGTAGAGAAATAAAATATCAAAATAAAATGTTGCTTTAATTTCGTGTTACCAGTTTGTCGTACACAGAACAATAGGTTGGTGTAATAAACTAATAACTGCGGTTTAACTGCAACTTTTACATGCCTACAAGAATCTGAAATGCTAGATTTCAAACTGCAGCAGTAGTCGCGTCTGTCAAAAATGAACTCCACTGCGCACCTCATGCATGAAAATAAGTTCATGCCTTTTAGTAAGCTTAGATGCAGGCCGCAGTGAACTTGTTAGTATTGAGATGTGGGTAAGCTTGCCATAACAAGCCTTGTTGCCCTTTTTTATAGGCACATCCATATATCCATTGAGCTGAAGGACAATATTTTCATCCCTACTGAGCATCATGTTTGCAGCTATAATCCTCAAATTATGGCTTCAGCAGTGGCACAACCAGGGGTGGTGCGGGGGCGGGGGGGGGGAGGGCACACTGGGCACGTGCTTAGGATGTGTCACAAGTGGTGTTTGCGATACACCAGACTCATGACAGACCTATGACGTCTGAAAATGACCAATATTCTATTCAATAGCAGGAGTATTCTAACATTCATGAAAAACAAGGATGAACTGTGGTTTATTTGTTTTTTTGCTTAAATCTAAAATTGAAATTAGTTTAGCAGTTGACTGTTGCAGTCATTTGGATGTTTTGCATGCATTTCACTAGGAAGACTAAGAGCTAAGACTTTTTTATTGCCATGGCCTTGACTGTCTTGATGTTGTTTTGCACCATGCCCTTGTGTTGACTTTTGCATACGATATTTTTCAGGCACCCGCTTTATATAACGCAAGAAGGCAGCTGCAAGGACACGAGGATTTGAAAGAGCCAGTGCAGCGCGACTTCACGTAGTGCAGAGGAGCCAATGCCAAAAAATCAAAATACATTGGCATGTTATTTGGACAAGAAAGTAGTATGTGGGTATATTGGGTGTACCATTTGACCAAATGTCAACAAAATCAAGATACAGTATGTTACACGAAGATAAAAATTCTCACGTGCTCCAGGCAGTCATCTTAACATGGTATATTTATGTAATGTCTCTGATTGGTAAGTCAAATCAAGTATGCTCTCTGGAGACAAACACATAGCAGCAAGTGTCATTGAAAAGTTAAAAATGTGTTTTAAGAAAGCTGATTAGTTCTGAGAAGTGACTGCTTTTTGTCTTGCCTCTCAACAGATATATCCATGTGATAAAAAAATAGTGGTACAATGAAATTGCATATTTGCTTAGCGACATGATACATACTTGCAATGAGCACGGTGCCTGTGTTTACTATAAAAAGCAACAGCCCATGCTTGGTTAGGTTAGGCCCACTACAACATGCAGGCATGGGTGATTGGCGCTTTTTTTATTTCTGTGTCGTGAGGTTTATTGACGTGCGTATAGGTGCAGTGGCACGCAGTATGGCTAGTACAAAAAGGGGGGGGGGCAGATATATGTAGCTCACTGTACACGACAGAGGGCAAAGGAAATCCGTGTTCAGCAACTATGTTAAATGCCATGTACGTAAATTTTACAACACTACTCGTTCGAAGCGCGCACAGGTGCATATTGAAGAAAAGTTTCCAGGGTAGATAATTTAGTTCGTAATTTACACTAATTTTGCTCTAACCACGAGACATAATAATTTGAATATACTGCACGGAAAAACCTAGAGCGAATTAAATTGTGTGTCAGTTTCGTGTGTATACATATAGTCTTTCCTATGCATCAGGTTTTTTGCATAATGCATTAACAGTTGACAGCCTATCTTATGATGTGTACTCTGTTTACATTACAGTTGTTTATTAGTTTACTCGTTTGTTTTGCGACTGATGAAATGCCGGCATATATATATATTCAACATTTGACATAACCCTGTATGTTTTGCAGGGACAACCCAGGACGTGCATTTCTCAGCACCCAGTCAACTGCCAAAAGTGACTCAAACACAGGCCACCAGTAAGTGGACATCAGTTGCAATTTCACATTATGCAGTTGGCGGCTGCCTTGTACGGAGGCTTTTTTTTTTAATGAGATGGTGATGTCGTTCTAATGTACATCTTGGCCACAAAGGTGCGATCATGTCTCACAGAGGCATATATGGTTGCTATTCTCTGCAAGGGACGTGTTCTCGTGTTCGTGAAGCATTTGTGTTTGGCAGTATTGTCGCCCAATGAGTCAGATATAAACACTAACTCGCCACTGCCGGCAAGTAGTTGCGAGAAACGCATTATGACGCTGTAAAGTTATTTCATTAATTCGAAGGAAAGTTTTGCAGCAGGAAAAAAGGTTGCTATTCCAGGTAAACATGTCTTTTTCTCACAGGTTATTTAGTCAAACTGTGGATGCATGAAATTCGTGACTTATGAATAGATTTTAATTTATTCTTTAGTAATGCTTCTAAAAGAGACTAGAGATAGCATGTGACTACCTCTGCAATCAGCAGACCATACATTTACAGTCATAAGTGGCAGTTCCATGCAGTCTCGCACTTTATATAACCTTTCCTTTCAGCAACATTGGAACTGGTGGCTGCGTTTTCAGAAGGAGAAGTGCACTTGACACTGTATACGTATGTGTGAATTCGGTTTTCTTCGTATGTGTCGGCTCACTGACAAACAGTGCAAAAATCTGTTGTACCATGAGTCTGACGACGCCTTCTGCTGCTAGAAATGTGGCACTTCGTATTTTATAGTACTGCATGACATTTATATCAAAGCTACCACATAAAATGATCAAGAAAACTAACCGCTGTTATAGCTGCTTTCCTCAAAGAACGCTTGTCCTCTATGGGCTGTGTTAATCTGAGCTCTCCACCGATGTTTCAGTAGTATTATCCCTTAGTGAGTGAGAGATTGGGGGCAATTAATCGTGTTAGTGTTTAAGTAGTGTCCTAATTATGTGCATTTGTTCCAACAAAGTTGTCTAGATTACTTTATTGTGTAGTGTAAAGCTTATGAAACCATCAGCAACTACTGAGTTGCTAACACGCATATGGATTTGTCACTATACAGGTAGAACTCGGCTGTACCACTGCAGTGCTGCGGAAATTGCCTTCACCAGCGGCTTTGCAACAGCTGTTTCGCAGCATGTCGGTATGTGTTAATTTATAATTATGTTGGGATGGGCTAGTATTATGGACCACTGCTACTCTGTATTGTGACAGATCCATATGATAAGGGATGTAATGGGCACAGCGAAAACCTTTGAATTTTTTACTATGGTACATAAACAGGCTCTCCTTTTCGTCACTGGAGCAGGAGAGAAGGGCATGCAGGCACTCCTGAATGTACATATATTTCAAAACATGAGAGAGACATATACACACACACACAATTAAACTAAAGGCAGGGACGTTCCATCTTTCATCTTGAATTGAATTGTGCAGCGCAAAAATACAACACAGACCACAGAGAAGCACACATGTTAACAGGTTTGATACACACGTTAGTTCAACAGATTTGATACTTCAAGTGTGCTATTTTACACAAGGGGGAAGGGAAAGGGGAGAAAATCTGAAAAAAAGTGGAGTGCAAAAAAATGAATCGTGCCAAAAAGCATGAGAAGCATCGCGCAGCCAGGATCACCAGCAGGACATCCAAAAAGCACTCTGATAAAATTACATACAGGACAACCTTACGTATAGATTGTTTCAATCAACTCGGATCACATGCAGGCATTACTGCAATCAAGTTGTTTCCTTATGTCATATGAGGGAATGATGTGGGCCCAAAAAACTGTTTAGAGCTGAAGGATTATGTTCCATTCTAGCCTCATTGCCTGCTTTTTTATCATATTGTTATCAGCTGCTTATGATAGGGACAAAAAGTAAGAGTACGAACTGTTTCCCGATTCGCCATTCCACACAACATGTCTTTGTGACTATATGTACATGCAGATGATCCATAGTTGAAAAATATTCAGTACAGTCGAATCTCATTACAAGATGCACTTTGTTGTAAGAGACATCTGAATATGGTTTGGTTGGTTTTCCTATGTTTGCCACGTTAACAATACTGTATACAAGAGACACCTTTGTTACTAAGGATGACTATTTAAGTATTCACTACTTCGAAGGGACACAACCCAGACACATTCACTTTGTGCACCTTGTGTGCTCCGAAGGGCGTAAAGATCACGCAATCCTTACACAAGTCAATCGCGCATGTCTCTTTTAGCATGAACCAGAAAAGGAGGGCAACGAGGACAGTGCAGGGCAGAAAGTGTCGGCAGTTGAAGCTGACGAGCGTCTAAGAGCACCTCAAAGGTACTGCGAGCAACAAGGCTTGCAAAGTGAAGTGTTTAAATTCCAGAAGTTGGGAAGGAAGCTAACACAATCTACATTCACTAAAAAGCTGTGAATGTCTTCTTTAAAGGGCCCCTAAACTACCGAGGTTGAAATTTAGTTGCGGTGTTGCAGTTCTACACAATAAGGCAATGAACAGGTAGCCACGAGAATTTTTCGAAACGGTGCAGTAATAGTGGAGCTATGTGTGTTTGATTATCGAAAAGTAGTCCCCACTCATTTTACTCTTTCATCTGGTACACGCCATATAGACAGTATCGTCTTTTCCTTGCCTAGTACACCTCCAAATGTTACGGGACAGGCCAACACCAACGAGCTCTGTTGCTGCCGCGCTGGCCCGTCGTCCTGCGAGGGGTGGCGCTAATACAACGGAACAATATGGTGACTCGTGTTGAAGAGCCTCGTAGGGAGACCCTTCTGTTGGCGTTTCTGTTCTTTGCCCCCATTGGCTGCCCACAATGGCATCGCGCGCAACGCGACGAGGAAGAAGGAGTGTGTGTATTTGCTTGCAGGCCTTGCCGGCAGTCGTACACTTTCGTTCGACCAATCGACAGCACCGGAAACTGGTGACATCATCAGAGACAGCCTGGTGACGTCAGGACAAACTGGGGGGTGCAGGATAGGTCCAGAGAGGCGCACGGGGTCATTTTCTTCATATTGTGGTGCTCCGGCAGTGCTACGCACTCTGGCATTTGGCTTCATCGATCGTGACGGCATTCTGATTTCGATACGCGTGTTTACTTGAAATGTTCAAAAAATGTCGAGAAGTGGTTTAGGGGCCCTTTAAGCCACCCTGAGCATTTATTCCTTCAGATATATGAAAACATACTTTAGTGATGATGCATAATAAAGTGATCTAGTCTGGCTCCTCAGTGTCTCAAAATTTTTGGTTTCGAGAGACATGTTTCCCGTGCCTCTTGAATACTTCTGATGAGGCTTTACTGTAATATACACAAACAATTGTGACTCCTCCTGCAAGTATTATTCATTAAGCCCGGTCACTTATTTGCAAAGCTTGTGGTTAAGTCTTGATGTCCATACTTTTTAGAGCTATGTTTATTAATTCATGCTGTTCTTATTGGTTCTTCGATGCAGGAGACAATGCCTACGAAATTATTGGCCCTGATCATGAGAGCCCTCAAGGGGCAAACAACATCTCTGTTGCAGAAGTGAGCCCGGTACCACTTGGAAGTTACCATGACAGATGACATGGCAGCAATAGATACAGAGACTGCCACGTCTACTGCAGCTGCAACAGTGTACGAGGCAAGCAGCAGCGCGTCAGCATCAGCAGCAGTGTCAGAAGGAACCATACCAGGCCTGGTAGAGCAACATGTGTGCTATCACTGACTTTTTTTGTAGTGGATACAACTCATTTGCTCAACATACAAAAGCTTTTCACCACGACTGTGAGCCAGTGTTATTGTGCAGCAAGTGCAAGACTAAGTTAGGTGTTATAACACAGTACAAGCATCACTTTAATATATGCAAATGCAAACATATTACAGTTGTTGCCTCCCCAGCCAGCCCACATAGGACAACAATGTGGAACACATGGTGGGACACACCTCTCCCCCATTACAAGATAGTAGAGACTGTCAGTGCTGTTGCTAGATTGACTGGTCTTTGTAGGCAACTAGAAGGACAACACAGGTGTCATAAGATTGTTGTTGATGTTGTTGTTGAAGAGGTAAAAAAGAAGTTTAATGCAGCTGAAGTGCCAACTGATATTGAGCAAATCAAAAGCAACCACCTGAGAAAGCAACACTATCGAAATTTGGGTATCTATGTGCCGCCAACTCTGGTAAGAATGGCATAGGACAGAAGTGTGATGAAAATCACACAGACACTGCTGTTGCATCACTGGCCACAGTGAGCAGCGACTTGTAGGGCAAGAGAGTCAACTGAAACTAACATTATGATATAGTGTCATGCTCCCATGTGACCACTTTTCAAGTTATTTTGCAAGATACAGCTCAACCTCCAGAAACGAGATTGCAACTTGTCTGTAAAAAAAGCTTTCACAAAAAATTATTCATAACACTATTAACATAGCAGTATCTTTTTTTTTGTGTCGGTTCGAGGTTCCCGGCTGTCCATTAATGCAAAAATTGAGGAAAAAAAGAACATGTGTCGTACTTACACCTTTTTAACAAGTACGAGGAGGACAGAACTTTTCTAGTCATGCATCTTCATCATACTATCAAGTTTTTAAATGCCTTTTATAATTACTATTACCAGTTATATCTGAGTGCATTGTAGGCATGTAGCAGGTGTAAAATCAGGTCAGTTGGATCAGATGCCTTATCTGCAAGCGAGCCCTATATTCAAGAAATTTGAATTAAAATTGTTACGTTAGAGACGCAGTCTTTCAGCACTTTATTGCCTGTGGTTTAAGCATTGCTCAATACTTTTGTGGGTGGCAATTTTAACCGGCACAGCACTGCGCTTTGCCACAGTCACATTTGTCTTCAAAGCGTTGTTTACCATTTGTGTTGATCTGTTTGTGTATGCATAGAGCAAGTTCTTAATTTATATTTTTCTGCATTCTTGTGCTTGCACTAAGCTTGTATAAGGCAGTTACAAAATGTGCGTCACTATAACGAACTGTTCTGTTGAGCTTACACTTGCAAATAATCGTGTTCAGATGGCCGCACTTCTATGCGGGTGCACCGCTAGCTTTGTGTATGTTCTCATGTTTGTATAAAGCTTATATAAGCTAGTTAGAAAATGTATGTCACTAAGCATTGTGATATTCTTTAAAGAACTGCTTGGTTGGTTTTACACTTGTGAATTAGTATTGAGCCGGTGGTATTCCCATGTATGCCCACTGCTAGCTTTCTGTGTCCTCACATGTTTGTATTAAGTTTCTACGAGGAAGTTACAGCATGTACGTCACTAAGCGCTGTGATATTTTTTAAAGAACTGCTTTGTTGGTTTTACACCTGCGAGTAATAGTACTCGGGTTGCACTAGTCATGTGTAGGTACACAGGGACCATTTGTATACATTATGCTCATGTAAAGCAGTTACAAAGTGTAGGTCACTAATTACTGTGATATTTGTTGAATTGCTGTGATGGTTTTACACATGTGAATAATAGTGGTCTGGACACAGTACTTACGGTGTATAGTTGAATTTATACACTGCCAAGACATGGGCTGTATACGTACCAAAAGAAATGTATGTCATTATATTGTTGTGATTATTACTGTTTGGATTTTATTAAACTGTAATAAAATTGTTTCTTGTATCTATTGAGATATGGCAATTTGTCATGCCACCAAACTGAGGACCTGAACTTGTGCATACAAATAAACAGCTAATTTAAGAGTTTACTGCTCATATTCTGCTAAACCAGTTTAACAAATCTTGTACTACAATGCTGGAAAAATGACAGAGCTGACTCGGATGTACAGAAAAAGTTCTGCACTGGCTGAAGGACTGCCCCACACTGGAGTTCGTAATGTTGCGTTTATTGGAGTAGAACAGAAAGTGCACTTCTATTAAAAATGTGACAGTCGGTGCAGAAACATAAGGCAGACGAGCGGATGTGGCACATTTTTTTCAGGGCCCTCCATGCCTACTACTGCATTTCTAGTCTTCCTGTGCTCTGCGTATAAGCCCCTGTTCAACCAAGGTTTTTATTCCATGACAGTTGTTCTACTGGGTTCGTAGCAATATTGAAGAAAAAAATTCAATGGTTTTCAAGGACTTTCGAGGCCCCGACACAGTAACTTCAAGGACCTCGTGCAATGTGTGTAGTAGTTTGGACAGGCAATAACTTGTTCAAGAACACCGTTAACTTTAATGCAAACAAAAGAAAACAACAAATCGCATTTCAGTGATTTCAAACATTTGAAAGACTGCTAATTTGCCTTTCACCGCCCACCACTAAACGCACACAAGGAAGCATTTCAAGAAAGCGCTCAGTTTTTCTGCAATAGCACAATTAACTACTTGGACCTGCAACATTTGCAGTTTTTGAATACTGTTTGGTTTGACAGTGTATGTGATGTCATCTGTTGCCTCAGCTTTTTTCACCATCAAATAAGCAATAGTCATTTCTAATTTCTTTTTATTGTGTCTGTCGCTCTCAATTTACTCTTCACGGCTTCTCTTCGAATGCCTCAACTGTTGAGCTTCCTGCTTCTGCTCCTCCAAGCACATTTGTCGCCGGTTCCATGTGCATAAGACTGGTATCTGCAGCGCCTTTGTAATTTCATATTTAAGGATGTCGCTTTCCTTCTATTACCTCCAGAGACAATTTTCTGTGACATGCGAAAGAGTGTCACAGAAGGGAAAAAAAGCGCTTGGCAATGTCTGCTATGTCTAGCCAAGTGTACAAGTTTAAGGACTTTCCAGTACTTCTAAAAATTCTAGCGTTTTCAATGCCTTGAAGATGGCATTTTAGAAATAAAGGATTTTTAAGGATCGCTACAAACCCTGGATTCTAGCACCTAAATAATTTTACAAGCTTATTTTGGCATGGAGTTAGGAAATTCATGCTTTCTAGCTAACGCTGCACTATCTCTGTACAGTGAAGCCACGAGAGCGCAACCATTTTGGAGTAAAGAAAAATACTGAAAGCTTTTAATACCACTCTTCTTTTTAACGCGATAGCGTTAAGGAGCTCGTGTCGCAGAAAAGCCGGTGTCGTCGGCGTCGGCGTCGGTGTCGGCGTCGGCGTCCGCGGCGTTGGCCGTGAGCGATAAATCCCGGCAGGCACTTCATAAATAAAAAGAAACTTCCAAGATGGGCTGGGTGGGAATCGAACCAGGGTCTCCGGAGTGTGAGACGGAGACGTTACCACTGAGCCACGAGTTCGATGCTTCAAAGCGGTACAAAAGCGCCTCTAGTGAACGCGGTGTTACATTAGAAACGAGCTGTTTCTAAGGCTCAGGCGTGCGTCGCTTGCTGAGGCGCACATTTCGTTGTCGCGCCGAACGCTGCGTTGCTCGACGCTCTTCGCGTCCGATGCGGGGCGCGTAGTCGCTGCGCCGTAGCCCAATACCCCTTGGTGGGTCGACGGGAACGCTGTCGCGTTCCACTCTTGAAGGCGAAGCTTAAGCGTCCTCCAATTTTTTTTTTCTATGGAGCTTCGTATTGCCTATTTAAGTTTACGAATGTGCCTGGTTTTGGCGGGCGTTTCTTCGACATTTTCTGGAAGAAGCAGATGTCTAGCCCCCGTATTCAGAAATGTATCTTAATACAAAGCTCATGCTTGACTTGATATAAACGACGCCTGGTGCGAACGTCCCCCAAGACGCTCACTGCCTTTCTTTTGGTGCGTTCACGACTTGCGTCGTTTAGATCAAGTCAAGCATGGGCTTCAAGTTATGATGCATTTCTGCATATGGGGGTAAGCGTGCACAATTCCGGGCAACGCACTGTGCCATTGACACCGAGAGAAAACGGGGAAAACAGAGTTAACCACTTATGCTCCTAAACTTTCGCGTACCTGTGGTGTGCGTGTATCGTGGAAGAAGAAACAGCGCAAACACAAGGACGAAAAAAAGCATCAACCACACCAGCGCTTCGTGGTGTGGCATGTTTATGCGTCGTCCTTGTGTTGCGCTGTTTCTTCTAAAATGCTCAACCAACTAGCCGGCAAGTCCATCCTGTGCATATATAAATTGAACACACGCATGAGTGTAGATGGTCTTCGAAGCTTTTAGAACGAGCACTGCCACAGGATACGAGCAGTGCACGCGTAACAAGTGGACACATTAGTCATTTAAACAACGTGCCAATGCATTTGACGCGGCTATCGGCATAAGCAGTCTCCAAATGTTGGAATGCATGCGCTTCAAAACGTTAACGATCCGCTGCTAATGCAGGACAACAGCTCACAGCGGACTGAACCAAACTCTAAACTAATGCACTTGAAAAGAACGCCTATACGGCAGCGTGAGGCACGTCGAAATGCCTGGTACTGGCGTCGCAGCTGCTCACCAGTATACGCGCGAATTAAATTCACATGCATGGATGGTTGGCGCAATACTTTGTATCCGCGTATTTTGGAGAACATGGACTGGAGAAGCACTCGATCATGAGCTGAACGGTACATTTGTTATTTTCCTGCGGTGACGACAAGCCGTGAATAGTTCTCACGTTGTCGTCTACGTTGTCTTCCTTCGTTAGTCGTAGCAAGGAATGGAAATGATGCAAACGCACACGTATTCCAGTACACAACAGCACAGCACACTGCAGAGAAACCCCACCCACCACAGCAGATTCATCAAATACGTTTGGTATATATATAACCTCTAAAAGAACACGATTGGGCATGGCGGCGCTGTGGTGTAATGGTTATGATGTGTGTTTTGAATTGTACAAATGCGAGTGTACGCGGGTTCGAATTCACATGATGTATCGAGCATTGTGATTCTTGATAAGTATGTGATTCCCTTGACAATTGTATTCTATTAAGATTGTGTGACTCCTGATTGTGAAATTTGCGAAGATATTTGCAGAATAAGTGTTAATTCGCTTTTTTTTCTCCTCAGTGGCGTTCGTGACGCATACGCATAGGCCGCTTCAGAGCAGTCACGCCTCACGGTAGGCAGCAAATAGCCAGGAAAAAATGACTTTAAAATCCTGCATAACTTTGCTCACGCCTATTCTGAAGGCCGCTTGGAATCGGGCCAGTGTCTCTGAGGAGCCGCCTAGGGAACGGTATATCAGCGACCCTAATTTGATCTGATTTGCTGCCTGCATGCGTGACCAGGACTTGGCTAAGAGGGTATTGGGAAGAGTACTAGCACTCTGTTCTGAAGGAGTACAAGCACTCTCTTTGGGGGAGTAGAAGTACTCGGTCTGGCGGTGTACTATTAACCCTGCGGGGAGAGTATTAGCACTCTGCGGAAGAGTACTAGCACTCCTTGTGGGAAGAGAATTATCACTCTGCGGAAGAGTACTAGCAATCCCTTGCGGTGGAGTAACAAAACTCTGTCAGGAGGAGTTGACCTACTCTCTCTCAAAGAGGGTCGATCTACTCTCGAAAAGAGATTGAAATATGGGACAAGCAGCTACTCCCTCAAAGAGAGTGCCCGGCACTCCCTTAGTTTTTAGAGTGTAGAAACGTGGGCGATGTCAATGCAATGTTTCTTGAAGCTATATAGATATAATCGCATGGCTGAGGATTTTTGCAGATAAGCAAGCCAATCACGATTACACTCTGCTAGCACTGGTAGGAACACCAGTGAGCACAGCAGGCTAGTCATGAGAGCAGTCATTCACTGGAAAAAGCAAAGAACAAAGCAGATTCGAGTTTAAAAGCACCAAGAACCGGCACACCAACGGTACACGGAAGTCATTAGGCCTATTGACTGACAGCTCGCTGCGACATGTGCGCCCGTGTCAACTCAGACATTATCCGTTCGGAAGCAGGGAATTACCATAATTTGTTTTGTACACATGGAAACTTAACAAATACGCGAAAAAATTATCTGATACTTCCCCTGGGAAGTCATCATAGGCTTGCTTCTCAAGCTCTTCGCGGTGCAAGTCTGTTTACCGATAAGGCCCACATTTCGGGGAATTTTGTTTCTTTTGCCAAACTTCAGCACAAGCGATGATTGCGCTACAAGAAACTCTAGCCAGAGTGACTATGTAAACGTGAATTCACAATTCCAGCGAAGGACTGCCGTTTAATAGCCGGATGCTTTCATAGCAGATGCCGAATTCGACCCTCTTTTTTCTGTGGATATTGGCATAAATTTCAAACATTCTGTCTTCGCCAACTGCAAGGAATGATTGATGCCGTGTAAACCCAGCTCCAGAAAGTATTTGGTTCCGACTGAAATGTTCTGGCGGTTTCTACTGTTTTATTCCTTCAGTTTATTTGTAAAAATGGCGCACACGCTGCCTAATGCGTTTCTAGAATGACCACCGAACACTTTTATTCACTCAAAGGTGCGACACTGAACTATAAAAGTAAAAAAAAAACGAAATTGTGTCAAATTTAATGATAGGTTTAGTACCAGGGACCAAGAAGACACACGAAAACAGAGCAGAGAATTGAAAAAGAATTACGCATTATGAGTTAACGTTACGTTCTGTAGAATCGGCTGTCACAGTTTTTTCGCTTTTTCTTGTGCTTTTCGCTCCTCAAACACCCTCTGTGAAACAAGAGTAATGAACCATCCAGATAATGTTCGTTTTGTCTTATACAAAAGCCTGGACTGCGTTGTTCACTGGTCTATGTAGCGGCACAAATACAAGGAAAAAAGAATTGAATAGTATCCACCTTATAGCGATCGCTAGTGAAACGACTACATGTAGCTTATAGTCATTAGGGCTAATATCTTGCAGCGTACATATACCAGGTTTTCGTGCGAAGAGGTTAAACAATATTTAAAAAAATCGCATGTGGCTCATAGAGCGATTAGAATCCGTGAGCTTGTCTACTCGAAGCGGTGAACATTACTTGCCCTAGAAATCGAAATGCCTAATCGAGTAAATAACTAAATATCACTAATCATATTTATATTTATATTGGCGGTATATTTGCAAATTGCGAATTGCATCGAGTGAGCTTGAAAGGCATATGCGCTTAGAGCAAATACCAAGGATGGCGCCGTTGTCCAGATATGTGCAGTCGAACTTAAGGTGAAAAATGCACTCTTGCCACACTTATTTCTTTAGGAAATCGTCATATTATGCATAGAAACACAAAAGTGATTTGGGCGTCCATAACTTTGGTCGCCAGGGTACATTATGGAACTGCTGCAATTCTGGACCGTCGTTCCTCGTTAAGTTGGTACAGCTTGCAAAATCACCAGCTGCAATTAGTAAATAGCAATATGTGCTGTAAAGTAATTGTTCACAAGTTGCATTAGGGATTTATTTTTTTCTTATCAATTGATTTAGTACATACTGCGTACCCTTGGGTCCAATTAGAGGGGCAATAGAAAGCGTACAAAGAATAGCTAACAAATCAAGAACAAGGCGGTATATAATATATATTTGTCAGTGTTTGTAAACCATCTTTCCAGTCTGATAATTTTCGGAAAAAAAGAACTAAGTTTAGACATATCACTTCGAGCATAATAGGGAGTTGCGAGTCAGGATGATACTGTCTTGTGTGCCGTGTTAGTGCAGGCCTTATGTAAATGAGTGATCTAATCTCAGGCTTCTTGTTGAGAAGGAAGGAAAGGAATTTTTTGGAGTAGGTATAGAACTTTTTAAGATAATTTCAGAGGGAGAGTCCAACCTTGCGAATTTATGAAATATAAACCTAACTGCCTTTATATTTCTTCAAAATGTGTGATATTTCACATAGTATAAGGATTCAATAATGCACATGCTTGCTGTACCTTTGGTGTAAAAAATGAAAAATAACATGGTAATTTTACACTAAAAGGGGCATTTTTCAGTTTGTGTTTCAAGAAACAGTCTGCGGAAAGCAGAACAAATATAATTAATGTGCATGCTCCACGAGAAAGAGGAAGTCAAAGTAACATGCAAGTATTTGTGGTTGTTAGTCTACAACTCCAACATTAATTATTCGAATATACATGTAGTTTTCTCGTGCAGATAATGCCCGCCTGTTTGTGAGATCCTGCTCAAAGCCTAGAAATGTGCTATCTCCGGCAAGTGATCTTTAAAAATAGGCTGAAGCATTTGCTGCAAACCCCATATAATCAGGCGCTAATCCTGTAGCTCATACTGTCCTTTGTGACGTACATAAGAAATAAGGCAGGCAGACGTAAAAGAGCAAGTCATGATAAAATATAGCTGTACGAAAGGATAAAAAGTTGGCAGTACCTAGACCGAACAATAACTACCTTTAGCGCTTAGTATGGCCCGTGGAATTAAATTGAAGCACTAAAAGTGTGCCGGGAACTTTTCCCTGAAAATATTACATCAAGCTGGGAGAAAGTTGTTCAGAAAAACAAAGAAAATACGACTACCAAGAGTGCGTACAAGAAACACACGGGTGAGACTAATTGGGCCACTGAGGTGCGAATGTCCTTGCAATTTGTTGGGAGGAGCCTCAGGTACGTGCTCGCGCGAGCGAACGTGATTGGCGCGCAGCGAAGCACATGCGTGACGCTCCTCGCAAGGGCTTGCACATAAAAAACCCGAAAATAACAGAAAAAGTCAAAATGTTCAAAAACTACGCATCTGCAGCCATATGATACAGTGCGTTTGTTCCTAAGGGTTAAAACTTGTTTTATTCAAGACTAAGCCGATATAAAAAAAAGTTGCGCATAATTGCGGTGGAAAAATACCGAGCTGCGCTGTGTATGCTACGGATGGCAAAGGAGAAAGTCCAACTGAACGGCATCGAGGAATTTACGAGTGTGAACGAAAGCACAGCATTCACGGCTTTGTATGGAACAGATGTCATAGAGGCCGAAACTTTCCCACTGTCAGTGGAGCCGCAGCCTTACGGCAAGCGCGCTCATGCTACGTTGCAGAAGCTCCATCGATGCCCTGGGATCCCTACGTCAATTTCTCCTTTCATCCCAACGGTCACTGAGAAAATACAAAAGGTGATCAAGCAATTTTTAGGTAAAGCGTTCGCAGCGTATGCCTTTGTAACGACGTCATCGTTTTCCTCTTTCAATATTGAGAGTCTTGTCTTTTCTATTTGCAAAGTATATTTAGGAATCCACCGTGGCGTTTTATCGCACACTAAGATGTGACATCGTAACCATTTTAGCGTTAAACACATTATAGTAAACCTGGGCGAAAGAAAAGCGGCAACCACAAAGACACCGTCGAATTGCTACCTCCGGTTTTTTGTCAAGCTAAACAAGACGAAAACAATATGCGAAAACTAGCATTTACACAAGCACGTCCGAATGGGCAATGTGCCTATGTGCGTACATACCCAAGCCAACGGGAGGGTTCCGCAGCACTATGAAAAAGCAGGTGGGGTTTCCAAAGACCAGAGCGCTTGCACACTCCTGATCTACACGATTACAATACGCTCGAGGAAACTAGGCTAATTTTTTTATTGCCATAGCGTTAAGGGCCCCGTGTCGCCGAAAATCCGGCCTCGGCGTTTGACGCTTGGCGTCCCGCTTCCAGTGTCGACGGCTGTTTCTGGAATAACCATTCCGAATCTCTCATACCCAATCACGCAAACCCAACAGCGCAGGCCCTCCGTGTAGAGCAAACAAGTTTATAATCTAACTGAATTCTCAAGGTAAAATGCCCCAGAAAATCGTAAAGTACCACTTACACTTAATCTACAGACATGATGGCGTTTGATTCTTTTTTTGAATATTAGAGAAAACATATATGTGTTACGCGCAAACTGAAACACTAACCCCTTTTCACTTGGTAGCGTTTTCCAGCTGCCGTTTGAGATTTGTCTTGTACTCGCGGACAACTCTCTGTGGCAATGAAGGGAAAGCTACGGGAGCGCGGCTGCTGCACATGCGTTTTCGCACTAAGCAACCCGGCAGTGTTTGACAGTGTTTTAGTTTGCTGGCAGCAAATGCTAAATCGACAGAGCTTCCACGTGCGACGGTTTCACGTTTTCCCAGATGCGGAAGGAAAAACGCCGCAATATAAGGAAACCTTCACGCTCACTGGTGCGTTCCGTATTATTTAACTGTTGCTAATAAGGTCTCTATGTTTTCTCTTCCTTAGCCTAAAGGTACGTGTATTACAACGCGGCACTCTACTCGGAAGCCCTCTCACTTGCGCACGCTTTCCCTCCATAGCTCTACGTTCATAGGAACAGAAAGTTGCCCGCAAGTATACTAGGACCCTTCGGTTCCTCGCACACCATCAAAAAATAATAAAAACAAACAACCACACTACACTCGCCTTAGCGTATAGCACGCCGCCAGCGTTTCCTGGTAAACATTGCGGTCACATAAGCTGCGGTTAACAGGAAGCGTAAGAAGCATTCAGCGATGTTTTATGCTATCCCGTACCACTCTTAAAGGTGAAGCTTGAGTGTCCACTTAATTTTCATAAATGTTAAGGCTGCCGTTTCTACTACGCGGCGGTAACTGCACCTTCATTCCATGGCAACCAATAACAACATTTTATTTTTAATACATAATTTAAACATACGTTCCCGATTTCTACATCACTACACATCACACCGCAGCGCATCTAACAGTAGAGCGAAAGAGACAGCCTTTTTCACAATAGAATATTGAGTATATTTATTCACGCAGTTTACTAACCAGGACGAAGTAAGCGAAAATATGCTTTCCGAATTTCGATAACACTTTCGTATTTATGAAACAAGCCATGTGATCACGCTCGGCTGCACCCGACCACCGTAAGGATGACACTTTCGGCACACTGCTTATTAGAGTCATGGACTTCACGTCTCGCTAATTTCAGATAATTCTGAACACTCAGCTAGTCTCGAACAACGCGAAACTTAAGCTGAGACTTCTCGTGCGCTTGCGAGCGCGTGCTCTCTCCTGGGTGCTCCTTCCTATAAGCCTTGGCAGAGAGAGTGAGAGAGAGAAAAACAATTATTGAATCATAAAATGGAATTCTCGCGGATGGAGGTCTTCTCTTCTTCACGCTGTCTTCTCGTCGAAGGGCGGCCTCTTCAGCACGGGTGGTCCCTCAGTCCAGGGCTCCACTGAGTTTGGCCGCGTCCCTAGCGTGCTCCACCATCCTTCTTTGGACGGCGAGCTCGCAGCTGACGAGCCGGCTCTTCCATTGCTCCGCACTCGGGGGTTTGTGATCGCGGAATGCGTCGTTTCGTTCGCACTGCCAAGTTATGCGATAGAGTGTGGGTGTAGCCCCGCACCAGGGGCAGGTGTCCCTATACTGCATTGGGAGCATCTTGTTGAATATGAAAAGGTTGGGAAAGGTGTTTGTCTGGAGCCTACGCCAGCCCGTTGCTTCCTCCTTCGTCAGCGCTTTATGGGCGGTGGGTACTTGAATCTAGTTCCCCTTTTGTGTTGCAGTAATCCCGAATAACTGTCATTGAGGATCCCGGCGTAACTAGCGCGGTACTCCTGCTGCTACCCAGCCCGGAATCTATTAGCTCGAGCTAGACCGTCCGCCGCCTCGTTACCCCTTATGCCCTCGTGTCCAGGTATCCAGATCAGATTGTGTTTGATTTTCGCCTCCTCCGAGGGGTTACCCCCTCTGAGGATCCTAAGGGCAGTTTTGCATATTCTGCCCTTCATGTACTTGCGACAGGTCTCTTTCGAGTCTGTGAGAATATTTAGCGATTTATTCTCCCTATATCCTTGCATCGCCGCCAGCGCCACGGCGATGCCCTCGGCTTCAGCTGCGCTCCATATCTCGGCCGAGACGCACGAGACAAGCTTTTCCTCCTTGTTCATTACTACCGCGATGGCCTTTGTCTCGCTGCCTATTACACTTATGCTCGCGTCCGTGAAGACAGTGTTCTCTTCTCTAGCCACTGTCTTTTCTATGTATTTGGCCCTAGCTTTCCTTCTGCCTTCGTGGAGCCTGGGATCCATGTTCTTCGGTGTAGGCTTTACTTTAAAGGTTTTCCTGATTCCCCCCGGTACGTCCTCGTACCGGTCGACGCCTCCTTTTTCGAAGCCCAGCCTACCGATCAGGTTTCGCCCCGTGTATGTCCCCGTTAGTCTTTTCATCTGCGCTTTCCGCTGTGCTTCCGCCGTTTCGACGAAGGTGTTGTTCACCCCTGGTTGCATCAGCTTTTCGTTGGAGGTGTTTCTCGGCAGGTGCAGCACCGTCTTGTAGGCTTTCCTCAGGACGACTTCAATCTCTTCGTTGTTCATTTTAGTCCTCACTTGGTAGGGTAGCGAGTACATGACTCTGCTGACGATCAGGCTGTTGACGAGCTTGAGAGTGTCTTCTTGTCTCATGCTGTGTCTCTTCTGGGAGACCCTGCTTATCATTCTGCTCACGTTCTCGGTCGACCTCTTGAGGAGGCCGATGGTGTGGTTGCACTTTCTGCTGCCTTGCAGCAACATGCCGAGGACGCGTATCATGTTGCGTTCGGAGATGAGTTGTCCTTCGAAGCTGACCTCCAGTTTCGCCTTGGTGGGATGTCGGCCGACTCTTAGCATTTCGGACTTTTCGGTGGAGCACCTGAGGCCTCTCCCCTTCACGTAGTGTTCGACGCACTTGGCCGCATCTTGCAGCGCCGCTCGCTTTTCTTCCAAGGTTCCGCAGGTGGTCCAGACCGTGATGTCGTCCGCATACTTCGCGTGCCGGATTCCCTGGATCTTTTCGAGTCTCTTCGCTAGGCCGAGCATCGCCACGTTAAACAGTACGGGCGAGATTACCGAGCCTTTTGGCGTATCTCTGCTAGGCGTTGCAAAGATACCGCTCCTCAGCTCGCCTAGGCCGACCGTCGCCGTTATGCCCGAGAGAAAGTCCCTGACATAGTCGGGGGTCTTCCTGCCGCAGTTTTTATTGTTGAGGCCCTCCATGATGGCCTCGTGGCTGACGTTGTCAAAGGCCCCTTTAATGTCGAGGGCCATGACGACGTTTTCGCCCTTTCTCGGCATTGTAGTCAGGACTTCCTTCTCGAGCTGCAGCAGAACCTCTTGCGTCGAGAGGTTGGCCCTGAACCTAAACATCGAGTTTGGATAGTATCTTCCGTTTTCTAGGTGCCGCTGGATGCGCTTGGTGACTATTTTCTCGTAGAGTTTTCCTAGGCACGACGTCAGCGAGATGGGCCTCAGGTTCTCAATCTGGATTTTCTTTCCGGGCTTGGGGATCATTACGACGACGGCGTGCTTCCACTCCGCCGGAACTTTCCCTTCTTGCCACAGCATGTTTAGGTATTTGACGAGCTGGTCTATCGCTCCGTCACTCAGGTTGCGTATGAGGGAGTTCCGGACTCTGTCCGCTCCCGCCGCCGTGTTCTTGGTGGCCGATCTGATGACCTCGACGACCTCCTCCCTCGAGATGGGTCGGTCCATGTCCGGGTTGTCTTCGCCTCGGTACTCGTCGCGGTATCCCTCCGGCTCTCCCGTTCCGTAGCATTTCTTGCGGACCTCCTCGAGCAGCTGCTCGTCGGTGCCTTGGTATTGGTGGATCAGCCTCTGGATCGAGTTGCTGCTCTCTCGCTTGCTCTTGCTGAGGTCCAGTAGGCCTCGGAGTATCTGCCACGTCCTGGCCGTGCTGAGGGTGCCGTTTAGCAAGTCGGTGAATTGCTGCCACCCCTGTCTGGCCAGTTGCGTCGCGTACTCCTCGGTCTTCTTGGTGATCTCCGCAATCTTCTTCTTTAGCTTCTTGTTCATTCTCTGCTTCTTCCAGCGCTTAGCGAGGCCGCGGCGTGCTTCCCATAGCCCCAGCAGCCGCTTGTCCACCTCCGGTGCCTGTTCTGTTCTGTCCACCTCGCGGGTGCAGAGCTCCTGGATTTGCTTCAACTGTTGGCTCCATTCTTCCGGGGAAGTGATGTCGCCGCCCAGTTCTCTGCAGTGTCTTCTGAAGGCGTCCCAGTCCGTCAGTCTGGTCGAGCCGATCTTTCTCTTCCTGTTTTCCGCCTCGAGTACTAGGCGGAGGACGTGGTGGTCGCTGCCCAGGTTTTCCAGGAGGTTCTCCCATTTCACGTTCTTGGCGTTCTTGACAAACGTGAGGTCGGGGCACGTGTCTACACTGACGCTGTTACCCATTCTGGTAGGCTGGGCCTCGTCGGTTAGGAGCTCGCATCCCACATTTTCCGCGGCCGTGCTAATCTCCCTCCCTTTCTTATCCTCTTTGGCGTAACCCCACAGGGGGCTCTTAGCGTTGAAATCTCCCGCTATCACTAAGGGTGTTGTATCCCGCTAGCCTCTTGGCTTCGGCAAAAAGTTCTAGAAAGTCCCCGTCCCTTTGTTTGGGCGAGCTGTATACGTTAATTACGAAAGTGCTCTTGGATTTCCTTTTCTTTTTAGGAATAACTTCCGTTATCACCTGCTCGATTTTTGTATCCTTAATCTCGTCGTGAGCTATGGTGACGATTGTGTTACTTATGAGTGTCACGGTATTCCCTTTCTCCAGACACGTGTAGCCCCTAAGTGCCGGTTTGCTAAAGGTTTCCTGTAGTAGTATCAAGTCTGGCGCGGTTCCTCTGTGATAAATGAGTTGCTGCAGGAGCCCTTGCTTGCGCTTGTAGCCCCTGCAGTTCCACTCCCAAATCTCTAATTGGTTGTTTCCTTCCATGTTGTTGAGGTCGATGGGTTAGTCCCTCCTAGGGTTTCTGTGCTACCGCCAAAACGGCACTCGTTAAAGAGTCTTTCTCTAGAGTCTATGATCTTTTGAGTGTTCTGGATCTTAATGTAGTTTCGGAATCCCTGCTCCTGGAGGGCCATCTTTTGTTGGGTATTCTGCAGGTCCTTCTGCATATCCTTCATCTGTTTCTGTGTTTCTTGTTGCATTTGCTGCATACTTTGCATAAACCTCTCTAGCTTATCATCAAAGCTTAGTTCTCCGGTCACCTGTTGAACGGGGCTAGGGGTCTTCGGACGCGAAGCTACTCTAATAGGCGAGGAGTACGAGGGCGGCGAGACGAAACCTAGCCGTCAAATCTCTCGTAGTTCTTTAATTATGTCATTCAGTTGTCTCCTTAATTGTTGGTTTTCTTTCCTTAGTTCCTCTAATATTTTGTCCTTGGTATTTTCTGTGTTTGGGTTTGAGTGCGGAGCATCTGGAAAAAGCGTGATGGGAGGGCCGGCTCCTCAGCTTACCTTAATTCCTCCTTGCTTCTGTTGCTGCTGCTTCTTTGGCTGCTGGCCCTTCGGAGGTGGGGGTGGCCAGGACCCGTCCCGGACTCGGCTCCGGCTACGGCTCCGCCGCCTCTGCTGGCTCTCGTCACCGTCGTCCGAGAACCACCGTGAACGTCTGGCTCCGCCGCCGCCGCGGCTCTTGCTGCGGCTGCGGCGCTGCTGCTGAGGCTGTGGCGGCTTGCCCCACGGCAGCTCGCTCGCCGTCTTGAGTCTCATCTTGCAGTCCTTGGTGACGGCCGCGTGGTCGCCCCCGCACAGCAGGCACATGGGTGTGCACTCGTGGCCTTCGACTGGATTCTGGCTGCCGCACTGCCGGCAGATCTTGGACTCCAGGCTCGGGCAGACGTCTGTCCGGTGTCCTTGCTGATCGCAGGCGTAGCAGACTTGCCGCGTCGGGCGATACGGGTAGCACCACATCTGCCCGCCGTAATATATGACTTTACGTGAGGCCTCCTTACAGCGAAGGACCGATGGAGGAAGCAATCGTACTCTGAAAGCTCCCTTCACCCGTACTCACGTAAGGAGCGGTTGCCTCATGCCTGGGTTCGAGATTATCTCCTAAAAGCTTTACTCGAACACCATTATTCAATAAAAATGTTGTATTGTGGCACAATCGTTAAATTGAAAAGCTAATATAGAGAAGCGTGGACGCTTTCTTCTAGTTTTGTTTACTAAACTTTAAAAAAGTTGCGCATTACACTGCAAAACTTGATGTGCTCCATCAACGCTGGCACGCCGGCGTCGTGCAACGCCTAGCAACGCCTAGCAACGCTTTCATGCCGCACGCGTGACTGAAACGAACTTGCCTGGCAAGACGTACCGTGCTCGCGCTTCTCCGCAGGTGGGCGACAGCGCGCATGCGCAAGCAAAGGTCACGTGGTTAAGCAGTGAGATGAAGCGCTCGTTCAGGGCCTGGAGCGGCGTCAGGACGCATGAAGGTAGCTTTGGAGCTACCTTATGCTGAGGATGTACTAAGGAAGCCTTCACCGAGGGCCCCTCAGTAAGGAAGCTTTCAGTGTGTCATGAGGTAGCCTCACCGCAATGAAGGCTTCCTTACTGAGGTAAGCAAGATTTCATTGTTTGGCCCTGAAACTGTGCACTTTAGACGTCACTAATATCTGTCGGTCAAGTTGGTGCATGTCAAAGCCTGTTCGCACCGTGTAGCACGGCCAGACTAGCGTAGCCAGATTTGAGCTCATCTACTCGAGCTCGCCCTTCAGCCCTGTAGCGCACATAGGAGACGTTGTGCACTACAGTTCGCCACTACAGCTGCATGTAGCTGCGTTTGCTCTGTAGCGGCGCTACCCGAGTTGGCGCGGGGTGCCGGCACGAACCCTCTCTCTCGATTACAGAGGTCAACCGTGTGCTCTGATCGGTGTCCGTGGGTGACGTGGATATATCTGAAAGGCGGGCTGGAAACTTGATCGAGCGCCGACATCTGAATGGAACCGGTTTTAAGGTTGCCGAGTTGCACACCTTCCATGTGGGACGCCATCATGTTCGAATCTCATTAACTTAGGAGCCCTTTCAAGGCGATCCGTAGTGCGGCATCTATGGCTAAGCCGTCCTGCGTGCTCTCAACGTACTCGCACAGGCGAGCATAACGACTACACTACGTTCGACCCTTGGCAGTTGCGCACTGACCGTAGTGATTAATGATGAACAAAATGGGTTGCTCGGGCCAATTTCTGCGATAAAACAGGCTCGTGTAGCTATCGGGCACACTATAGCACAGGCAACAAATGAGATACTGTGACCACAACCATGGGTTTAGGGACAGCTTCAGAATTTTGCTCGTCACAGGTTTCAAAATCAAAAGTAGCGGCATCCGCGTCAACATCAAAAATCAAGCTTAATCTGCGTGTCACGGACACATTCACACGATGGGACGTCGTGGGCGCTATCCCCCGCTGTTGTACTTTAATAATAATAATAATTTAATAATTAAATTTTAATAATTTAATTAATTTATTTTTAAGATTAATTTTAATTTAAATTTTTTTCTTCAATGCCTTGAGAAGAAAGAGCGGGGGCACCGTGCAGAGGATCACAAGTGATCTCTGATAGCCCAAAACTGTCTTCTATTGAACCCATTGCTGTGTATTTTTTTTTTGCTCCTAAGTGTATCTGAAATATAATATTAACGTCAACTACATGTCCCGACATCAATATAAACGTTTGTAGAACCTGTACGTAGCTTCGGCACCAGCAAGCTCTTGCAGCACTTTCTGCTTTTTTGGGTGCTAAAATAATCCTAGTTTGACTATGCAAGCATAAATCAACAAAGATATGGCTACTATGCTTCGTTTTAGGTTGGAGAAACCGATGCGCCTGGAGGCCATGGCTGTTTGCGCTAACAGATAAACTGAAAAAAAAAGAAGTCTCTCACTGTTAATGAATTTACCTTTCCGAAGTCGGTCCCGTGACCAAGAACTTTATCCCCAAGTAAATAGCTTTTTTTATTGTGGTATACAGGCGCTAGGTGGCATGCTGGAAGAAAAGGAGCCATACGTCAAAGACCGTGAATGTTGTTAAATAGAGCATGCTATTGTTGCAGCAACTGCACTTAGGTGAGTCGCTTCATCTTGATGCTCAATCCCTCATCCTTTTTTTTTCAAAGTGTAGATGGCTGGTGCTTTCTTTAAACAAACAGTTGCAGTCATTCAGTGATAGTTCTGCTGCGTGAATTTTTTTAGCATGGCCCATAGTGCTCCCTTTTTGTACCCACAGGTTTTCCTTCTTGTTCTTTTTACTAAGTGAAGTAGACACTCTGGGGTATCGGTCGTGAATCGTGCGTGAGAAAACTGTTAATAATACCGCTTTCGCCTGGCAGCCGCCGTGTTCTTCCTCTGCCGGCTTTAATGTACGGAGTGGGCGCATGTGTGTGGTGCCTCGTGCTGCTCGATTAGACGAAGACGAAGCAGAATGAAAAAAGGTAGATTTAAGGCTCCTGTCATCTGAACGTTTCTGAGGTCTCTCGCTCTTTGACTCGCACAATGTTTTCGTGTACCTAATCTCAGTCCCTATAACGTGGTGGGCCCGACGTAATTGTAAGGCGATCGCGATTTCAAAGCAAGGCTACGAACAAGAGTCCGACTACCAGTGCAGAGGACCACGCCATATTAAGGATTCAACTACCGTTATTTGTCTACAAAATCGCTGGCTACAAAATCGCAAGTCTATCGCTGCCTTCGGCTTTTCTCCTCACCCTTTGGCTATAGTCTGCCGCTGCGCTTTCCGCCACATGCTTTTACTGTAGCCTCCTCTACCGATTTCATCCTCGAGCTCTATTCGCTATCGCCTTCTTTCATTCCCTGCTGCACTCAAGTGCACTGCTGCATTCACTGCTGCACCCAAAAAGTCATGGCATTTGGTCATGTTTGTGGTAACACCAAACAATGAATGTGCTCGATTAAGAAAAAGACGCAGCAGGAAATTGCTCGCTGAGTAGACGGATAAACATAAACTACGACGCAACCTGTGAAATTGTGCTGTTGAAATATCCAAGAATATGGATGAAAAGAAAAGAAAAAGAGATCGCATCGTCGTGACCGCACATCACAAGTCACGGTAGGCGTAGAAGTCCCTAGTCATATCAAGTTATTTTTAGAACAGCTCTGATAGCATCCCCGCAACAACGGTTCGTTGCGTACTCTTAAATGCTCACATGCAGTGACCTGCAGCTCATGGCACTGTGCGAAAACGCGCTCGCAGCGTAAGCTTAACCTTAGGCGCCTAAATGGATGCAGACGCGCAGTTGGTCGCGGCGGACCCCTGCGCTCACTGCATTGAGGCTTCATAATGTTATGCTCCACTTGCTTATACAGGCAAGCAGCTGTAAAATCTTATTTCGCATAGTTCGGTCTCAGCGAGAGCCTACCTTTCACGCAAGAAGCTGGTTCGGGGGATTCCATGGCGACGATGCTTCTTCTGTACGCATTCTACAAAGAGACAGCGACCGCAAACCACTCCGTGCTTTGCCTTTGCCCTATACCAATCTTTTGACAGTAAAATACTTCGCTCGTTTAGAAAATACTTTAGAGGGGCTCCAGAAGGCCTCCCATGTGGTGTTTTCGCTGCCAGCCAAATCTAAAAGGAGCGCCCAGCGTTATCAGTTATACCATGCAAGCGAGGCGCCTCCGATAGATGGCAGATGCGTAAGCCCTCGCACTCAATAGCAGACCTCGCAGTTGAGTTCGTTTCTATCGGACTTCGTGAAATGCTCATTGCAGCAGTTTCGCTGAACGGAGCAGTCATGACTCGGGAATAATTAACATGTTCTTGCAGAAACAAAAGGCGTACGAAACCGCTAAAATGATAAAGTTCCGACGCACGACATAGAATATGTGTGATATATACTTAGGTAAATGCACTGTAACTAAATCCGAAATGTCCAATTCGTTTTTTTATTTGATTACCAAAGTTTGTGTCAGAACGCAATGAAATGTTTAGTGTTACGCACCGCAACACATACAAGGCATGCCGAAATTCAAACTCGATTAGATTTCTGATAATAACACAGTTAATATTTGACGTTTTGGCTATTCTTTTTTCTTTTTAAAGACGAAAGCTTTTCCTGTGACCTACGCCCACATTTCCTTGTGGGCTATGTGTTTTTCTAACCTCTTTCTTAAGCCGATCCACGATATCGGGGCGTATCAAATTAGATGAAATCAATTACTTGTAGTAAATTACGTTTTTTCTTGGTTATTTTGTAATTTAACAATTGTTTTGTTTACTAGGTAACGCTCACGGTAATTCAGTTGCTTTTCTTCAACCATCAATTACATGTACCAAGTTAAATTTTCTGACACAACAAACTTAATAGCCGACGCAGCTTTGAGTGCTTAAATTTATCAGGAATTAGTTCACGAAATTGTGCAAATAAAGGAGGGTAAAGAAAAGATCGTCCGTGAAAACACGTGCATAAGTTACCCCATTTCCAGAACGAGCATCCTGCAGCTTTGCATTCCTTTTATCTCTCTGTCTCTCAGATACGATGAGATGACTGGAGTATGGTAGCGTTGCAAATTTGCTAAGCCCTCTTGGAACCCCGACACCAGCTTTCCGCACACAATAAATATCTCACTGTCTTTCTCAGAAGCGTTTCCAAGCGGCCTTTACTGATGGTAAGAGCTGTTACTCCTTATTTATTTACCGCTTAGTGCATTTTGTGACAACATGATGTTGAGAGATGTCTTTGCCTTTGAACGTGTGTCTTTATATAAGTCTTATGTACAGCAGTCGCAGATACGCCTATTTTTGCGATTGCAACGTACAGGGAATTTTATAGGGTTTATTATTATGCAGGTTCATGATAAACTAGATCACACATTAGGCCCCCTCTTCAGGGAACGTGAACATATGCACCCGTCCGTTACAAGTAGAAGTATCAATGGCTGCTGAGTAACGGGCACTGGAAGCGTAATTTCCTGCATGCCCTGCTTGTAATGTTATTTAGGCCATAACATAATGTGGCCAATAAACATTGAGACAACAATGTATGTGGTTTCAGGCAATTTATGAATTTATTTAAAAAAAAAAACGGCTCAACTCTAAGCCACGCGCTTTCTAAGATTTGACCGACCTGCATGTGAAGAGGAACGTCTCTAGCGAATATCACTGACATCTGTTGAACTCGAGAAAGGTAAACGATTAAGTCCAGTATGATGAATGAAGTTCACTATTCAGCAGTGGTGGTATCTATAGGACATAGGAGCTATTGTATAATTAAAATTAGCTTTTTTTTTCTTTCTCGTCGTTAACGCCTTGCATCAGCTATTCGAAATTCTCTCAATATACAGAAGGCACACAGTTCGCTTTTTGTAAAGGAAAACAGCCTGTATGGTAGCATATTATTTTCTAACAAATGTACTTAAGAAAACGCTCGTGCCTTGCATGGTTAATTATGAATAATTGCCTGCTAAATACTGAAGTATTTATTATCTATACATATCAGATACCTTCATCAAACAATAAGAGTCCTTGTCTTGACAGTGAAATTGAAGCGGTAACTAGCCCTACTTACGCGGCGCTCCGCACGAA
Organism: Dermacentor variabilis; assembly: GCF_050947875.1. Taxonomy (NCBI): domain Eukaryota; kingdom Metazoa; phylum Arthropoda; class Arachnida; order Ixodida; family Ixodidae; genus Dermacentor; species Dermacentor variabilis. The sequence goes on from NC_134571.1 coordinate 194,362,739, forward strand.
ACATTCCATTCAGTTAACCTGAGTTGCACCTAAAAGTGCTCTATAAGAAGGCTACATCGAGTAATGCAAGACAAAGTCAAGCGGATCACCTTTGTTCTTAGTGACAGATTACGAGAACGAATAGAGAGAAAGTAGTGCTAGTCTCGCAATTTCTACTAAGCGCACCAGCACTGACACTGACCTTTCGAATTTTTGCAATAGAGGGTTGAGCACACAAACGAATAGATAAGAAGCAATTGCTACAAATATGCTATTTCTCTAGATAATTTCAAATTACTGATTGCACGTTTCCGCAAGAAAATATGTCATAATCTCCACTGCTTTGTCTAAGAAAAAATTCGTTCTTTCCGCTTGAAACATGTGGAATATTGGCGGACGTAGCTCTGATATAATGGCGCCAAATAACACCAATTTTATATCCCTACATTATTCAATTGCAGTAGGAACAGTATATGGAATACTTTGCAGATTTCAACTATCGTGTTCTTTGGCGAGCTTGAAAGAATAGACCTGATTACTTTCTGTTAGGGAATTATTTGCTAAAAATGATAGGTTTGCGCAAATTTTCCGTTCGTCCACTAAGTTAAGAAAAATACTGCGCTGTGCATTCTAACGCCTTTTCTTCGTGAGAAAAACACTAAAAAGGAGGCAGGGTTCGGTTTTTAGAGACAGCCGTAGTACAGGTAGTTGACATCCCGTTCATTAGTGGATAACTTTGCGACACCATTCTGTTATTTAATCGTTTACTGCTGAATGTATGTCAACCAAGTGCTATAAGCTGCCGTATCTAACCTGCCGTATTCCTAAGTAAATTCGTATACATGTTCTCGCGTTAAACAAAGGTCACACTGTTTGGAAAAACTTTTATGGCGATATTTACCAGGCTACTGCCAACTTAGCGACACCATTCTGTAATTTAATCGTTTACTTCTTAATGTATGCCAGTCAAGTGCTATAAGCTGCCCTATCTAACCTGCCGTACTCCTAAGTAAATTCGTATACATGTTTTCGCGTTCAACAATTAAACAAAAGTCACAGTGTTTAGAACAAGTTCTATGGCACTACCCACCGGCACACTGCCAATGGAGCCACCGCCTATCATAAACTGCACTCTTACTTTGTAAGGAAACCACCGTTGCCGCTCAGGGATCTTTGTAAACCTTTCTCTTCAGTTCACAAATGATAATGTCCATATGCAGAAGCCGACCGACTAATACTGAGTAAAATATGGGCCGCACACGCTTTCATTTTAACATTTCGTAATTTGCTATTGGAGAATGCTAGCATTAATTTTTTTTTCACTGCAATATATCTTCTTATCTACTATGCAGCTTGATAGGGCAAAAAAAGCCGCGTTCAGACTACGGACGCAACGTACGGATTGTACACACGGATTGTAAGCGTAAACACACAAAGCGCAAGTACTTTGTTTACACTACGGTCGTCTTGAGCTGAAATTAGGCAAAATTTGTAACCAGGACTGGGCGTTAATGTTGGAGTAACCGCTACTTTGACGACAAGCACAGATACGATTGTTACGACGCCGCCAATGCGCGAAGCAGTTTCGGTTAGTACCTTCCGGTCCTCTATTAGAAAACCGGCGAGCTGGCGATGCCATCGGACGCTGCTGCGTGGTGGCCTGGAATTTTGCGCATGCGCACATGTGTCTGTTGCCACGGGTGCTTTGTGAAGTGATGTGCAGTGTGGAAGAGTCTTCGCTCTGCAGCGATGAGCTGCTGATCGAAGAAGTGTGACAAAGGCCGTTACTTTACCATCAGCACCTCAAAATGTATCGTTACAACAGGCTCCAGAACGACACCTGGCTTGAAGTGGCGAATAAATGGAAACAATGTGGTAAGTGTTATTTGTTTTCTTTTTTTGGACGTATGCGTCGATGCGTGCATCAGTCAAAGGCTGCGTTCGTCTAGCGAAGTGCAATTTACGCTCCGAGCAACCTTTGAAAATGTTTTCGGCGGTGCACGGCTGGTTCTCGCAGCCCCGCCAATACGTCGGCGTACCCTCAAGTATAGTGCCTTTAATGGCGCCTCCGTTGTCTTCCCGCTGTCAAACTCGGAGCCGGGAAACTCTAAAAGAGGTTCAGGGCTAACTTCTACAGTGACGAGCAGTTATTACTCGAAATAAAACCGCAGCGTTTGGCGTGCCTGCAAGCAACTTGACAGAATGTTGCACGGCTAATTGCATCATTTAACGTTCCCTTTTCAATGCTAAAGCAAAAAATGCGCATTAAGGGCCACCTATTAGCTTATGTATGATATGATGTCATTAGTAGTTGGTTTACACGCAGTCATAGAGAAGTCCACGCAACTTCTTTTACGACGGTTCAACTTGGTGGCCTCGCTTCCAATAGTGCTGGTGGTGCAGTGTTTGGTGCAATATATATCGTGTTTTATATGATATTTTGGCGGCTCTAAGCTGTTTATACTGTTGGAAAAATTCACGTTTGGTAGTTGAATTTACTTCTAGTTGGGCAGTTTGCTGTCGGCGATTTTACTTCCGTGGTATACTGGCATAATTTTTCGACTATGTGTTTACTGTTTCAGTGAGAACTGTAGATGTACAGTTGCTACGTGTGTGTTCCTGTGTTAAGAGGAAGCATTAGCTCGGATCATCATCATCATCATCATCATCATCCTGGTTACGCCCACTGCTGGACAAAGGCCTCTCCCATACTTCTCCACTACCCCGGTCAAGTACTAGTTGTGGCCATTTTGTCCCTGCAAACTTCTTATTCTGATCCGCCCAACTAACCTTCTGCCACCCCCTGATACGCTTCCCTTCCCTTATAATCATGTCCTTAACCCCTAAGGACCATCGGTTATCTTCCCAGCTCATTACATGTCCTGCCCATGCCCCCCATTTGTTTTTCTTGATTTCAACTAAGATGTCATTAACTCGCGTTTGTTGCCTCACCCAATCTGCTCTTTTATTATCTCTTGACGTTACACTAATCATTCTTTCCATAGTTTGCTACTTTCCATAGTGCTACTTTCCATTTAAGTAGCAACCTTGTCAAAAACCTCAGTTTTCTGCCCTGTACATGAGCTCGGGTGCTCCTATCTGAACTCATGTAAAAGGATAATTTGTTTTTCTCATCTATCAATGCACCATATTTGACTAAATTTGTTGGATTAAAAAAAACTTAAAATCTAGTGACTGTTGGTTTCGAATTTTCGATTTCGGTCGACAACATTTTTTAAAAATTCACAAAAATCAAAAATTTTCAGAAAAAGAAAGTATCATGTTTACAACTCCGTAACTGAGCAATGAAAAAAAGATATCACAATTATGTGAATTGCGTCTAATAGTGCTTCTAAAGCGGACAAAATTGGTATGTTATACATGAATCTCAAGAAATGTCATAATATGTAAATACAACCTTTACAGAACCCTTGTACACAACGTATCGAATTCACGTAAGACATCTATTGACAGAGAATTTGTACGCTTTGAATGCTATAATAGATGCCGTTTGCAGAACCGCGATATCTGTTCTTGATGCAGAGCTATTAATTTGCAAGTGTACTGCTATTTTCCCCTCCTTACGAATTTTTGAAAACTGCTTTAACAATATTCAGGCCTTAATCGAAAACCCGTGACCAGCAGTCACTAGAATTTACCTTTATCTTTGAAATGCAACAAAGTTCATTAAAATCGGTGCAGGGGTTGTCTCACAGAAGCGTTTCTTCGTTTTACATGTATTTGAATAGGCCGCGTCGGAGTTGGGTCCGAGCTGAAGCTTCCTCTTAAGTAGTTGCTTGAAGTAGACTCAGCGGCGATGTATATCGTAAAGCTAATGCTGGGAACTAAAATGAAAGGAGCGTAAAAGGCACAAGTGGAGTTTATGTAGATGAACGTGTTCAACCTGATTTGTTATGTGTAAACGTTTTCTATACTATGTGCAATGCAGTGGCCGAACTGCAGCATATTTGCAGTTGCCTTCGGTAGAAGTTTCTTCGGCTGGGAAATGTCTGACGCAAATCTAACGCCGGCGAAGCGGGCGTTGAGCAGTCGTGGGTTCTTATGCAGCACCTTATGTTTCTGGCCGATGCAATAGAACGCTGAAGGTAAAAGCTTATTGCTAGCTTGTTTGCTACTCATTGCATCTACAATGTCTGTCGCGCCACAACGGGTATGAGGCCAATGATTGCGCAAACGCACAGACCCAATAAGCAGAAAGAACGTCAACGCATACCGAAAAGATAAATAAAAAACGTTTCACCAAAGTGACCAATAAGGTTTTGCATTTCCACGCACAAGCCGTCTTATGAGTCTATGCCAATTTTTCTCACTCTTTTCCCTGTCGACCTAACATTACAAAGCACACGTTTGATATTGCGGTAAATTTCTACTGTGACAGAGGACAACCAACATTAAAGAAAATTGGAAAACATTTTGTAGCCAACAGCGTGTACAGTGAGCCATCATTGTGTTTTCAGTAAAAACTGGAAGTTCCTAAACAGTCCCATGTGGCACAACTACAATCAGCTCTTTTCTTAGTAAAGTTCACGTCTTTTGCCAAGTAAAGCCACATAGAATGTGGCTTAATATAAGAATAAAATGTGTTTTCTTTTCTCCACAGCACCGTCTGCACGCTCATGGGAAAAGATGGGAGAGGATTCGAGGTGTCCCATGCTCAGTCACCTCAGTCTGTCACTGACGCAGCGTCATAAATACAAAATTTGTGTCGCACATTTTACGTAAACAATACCCAGCAGACGTCACTGTCTTACGACTTACTGCAAGAACTCCCCTGTCAGAAATTTTTTCCAAGTGCAGCTGCTTCCTCTGCACGAAGTACTGAGGCAGATACACTGCCTGTTGCAGAAACACCGAAGTCGGCAACAAACTTCGGACAAATTTCTTGCGTGTCGCAGGTTCACCACATCGCTCAACTTGTCTGGAGAAGTTTCTTCGAAATAAAAAAAATTGTAAGCAAGCTCACAAAAAGGAAAAAGAATGACCTTGACGACTTGACGATATCTACACTTAGAACAAATCAGCAGGGGCTGAATGAATTAACGGCCGCTGCGGTGTCTCTAGTAGTCAATAAACACTTCCTAATGACTTTAAAGTGTCTTCGCGGTAAACACTATGGTCAGAAGGAGGAGGAGGTTAAGCTGCACATTCATAGCCTCTTAGTTGAGGCAGCATTCCATGGGAAAGATGCAGTGTCCTGAAAAAAAACTATGTCAATGACACTTCATTGCAGCTGGTTGGAGCTCTTTTGGAGTTTTGTGCTTCGTGCACATATCAGGACTCAAGGCGCTTTGTGTAGAGAGCAATTTATAAAGTTATAAAGGAGTTTCGTTTCTTATAAAGTTGTAAAGGAGCAAGTTATCTAAGTTATAAAGGAGTTTTGCGTTAAGTGCTGGTGATCTGACAATGCAGTGCTTTCTTTCAGATGCTGGCGATTTCTGAACACAAGGCGCTTTGTGTGAGAGCAGCGGATCTCAGTCATAGGGGTGTTGCGTGTTAACTGCTGGTGATCTGAGAATGCAAAGTGTTTTCTTTTAAGGGCAGGTGACCTCATAACTCAAGCTGCTTTCAGGAGATAAGATGCATTCCTATTTTATATTTGCTTGGGTTGCCATGTAACTGAACTTACGGATGAAGTTCAATGTAGGTTTCATTCCCTGTTGTTTTGTAAGCGTGTCGGAGTGCTTCAGTCCCTCTCATTGTTTATTATGTATAGGTTGTAAAATGTACTATCCCAACACTCAAACAACTTGCAGCGCGCGGTCATCCCAGTGAAATAAAGAATTATAAAAAAACAATTGTGTATGCCGAATGTTTAACACCGCTGACATCAAATTGCTTAAGCAATCCAGCCACACTAAACAAGTGGTGAGCAAGATGACACTTTTTAATGAAGGCTTCCCTCGAAGGATTGGCGCAGCCGGAGGGGTGCGAACACCTCGAATTTTTATGTAGGTATATACATGCACGTATACAAACACACGCACGAACGTACATATAGAGTAGTAGCCCCCTCGATTGCTCGGAATAAAATCCTGGCTGCGCACGTGGCTCGAAGAGCTCGAAAATTCACGTGCAAACGCGCATTACCTTGCATCAAAAAGCGGTAGATTGCTTTTCAGCATGGATATAAAGTTTCCTCGAGCAGGCCGGAAGGCTAGAAATATTTTAAAGGGTGTTTAAGGAAAACTTCGCACACGTGTAGTCAACAATTAGCTGAGCACTTTTTGGATGCCAAAATCAGATGAATAATCATGGTCGAGAAAACTATCGTTCCTCCAGCTATGTCAGTGACCATTAACCATAACCATCATTAATCACTAACCGTCATTCACACCTGCTGCACGTTTTAGATATGTGCGGTGCTGACACGTACATTTAAACGCATTTCAAATGTTCACATACGCCCACTTTATACAAAGCTTATTTTTACGATTTATACGGCAAACATAACACCTGCTTCGTAGCAGCAAATCTGCATGTGGAAAAAAATACGAGGTGCGCGAGCTTCAAGATCAAATTTATTTCGTAGAAGGGAGTGGATGAGCAATGCGTGCTGGAAGCAGGGAATGAGCGCTGGTTCACGGAGCCTTGCGGGCAGAATTGAAAGCCAGTAGAAAGGCAACAAGTTATTAAGAATAACAGGTTATTTTTATTGTGCTAATCACATAAGATAGCAAACTTGCAAAGTAATTATTCACTCATTGCTGCTTGTAATATGACAACGCATTTTTGTCTATCTCTTCATACTGCTCAAGTTAATTTACTATGACAGATCGCTTACTAAACGAACAAAAATAATTTCCCATTCCTCACATTGATTAAGGCTGATCGACCAAGCCACATGCTGCGGGCAGTAACTGCTCAAGCTATCACAGCTGTCTCATCAACGGGAGCGCACGATGTTTTCGCATACTACAAAAGATGAACGCGAGTACATTAATCGACCTCACATGAAAAGTGAGAACGCCGACAAAAAAAAAGCACAGCCGGAATGCAGCGGGAAAATTGTATATGCTAGTATTTACTCTGTTTTGAACACACTGTTATAGAGCCGCATAGCAAGAGCAATCGTACAAGCTACACAGCGAATTCGGCGAGTTGGTAAGTTAACATGCCTGCGTATCTGCGCAGTGCAACACAGACGTGTCGCCCATTTTTTGTCCCGCATCTGTGTTGCGCTGCACACATAAACAAAAAATTGCACAAGTGAACAACGTCTCATGTCAGGGGCACGCATTTCAGCGTGTACAGGAATGTTACCTGCTTTAGTGTAAACAAGGCGAACGCACCTCGCATATCCTGGTCCCTGCCGGAGCTGGCCGGTCTCGTCCGTCCGCACGGCACCGCGTGAAAAGCTTTCCCACCTTTTGTGCGATTTGTGCAGTTTGGCGCGCTGCACCCCAGCATATTGGAATACAAGCGTCAAATTATGTGTTTCGTACCACTTCTCCAAAGCTATTAACTTAATATCGTCGAATACCGCAGCTGCAGCCCGGAGCCGATCAGTGCAACGCACGATCGACGGTCCGCTGGTTGCAATTTCGATGGCACTGACAGAAACGAGTCGAGTCGGCGTCGCGTCTGTGAAGTTGCCTTCGCAGCGGCAAAGATGAAAATTTGACGTCATTTTTGCACCACGTGATAGCGCTCGGCGAATAGCACTGCGAGTGGTGCCGGCAAAGTTATGCACAACTCTGCTTCCTGCGGGAGCATACAGGGGAACAATAGAGCTGACTGCGCGACAGCGCCACTGCTCTTAGCCAGGCGCGCCCCGAGTCACGTGATGCGTTGTGGTCTCCCTAGCGCTCCTTTCTACCTGACATCGTTTTTCCCACGTATGCCTGTTTCATTAATTCTATTAACATGCTAATTACCAGAAAAATGATACTTTTTTCTCCTCCAGCCATTTGACATCGTTGCTTGTTCATCGTATGAAAGCTTGGGCATACGTGACTGCAAGAGCAACGCATACTTGGAAACACTGCTTCCGAAAACAAGCCAAGAAACGCCTTCTAACCTTCACCGTCACCACCGCTGATCGCCACGTGTTCATGTCAGCTATCTGTGAGCACATGCTGCCTCATTAGCCCCCCCCCCCCCTTTCTTTTTTATTACTGCCACTCCTCTCGGCAGTGCTTCTACGTCTCTGAGAGTAAGTGAAATAAAATTAAAAGTATGTCGCTCCCGGGTAAAGTGAGTGACAAAAGCAGGCGGCACTTTGACTTTCCTTTCTCATCCCGATAAGCGCTCCCCAGCCTTGTTCGTTCTGAGTCGAGACGACAGTGTCAGCTTTCGAGCACGGTCGTGCAGCCGGAGACGGGCGACACCGCAACTGCGTCGGAACGATCCGTACGTTTGTTTCGTGAGCCACGTGAGCCATTTAGTCTGAATGCACGCGGTGCTCACGGATTATGCGACGAGGGCCGGCGGTTTGCTCTTTAACGTTTTCTTTAGAAGCGAGATATGAGAACGAATACAACTCACTGGTTCGCATAAGCTCTTTTGTGCCTGTGGCTTTATCACACTTCCATTTTCAAGTCCCCAACACTTGAGTAGCTACTGCTTGTGGCTGCTATTCTCGTTTTATCTCGTTCCATTTATTTTTCTTCCCACTTAGGGACACCTCATCGGTACGCTTATTTTCTAGCACGTTGCTGTGTCTCGCCATGAGGTGAATCGGTACTCGCCGCTCTTCCTCCGTAATGTTGAGTATTGTTTCCTGAAACATACCCAGAACAAATCATCGAATAACTAAGCGAACACTTACGTGAACAAGCACGCGCAATGCTTACAACACACAAAATTATGAGATGCTAAATTCCAAGAATCACGCAAGAGAAAAAGTAGACAAACCACGTTGCATCAGCCAAAAAAGAAAAAGGAAAAAAAAAAGCGACGTGCTGTAATATGAGAGATGCAGGAGAGCTACCACTCGAAGTTTTCAGACTGCATTGCTTACGGCGCAGAAGAATGCGCATTCTCTTTTTATATATAATGTTTTAAGGAACTACACTTAATTTCTTTAATAGTGAGCGAGTTAAAGCTATGAAAAGTTCCTAGCATCGCTCCCTTGCTCATTTCTTGCGATGATAAGGCCGCTTTTCGTAAAGCTGCCTTTTCATTTAAAACGGCACGTTTCTGTATCACGCCTTGGCTTTTTCTGAACCTTATACTTTCCTTACCGTTATAAAATGGCGCCTTTTAGCGTTAACATATGGTCGATTTGTCAATACGGGCTTAAGCAAATTATATGAGGTGCACAACATACATATGCTTACGGAAATTTTTCTGTCACACACGAAGTGTCGGAAAAAATTATTGTCCTGCGGGCCCTAACGGTTTTTCTTCATACGAAACAAACAAAGAATAAGGCTGGGAAAAGTGCCAGGATACAGTAATAGCACGGATAGTTCGCGCCCTTCACCTTTGCGGCGCCCATCTGTATTGGAATGGTTTGCGTTTGTAAGTAGTGCATGTTTTCGTAAATTTATATACATGTCTTCATGTGAAGCAAAGAAGGCATCTACTGTGGACGACCCAGGTTCATATCTGTAAAGAAACGCTTTGCTTTTGTGCATTGCAGTGCATTGTTTCGTAAATTCCTATACATTTCCACACGTGAACAAGCACGGTTTGTACAGTGGCACTGGCTTCAGGACTGCGACTCAGCTTCATATCGGTATTGGAATGCTTTGTTTTTGTGCATTGCAGTGCGTTGTTTCTTAAATTCATATACATGTCTACACGTGAAGCAAGGAGGGTTTCTAAAGGCACTGGTTTCAGGACTGCGAATGGAGCTAAGGTTCTAATGAAAACTGCACTCATGCTATGTCAAAAGACTTCTGATGGGACGCTGGCATCCTTAGGTAACTTTCTCTTCATTCTTCACAGGGCAATTTGCGTATGCTAAGGGCGTTGTAATAAAACAAACGTAAAATATCCGCAGCTCATGTCTTTATTCCGAAATGTTCTTTTTTTACCAATCAAAATTCCAGTCATTTTCGTTTTTGCGAAATGTATTTCCTCGTCCGCCACGTCGCTAAATAGAGCACGAATGTATTACGTTGTAATGGCGTTACCGCTAAGCGCATTAGAAGAAAAGTCTTCCTAAAAAACGTGACCACAGTGAAAACACCGCTATGTTTCACCGACTCAATTTTCTAACGCCCAAAATGAAAAAAAAATGTTATTCAATAACAATGATTTACAGGTAGCAATTACGTGTGAAGAAATCGTAGAAAATTTAGTTATGGTGTCGCAATTATCGGAAGGCCATTTATGAATTAGTGATGTAATATTTACAATTTATTTATTGACTCGTTGATTGATTGAAACCTTTATTAGAAAGGATGGCCAGTGGCCTAGCATCTCGGAAAGGATCGGATAAAAGGAAGGACGTCCGCCTCCTTAACCTCTGACAGCACAGCGTGAATTCTTCTGGTGGCGTGTCCTTGATTTGCGAGCGAGTCGTCGTACGACGCCACCCTTTGAGGTTGTGTGTGCTTGTCCCTGAGGCTGGCGGTGGCAGGACAGCACAAGATCAGTTGTTTCGAGTCGACGTTGGTTACAAGGCTGTTGGGGCATTCAACTTGTGTTCCCCCGACTTGTTCAGAACATGCGGTCGAATAGGGGTTGTAGCTCTCGCCTTCAGTAAGCGAACCCGGGCTCCTCTGCCATGACGAGTGCAAATGGGAGGAAGGATTCTAGGAGTGGACGCCCTTTGTAGAGCTTACTCTCGTGGTTCAGTGATGCAATCGGTGGTATGGCACAGTGATAGATGACGAGGAGGTGCTGGTGTCATCGCTGGTGTGTTCCAGCAATGATGGGCTCACGTCAATGCTGCGATGGCAATCCCCTCTAATTTTCTCGCTTGAAGCTTCATGGGCCGCCAAGTTCCTCGCATTGCTCAGGCTGATGCCTGGCGTGCAATGTGCAATAAAGCATAGGCATTTCTTATCCCGCTTGTGGCAGCAAGCTTGTTTTAAGCGATGCGCGATGGTAGTCACGTAGGATCGGGTGTTCACTTGCTTTAGGGTCTCTTGACTGTCAGTATAGATGTGAACGATGGCTTTTTTGCACTCATAAAAGATTTGAATTGCTTCTTCAATGGCTTGTAGTTCAAGCATGGTGGCGGTCCATTGAATAGAGGCGCTGTGGCTCGCAGCATGTGCTTGTCCGTTTTCTGTGCAATAAGCAGTAGCGGCATATATTTCACGGGGATCTTCGTCGTATTGTAAGGCAGCGTCAGTGTGCAATTTGGTTCCTTGAAGATTTCTTCGTGCGTCTGCAATTCTTTCTGTTGGTGGTTGTGTCCTGCTTGCGCCTTTGTTGTTTGTGAAGATTGGTCTGGGTTCCATAACCTTGTTTACATCTGAAGGCCGAAGGAGGTTGTTCAGCTCTGGCAGGTGCAGGTTCGCGCCAGGTAATCTAGATAACAGTCGCTGGCTATTCCATGTGCTCTTCAGCCTCGATTCGTTTACTGTGGGTTAAATGATACGTGTTAAGACGTCTGCAAAATTTCCCGCCGCCATACTGAGGGAAACTCGGTAGGGCGTAGATTTCGCGTCTCCTCTGAATCACATCTGATCGTCTGCTTGTGTGCGTCTGTGCAGAGAAGCAACATGGCGGCGCCCTTCTAGTTGTCCATTTCAATGCATGGGCACCATGAGGAGCATTTGTTCAGGAGTTGATATTACCTCTATGGCTAAACGCTTCAGACTTGCTAGTGTGCCATTCCACGTGCTCTTCTGCCTCGATTCGTTTAAGGTGCATTGAAGGATGCGTTTGCAGACGCCTGAACAATTTGGCGCCACCATACTAAGGGAGGCTGGGTAGGGCGTTGTTGCGTTTCGCCTGCGACACGTGGTTTTGCCGGCGCGACTGCGGCGGGGCGGCAGACATTTTGGCCCGATCGTCGTCGCCGCAACACTCATCGGCAGGTGTTTCCAGGCGCGACTGCGGCGATGCGACCGCAAAGGATCACCCTCTCATTCCAGTCATTGTGCCCGAAACAGGCGATGCCAAAGCAGGGATCATCCTCTCATTCCAGTCATTGTGCCCGAAACAGGCGATGCCAAAGCAGGGATCATCCTCTCATTACAGTCTTTGTGCCCGACCGGCAGCGCTACAATAGGGTGCTACGAGATCGTGCTCGACATGGTGCTACGGCAGCGCTACAACAGGGTGCTACGAGATCGTGCTCGACATGGTGCTACGGCATCGCTACGACAGTGTGCGTCACCATTAGCCCATTGTACATTCACGTGCTCGTCTTTTGAGGGGTTCCTTCTTGCCCTCAACTGCGAGAGTATAAAAACAGCTGCCCCCGGACGCCAAAAGGAGGGCTCCGATTTCTTCTGTTGAGTGAAGTGCTCTCCCGTCTCTCTACTTCGGTCAACCTGACCGCCAACTCTTTGCGATGTTAAAATAAACAAGTTGTTTTGTTGTTACCAGTCGACTCATGCTTTGCCGGGACCTTCGGATGCTTCCAGTTGTACCCCAGGCCGCCAGGCCAACGCTACCCTTGGGGCTTGCGACCCAGGTACAACCACGGGCGTCAGCGCCGAGTTCCCAACAGATCGTACCAGCGGTGCGATCCAAACATCTGGTTGGCAGCGGTGAGATCGCCTCCGACTTCAAACAACTGTCTGCCAGCGGTGAGATCGCGACAACGGAGGCCAGCAGCAAAGAGATGCAGTTGACTGTATGCTGAGCAGCTCAACGACGATCCGGGAGCAGTGCAACGAGCCCTGTGTGACGACTGGTTGCCTGCAGCGGAACGACTGCGCGGAATTCCTGCCTGCGAGGTTTGGTGAGTGCGGGACTTTCTTCTTCTGAGCTTTGCCAGGCTTTTGTTAGTGTCAGAAACAGAGCTGGTAATTGTGGTTGTCGTTGCTGCCGGGTTAGTTTGCGGCAAGACAATAGTAAGCAGTAGAGAAAGCAGCATTCAGAGCAGCCATGGATTTGAAGTCGTTGCGCAAACCGAAATTGTTGGAGCTTGCAAGAGAGTTGGGTCTGGATGTCTCAGACAAACTAAGAAAACCTGAACTGCTAAAGGCTATTCTTGAGTTAGAGGCTGAGGATGACGAGCTGTCGGAATGCCTTGAGACTATTGAGGAGAGGTCAAAAAGACAGGAGCGCGAACTTAAAGAGCAAAAAGAGAAACAGGAGCGCGAACTTAAAGAGCAAAAAGAGAAACAGGAGCGCGAACTTAAAGAACAGAAAGAGCGAGAGCAACAAGAGCGTGACCGTCAACACGCTTTGGAAATGAAGCGTCTTGAGGTAGAGATGGAACGCGCTCGTAATGGAAGTCAGGCACACGGTGCAGGAGAACGCGTATTGTTCAAAATGACTGACCTGATGCGGCCGTTTAAGCTTGGAGAGGACATTGGTTTGTTCCTGGTTAACTTTGAGCGAACGTGCGAGAAGCAGGGGTTCTCTCGGGAAACGTGGCCACAGCGCTTGCTCACTTTGTTACCCGGCGAGGCGGCCGACGTAGTCGCTGGCTTGGATAGAGAGGAGGCAGAGGACTTCGACATAGTGAAATCGAGTCTTCTAAAAAAGTACCGGCTGTCTGCGGAGGCGTTCCGTCGGAAGTTTCGGGAAAATGAGAAAGGCAGAAGTGAGTCATATACAGAGTTTGCGTATAGGCTTATGTCAAACATGCAGGAGTGGCTCAAAGAAGAGAAAGCGTTTGGTGACCACGATAAAGTTCTGCAGTGTTTCGGGCTAGAACAGTTTTATAGTCGGTTACCGGAGAACGTGCGATACTGGGTCTTGGATAGGCCAGACGTTTGTACGGTGGCTAGAGCCGCTGAGCTAGCCGAGGAGTTTGTGACGTGTCGAGCTCGCGGAGCTAAGGACGGTCAAAAGGGTGAATTTGGCTCGAAGTTTGAGAGGCCGAAGTTCACACCCATGAGATTAAAGGGGGACACGCGTAGTGAGGATGCGAGTAAAAGCAGTCCGACCAAACGTAAAGAGACGGCGGCAGCCAAACGCAGAAAGCGGTTCGAGATGAGGCGAGCGCGCGTTTGTTATACGTGCCAGAAGCCGGGTCACTTTTCGGCGCAGTGTCCGGAAACAACACCAAAAGTCGTGTTTTTTTCGTTAGGCAGCACTGACGAGAACATGAAGCTTCTCGAGCCTTACATGCGAGACCTCCTCGTGAACGGGAAAGAGTGCCGAGTGCTTCGCGATTCCGCAGCTACGATGGATGTAGTTCACCCATCTTACGTAGAACCCCATATGTTCACGGGCGAGTGCGCATGGATCAAGCAAGCCGTGGAAGCTCATAGCGTGTGTCTGCCGGTAGCAAAAGTGCTTATTGAAGGACCTTTCGGAGCGCTTGAGACGGAGGCGGCAGTGTCATCTATGCTGCCCCCCCAGTACCCGTACCTATTTTCAAACAGGTCCGATCACCTCCTGCGCGAGAAGGGGCTTTTGTTTGGTGAAGCTAGTGTTCAGGCCTTAACCAGATCGAAGGTTCGGGAGCTCGCTGCAAAGGCGGTAGTTGCGGGGCCGACGTTATCAAACAACGAAAGAGGGTCAGAGGCGCAGCAAGCTGATATTCAGAGCACGCCCGAACTGAATAAACTTGAGTCTGTAACGTTAAAGGCGCCAGATACTGGAGAGGAAACGCCCGACGCGGGAAAGTTAGAAGAGCTATCTACTGATTTGCTCATCGCGCCTACGTCAGACGGACTTGATAGGTTGCTAAAAGTCAGCCGGACGGCTTTGATAGCCGAGCAAAAAAAGGATGGCAGCCTGGAAAACGTGCGCTGCAATGTCAAAGAAGGTATCGCCAGGAAAACTGCGCGTTTTGTGGAAAGAGGGGGAGTCCTGTACCGGAAGTATCTAGACCGCCGAGGAGTGGAGTTCGATCAGCTGATCGTGCCTCAATGCTATCGTCAGGATCTGTTGCGCTTGTCACACGGGGGTTCGTGGTCCGGACACCTAGGAGTTAAGAAAACTAAGGACCGTCTCTTGCAAGAGTACTATTGGCCAGGGTGTTTTCGGGACGCAGACCATTTCGTGAGGACATGTGACACTTGTCAGCGGGTGGGCAAACCAGGGGACAAATCGAGGGCGCCGTTGAAATTGGTACCTATCATTACGGAGCCTTTTAGACGGCTCGTTATTGATACTGTGGGACCTCTGCCGGTAACAGCCACGGGGTACAGACACATTTTGACTGTGATCTGCCCAGCGACAAAGTTCCCTGAAGCAGTGCCGCTTAAAGAACTCAGCTCAGTTGAGATAGTTAATGCACTACTGTCCATATTTGCGCGAGTTGGTTTCCCTGCGGAAATCCAATCAGATCAGGGCACAGTGTTTACTAGCGCTTTGACGACAACTTTTCTCGAAAGGTGTGGGGTAAAGCTGTTACACAGCTCAGTGTACCACCCACAGTCGAATTCCGTTGAGAAGCTCCACTCCGTCATGAAGCGCGTGTTGAGAGCGTTGTGTTTTGAACATCGAACTGACTGGGAGCTGTGTCTGCCTGGGGTGATGTTTGCTTTAAGAACCGCGCCGCATGCGGCTACGGGGTTTTCGCCAGCTGAACTGGTGTACGGTCGCTCGCTTCGATCTCCGCTTCGCATGCTTCGAGAATCGTGGGAAGGTAGGGGCGACGACCCAGTCGTGGTGGAGTACGTACTTAAGCTCCTCGAACGCTTAAGAAGGGCACAGGAGTTGTCAGGTGAAGCAATGACAAAGGCCCAGCAGAGGGCCAAGGTTTATTATGATCGGACAGCCAGGGCCCGTCGTTTTGAGGTTGGCGATGAGGTCATGATATTGCGCACATCGCTAAACAACAAACTAGACGTGCAGTGGGAGGGCCCAGCACGAATTGTTCAGAAACTGTCGGACGTTAACTACGTGGTAAGTCTGCCAGGAAAGCGGAAAGCACAGCAAGTTTACCACTGTAATCTGCTCAAACCTTATAGACAAAGGGAAGCAGTGGTGTGCATGATGGTAAACGTTCCTGAAGAGCTTCCGGTCGAGCTTCCGGGACTAGGCTCAGTGACGAACAGGGAAGACACCGGTCAAGTCATTAGTGACCTTATCAGTAAAGCACCGCTGTCGCCCGAGCAGAAAACCGAACTACACCAGCTATTACAAGAGTTTCAAGGTCTGTTCTCTGAGAGGCCTGGTAGGACTTCTGTACTTACTCATGATATAGAACTTACCTCCACAGAGCCAGTACGATCCAAGGCGTATCGGGTGTCACCCCGCCAGAGCGATATTATGGAGGCTGAGGTAAAGAAAATGCTACAGCTCGGTGTTATTGAGGCAGGTGAGAGTGATTATACCTCCCCTTTGATTTTAGTTGAGGTACCGGGCAAGGAACCTCGTCCTTGCGTCGACTACCGCAGGCTTAATTCCATCACTAAGGATCAAATTTATCCGATCCCTAACATCGAGGAGCGCCTTGAGAAAGTTAGTAGCGCTCAGTTTATTTCCACCCTAGATCTTGTCAGGGGTTATTGGCAGGTTCCACTTACAGAAGAGGCTAGTAGGTATGCGGCGTTCATTTCACCAATGGGAACATTCCGTCCTAAAGTGTTGAGTTTTGGTTTGAAGAACGCGCCATACTGTTTTTCAAGCCTCATGGATAAAGTGTTGCGGGGACAGCAAGAATTCGCTTTACCGTATCTAGACGACGTAGCGATATTCTCCGCATCCTGGTCTGAGCATATGGCACACTTGCGGGCAGTGCTAACCCGCCTGCGCGAAGCGGGCTTGACAGTCAAGGCTCCTAAGTGCCAGATAGCACAGGCCGAGGTTGTCTACCTCGGTCACGTGATTGGTCAGGGTCGTCGCCGCCCCTCTGAAATAAAAGTGGCCGCTGTGCGAGACTTTCCGCAACCGCGCACCAAGACCGATATTCGGTCGTTCTTGGGTGTCGCCGGCTACTATCAGAGGTACATCCCTAGGTACTCTGATATCGCGGCTCCCCTGACGGATGCTCTAAGAAAGACAGAGCCTCAAACAGTCGTCTGGGACGAGACAAAGGAAAGAGCTTTTAGCGCCCTAAAGAGTGCCCTAACAAGCCAGCCTGTGCTACGATCGCCAGACTATACAAAAGGGTTCATTGTTCAGTGCGATGCTAGTGAGCGAGGCATGGGCGTTGTACTGTGCCAACGGGAAAATGGAGAAGTAGAACACCCCGTCCTGTATGCTAGTCGTAAGCTGACCAGTCGTGAGCAGGCGTATAGCGCCACCGAGGAAGAGTGTGCGTGTCTCGTGTGGGCCGTTCAGAAATTGTCATGCTATCTAGCCGGCTCGAGGTTTATCATTGAGACGGATCACTGCCCTCTCCAATGGCTGCAGACCATCTCTCCCAAAAATGGCCGCCTCCTGCGCTGGAGCCTCGCTTTACAACAATATTCCTTTGAGGTGCGTTACAAAAAGGGGAGTCTCAACGGTAACGCCGATGGCTTAAGTCGAAGCCCCTAACGTAGGAATCAGCCTCAAAATTGTTTGTTACTGATGTTTTTCTTCCTGAGGCAGGATTTTTTTTTAACATATTGCTTTTGTTTAGTGTTTCAAAGTGATGATATGCTTTCTAGTGCAATTTTTCAATTTGTGGACGCGTTCTGAGTGATGCTAGACTACTGTAAGGAACTAGGCAGTGGTATAAAAAGGGGAAAGAGCCTGGCAGGGCTTAGTGAGGGTTGTGCCGTGCTTGCTGACTGAGCGGTTGAGTTTTCAGCGTAGTTCTAACGCTTGCCGGGAACGAGAACAAAAATGTGAACTCTCCCGAAGTCACTTTGCAGTGTCCCGTGCGAACCTGAACGAGAGAACGAGGCCTTCTCTGTGCGCTGCGCTCAAGAAACGTCAAGGGACGCCCGACTTCGGTTAGGAGCATCATCGAGCGACATCCCTCCGGACAGCGGATGCAGTCCCCTGTCCATCGGGATCTCCTTCCCCCGGCGGGGCGGTCTGTTGCGTTTCGCCTGCGACACGTGGTTTTGCCGGCGCGACTGCGGCGGGGCGGCAGACATTTTGGCCCGATCGTCGTCGCCGCAACACTCATCGCCAGGTGTTTCCAGGCGCGTCTGCGGCAATGCGACCGCCTAGGGATCCTCCTCGCATTCCAGTCATTGTGCCCGAAACAGGCGATGCCAAAGCAGGGATCTCATTCCAGTTATTGGGCCCGAAACAGGCGATGCCAAAGCAGGGATCTCGTTCCAGTCATTGTGCCCGAAACAGGCGATGCCAAAGCAGGGATCTCATTCCAGTTATTGGGCCCGAAACAGGCGATGCCAAAGCAGGGATCTCGTTCCAGTCATTGTGTCCGACCGGCAGCGCCACGACAGGGTGCTACGAGATCGTGCGCAGCGCCACGACAGGGTGCTACGAGATCGTGCGCAGCGCCACGACAGGGTGCTACGAGATCGTGCTCGACATGGTGCTACGGCATCGCTACGACAGTGTGCGTCACCATTAGCCCATTGTACATTCACGTGCTCGTCTTTTGAGGGGTTCCTTCTTGCCCTCAACTGCGAGAGTATAAAAACAGCTGCCCCCGGACGCCAAAGGGAGGGCTCCGATTTCTTCAGTTGAGTGAAGTGCTCTCTCTACTTCGGTCAAACCTGACCGCCAACTCTTTGCGATGTTAAAATAAACAAGTTGTTTCGTTGTTACCAGTCGACTCATGCTTTGCCGGGACCTTCGGATGCTTCGAGTTGTACCCCAGGCCGCCAGGCCAACGCTACCCTTGGGGCTTGCGACCCAGGTACAACCACGGGCGTCAGCGCCGAGTTCCCAACAGATCGTACCAGCAGTCGGATCCAAACAGGGCCGAGGAGGCGGAGAGCGCCGCTTTCATCGGCGTATCAGCTACGCTCGGTCCTCTCTCTCCCTCCCTCTCTCTGTGCTTTTTGAGTGGAGGTAGAAAAAGAAAAGGGCCTTGGCTGAGCAGCGGGCCCACATGGTGAGCAGGGTGAACCGCATCAGCTGGATGGATCTGTACGCCTTGTTTTCCTGTAGGGCATAACCGCTCAAGGACACGAGTGGGGGATCAGGAGTTGAACAAAAGGCAGCGCTCACCCGGACACTGTGTCTACAGGTCCTTCACCGGTTCTTTTGTTGGTCTTTTCTTGCTAGGATTTCCAAGGCCAGCCAACCTGAGTGCATGGATGGTGCACTTTTTGTGTGTTCATTCTGCAATCAGTGTAGATGGATTATTCTCTTGTGCCATATGACCAAGTGTCAAACTGCCATCATCTGTATACAGGTTTTCATGTGTTGAGATGAAAGGCTAGAGTTCGCATTGCCTTCCATTCTCACCTATCTTTTGAAAGAAATGGTTGTAGATGACATCCAAAAATGGGGCAAACCTTTGTGACGACAGGTTTGGTATCCCAGATATATGGCACCTTCTTTGCTGTAGCTGTATGGCTGGGACCGTGTAACATACTTACGTGTTTCTACAAGGTAAATAGTTTTAGATTTCTGTTAAAAACGGCACATTAATAGGTTGCCATACGAACAGAGAGCACAACTATGTGTCCTTTGTTTTCTTTGACCGTTTACATTCATCTCTCTGGCTACTTTGGCAGAAACTCGCAGAAACTCGCAATTTTGGGTGGTATCCAGGAGCCATGAGCTATGTGCTGCCTCAATACAAAGGCACAATTTTCAGTTGCAAATTTGCAAGTTAGCTCGTAAGTGAATGCAGCTACTTGTCCTATAAATTACTGTAACGATTGTCCTGCCACCTTTTTTTGTCTGTCATGTTCACGCTAACATTATTCCTTGAAGAACACCGACACACACACAGAAAATACAATATTGGATAGCACCTGTCACTACATATTCAAGCTTGCAAAATAGAGTAGTAATTGGCACTTTGCCGAGTTTTGTGTCGTTGTGCTCTGAGAATAATGGTGTATAGAAGCCATCCGAGCCCTGGAGAAGGAAAAGCTTTATATACTTCCTGTCTTTGTTAAAATATGTGGGATCAGTGTTTACAAACATAGCTTGGGCATCGTATGGCTGCCAGTGCTTCCTGGTACTTCCTTTTCTTCTCCATAATCATGGACTGTGCCTTATGTGTTCTGTTTACTATTTTATGGCTGACAGCTCCACTGTAAGCCTAACAGTAGTGTGAGATTTTTATGGGCCATATGTGCCTCCTGGCATGTGCTGAGACTATTTTTGGCTTGACTGGGTGCATGAAAGAGGCACCAAGGACTTGTATATTGTAGCTGAATATGTTCAGAAAAAATGTAGTATAGTGCTTTGCTTGCAACTTTCCTTTATTTCATTTACTCAGATTGCCCTAGGCCTATGCCCATTTTCCTGCCAAACTTTTTTTTATGTCGAAGAGAAAGAAAGTTAACAGTCAATATGCCCAAACAGAGATAAAGTAAATCTAAAATGTTTTTTTGCCAATATCCGGCATGTAACAAATATGTGTTTATAATGAACACTGGATGTAACGAAAGCATTTTCATATTGGTTGTGACTTTGTTGTAAGTGGGTTTTTTTTACTGTATCTGTAGAAAGCATGTAAGAAGCCTTCCCTTCTTCTCTTTCGCTCAGGTGAAAGTGATCAAGTTTTCCTATATGTGGACCATCAACAACTTCAGCTTCTGCCGGGAAGAGATGGGGGAAGTGCTCAAGAGCTCGACATTTTCTGCGGGGGCCAATGACAAGCTCAAGTGGTACGTCTTCACCACCCTTGCCCAACCCCCTCCCACCATTTTGCATATTGTGGGAGTTCTGCAGGCACCACTCGCATTCATGACCAAAACATTTTGTGTAACGTGCTGTAAGTGAAGAGATTTTATGTAATATTATAGTTGTAACATATAAAGATGTTATTTTATAGATGGTTTCACAGATAAACCAGTTCACGAAACAATGCGATTTCTATGCCCACACTGCTTGTGTGGTTGTGCCTACTAAGTGTGAAATGGGGACTCTAGCAAGGTATTTCGCATTGCCTGTTTCAGCTGTTGCAGAGCGACTGCTTCATCAATGGTACAGTTACCACAGTGGATGACATTCTTCTTTTAAAAAGAAATGCAATTTAGTTTAGCGAGGTCTCAGTTCCTGATGCAAAAACAAGAATGGTACTTACTGCTGCTCCTGTGGATGGATTTAGATTATAGTATGTACCGAAAGTGGAATTACTTTTTCCTTTTAAGCCTTTTGCTAAACTGGCACAGATTTTTTAACCCATTTCAGCTGCTTATTCTGCAGTGCTTTGATTCAAAAGGCCTCCACTTTAGCTATGGTTGCCTATAGTTTGACGGTCTATATTTTGATTTGTATTTCTCAAAATCAACTTGACACCCCGAATGACATCTAGAACTGTACAACTCTTTTTTTGTGGCAAGTTTGTGTGGAAATGGGCTCACAGTTTCATACAAAAATCATCTGTGGGAACTCTGGGCTTGGCAATTGTTCGGCTTCCACGGGAATGATGGGTACAACATGAATTTGTGCAACCCCTTCAGTCACGAATTGTGACTGAGGGTTCAAAAGACATTCAAATATATTTCTGGAATTAAGGCTCAAGCTTTGGAGAAAAATAGTTTGACCTGTAGCATAGATATTTGTTGCACCAGGGATATTGACCTCTTATTTATGATGTGTTATAGTACCATGAGAAGAACTGAAACATTTGTTGCATGTAGATGCACTGTTTATTGTTGAGTTGAGGGCCCTCTGGTGGAAGAAGAGACAGTAATTAAATGCAGTGATACAGTCCAAAACATTGCACTTCTTCTGAATGTGGTAATGCACCTCTTAAAATTCCATTCTGCATTACATTGCATTCTACAGTGGCTTATGGCATTCATGCTAAGCAGAGGATTACATTTACATGCAATGTTATGTTCAGGATTTCTATTTTGTCGTGACCGTTCGAAACACTTAAATGTACCAAGTTGTTTCCTTA